>NW_027192376.1:1089532-1149830 GCF_041956635.1 Thermomyces lanuginosus | reverse complement strand
GCAAGATTGTTGACGCTCGTGAGGGTGTGAGGATGCTCCGGCCCCAGCACCTTCTCTCGTATCTCTAGGGCACGTCGATGCATTGACTCTGCCTCCTTGAACTTGCCTTTGTGTTGAAGAACCGATCCAAGGCTGTTGACACTTGTGAGGGTGTCTGGATGCTCCGGTCCTAGCGCCTTCTCTCGTATCTCTAGGGCACGTCGATACATTACCTCAGCCTCTTGATATTGCCCGAGACAAAAATAGCTACCGCCTACTTTCGACAATAGCCCGACATCGACAAGTTCATCTGGCGTTGTCTTGACTGTGAGGACGTACTGTGCATGTGGAAGGTATCTCATCCATATCTCTTTGTTCTCATGCTTGGGAAACGGATAGACTTCTGCAAGCTGCCGTAATATTTTTCCAACCCAGTCATTCATATTCATGTCTCCTTTTTCTGCCAACCAGTTCAACATCGCAAGTTGGACGAGCCGGTGCACGTCATATGAGTCGGCCTCTTCCCGTTCTGTGATAAACGCATACGCTTTCAGAGTTCCGAGTGCTTCTTCCACTTTGATCGGTTCGGCTGGAGGAAGGAGAGATTGTGGGATATCTTTCTGACACAGAAACGACATGAATTTCAGATAATCAGCAGCCAGAGGATCATGTTCCTCAATTTGATGAAACGAGACCAGCCAGGTGGCGGTAATGGAGTTCTTGGCTCCTTTGTATCGGAATCTATCGTCGAAGTCTCTGCTGAGCAATTCAGTCATATTCTTGTCGCTTGACTGGCACAGATTCAGGTATTTCGTCGTAGTTATCCGCTTCTTGGCCATGTATGCAGATGCCTGCCTTATGGCGAGAGGCAAATAGGCGAGGACCTCGAGCAGCTTTGCCGTGCCCGCCATGTCGCGTACCTGGGACTCGTTCAGATACTTGCACAAGAGACTGAGCGATTCATCTTTGCTCATTTCGCCGACAATGAGAACATTTGCATCGGGGATATCAAGTCTGCTTGCGATCTCGTGATTCCGTGTCGTGAATAGAATGGAGCCGTTCCGGTTGGATGGAAGATAGTTGACGAGACCAATGTCGTCATCAAAGAGAAGATCCGCGTCGTCGGCATTGTCAATAATCAAGAGCCAGCTACCGGTATAGTCACTCAAAGCTGTCTTCACGAGTGTCTTGACGTCTGCGTTTTTCATATTGATCCCGTCAATCTTCAGTAGTTGGCCAATTTTCATGTAGGCGTTCTCGAGACTCGTCGCATTCATGGCTGGAACCCAAAAGATGGAGCAGTCTGGATGCTTGTCACGGATCTGAAAGGCAACCTCGAGCGCAACTTGTGTCTTTCCGATCCCACCAAGTCCGACGACCGCAGTCCATTGGCAGATATCTTCTTCTACGCTCGGGGGGACTAATTCGAGAAGCCGATCTAGGATTGATTTGCGGCCGACGAAGCTCTTGTTTCTCTCAAATGGCACCGCGAAGTGAACAGCCTCTATAAACGCAAGAAACTTGTCATCACTGGAACGAGGTAACAATATCTTAACCAGCAGAAAAATACCAACCTGTTCGCCTCTCCGCTAGAGATGAGACATTGGTCCACAAGGAGTTGATTTTCCTACCAGGTAGATCTTTACCAACGAAATTTCGAACAAAACTGTCGATAAGCGTCTCGTTCTCAGCCAGGTAGTTTCGAGTATGTGTGGAGATTTCGCTGTGTTTCTCCCAGTCTGACAAAGTGATATCTTGAAGCCCTCGATCTACATTGAAGCGGTAGTATTGGCCATCATCTTTGAAACGATTCTTCAGAATTGCTGCTACTTTTCGGGATGATGCAGCCATTTCTTTTAAGGGTTCCATGATATCGAACATGTTGCCCTCGATCGTGACAACATCTCCGAGGCCTGTGCCAATGCTGAGGATGCGCATCTGGCTACGTTCTGGGAATTGCCGCTGGCCCTCATCAATCAAAATATCGCACGGGTTGTTGTACCTGAAGCTGGAATCGATGAACTCGATCTCATCGCCGCCGATCCTTATAGGTTCGAAGAAAGACGTTGCCGCTGTTGTCGCGCGTGCAACCTCCCACACCTTGCAGGCAGCGAAGGTAGCTGATGTGTCGTATGTTCTGAAAAGAGTCGGCAGAGTATCAATATTGCCCTTTGTAGTTGCCAAGACAACTCTATGATGGATGCATGAGCTCGAACGTCACATCACATCCATTGGTTTCTTGACGTACGTCTTCGTGCAGGTCTGGTCCCGGAAGAGCATTTCACTATGTGGACATGACTTCTCAGATGATTGCCCTTGGCGCCGGTGAGATCTGCACTCCACCTCTGGGCAAAATTTCCCGATTGTCTGCTTGATAGCGTTCTCGAGGGCTATAGCAGAAAAGGCCCCAGACGTTTGCGCAGGCGAAGAAGAGGTTGGTTTTTTGGCAAAGGCCTGCTGGGCGACGTTTCGATATGCTTGTATACATTCATCGACAGTCAACCCCAGCCTCCCAAGCATTATCGCAATGATTCTGTGTTTATTCGATATTTCGTTAGCCAGGCTAACCAAGCAGATCTCTAGAACTGATGGCGGTACCCGCCTGTGTTTGTTCCTCCGATCAGATCAAAGCAGTCACACGGTCGGGGGACATCTTCGAGGCCTTTGGCATCGCGTATTCTCTCCATGATATGCTCCAGAATGAGGAGGCTTGAGATACCTCGAATGCCTCCCCCGTCTGCAATTGAATTAGTAAGGTCAATAAACCTGGACGGAAGGCATCATTACCAAGAGACAGAAGTTTCAGCGGCTCTTGTGGAGACATCTTAAACAAAATTTGTTATCGTTCTCAAACAATAATGCGATGCTCGGGAATTCAGTGAGATCTTAAAACGAAAGCAAAAGGCGGGGACATCTTCGACATCAGATATACTAGGGTAAGCTGTCCAATCAAGGACCCCCAACCAAACCCTGCTTGAAATCTCCAAACTTTCCGCGTAATGCCAGGTCTCCTTGAGCTGCAATTGGCTCGGACGTCTCTTAGCCATGTTGGCGCCTCGCAGAGCCCAGTGCGATCGTTTGTGAGCTTCGGATTAATAGTTCAAACCATCTCGCCTTCCCTCGTTGCGTAAAGGCTCTCCGAAGGGATCAGGAGGATATTGCTGAAAGGCACCTGGTAGATAGTAGTGCCTACTATGCTCGGGATTTGACTGACGAGGGTATCAAAATTACAATTTTTGCTATTTAATTGATTCATCCGCAAATGATGGACATGGCATGGACAACCAAGAATTTCCGCTGGCGAGAAGTTGCTTTGTAGTGCGGCTCACAACTGCAGACATGCATGGGTGAGCTAAAGTCACCAATGGTGCGTGCACTAAATTAAGTGTACACTGATGTAACATTGTGCGTCTTTTCCCGGTAATGTGTCGTTTTCGCTCTAGGGTTAGAGCAGAGAGACTTTCAGACCTATGTAGCTTGATATTCTCCATGTATCCTAACTGCACATAGAGTCTCGCATCCGGAAACTGCTAGCTATCATGGGAGAGACGCTTGTGACGCCTATGGAGCCATTCAAAGTCTGTCTGGAACAAACGAAACAGGCTCCGGTAGCTTGAATGACAAGAGATTACTTTCTCACCAGACCTGGCTTCGCTGTGCTTGCCGCGGCGCAGCCACATCTATTTCATTCTTTGTATGCCTCGGGGTCCCAGATGCATCGATCTGACTTCTTATGTCAACAGGTCGCTCGTGGTGTGCTCGATATAGCTACTAGCCGTGTAATGAGTTATTCAATATGAAGTTGAAGGGTTCCAGAGATCAAATGGACGTGAGATATTGTCTTTTTCCAGAGCCAAACTCGAGAAAGCTGAAAGTGGCGTCCAATAATGTGCTCGCTTCTGCTTGATCTCAACTGTAGCTGTCTGAACTTCTTCCAAATCCATGTTGACAGACCAGCTGTCGGAGACTAATCTAAGGGTTAGGTAGGGTTTGGTCCCGGCCCAGTCGGAAGCTTTCCTTGGCCTGAACTTAATTCTGTCGAACTGCGGGCCATTCGTGAAAAGATCAGCAGAAGCATGAACTCGGGGACTCAACAAGTGTGACGCTCATCGCGATAACCTACAGAGCTCATACAAAATAGGTAGAGGTAGTAGAATTCACGGGGGTTCACATGTCAGCGAAACGAGCTGCTCAATCTCGTTTCCCAAGCGAGACTGCATTAATCAGATTAACCAATCTGCGTGGACTGTCACTTCTTGGCCAAGCCGGTTGTTCCGAGAACCGAGCCCGTTCGTTTAGATCGTATTTTCCGTGGACCATTTATTACTCAATAAACGAGACCAATCTGTTGGGTTGGACAGTTGATTTTCGGATTCAGGTAGCTCCGGATTAATCGCCAGGATACTGTTCTCTTGGCCGTAGGTCAACGAGAACATTCTTGAAGCCATTTGATGCCGATGAATGTCATATTTGCCGGCCAGGCAAGATATCCTGTCGATGCATCAACACAGTTAACGCGATTTTCTGTACTTTCTGCTCCGCAATGCACGTGGAGAAAGTCTCCGACCCCGACATTAACCAGCCCAAGGGCCGGGACATAACAATTCCGCTCTCAACGACAACGCTCTCCTTTCGCGATGTCAGCCCGGTCGATGTCCAGGTTAGGGACTTGACGGTGCAATTCAACACTACTCCGCCAATATGGCAGGATCCGAGACAGCTGCTACGGTGGAATCGGAAACAAGAGAGCAGCTACAAGACGATCCTCGATGGTATCAATGCGCACATGCCGGCCGGATCGCTGACGGCCATCATTGGCAGTAGCGGTTCTGGCAAGACCTCGCTGCTCAATATGATGGCCGGCCGAATGGAGTCATCCCGATTGAAGGTTTCAGGTTCAACGACGTTCAATGGCGATCCGGACATCTCCCGAATCGGCAGCGCCTACGTGATGCAGGAGGATATTCTTATCCCGACATTGACCGTTCGGGAAACACTTCAATATGCCGCGGAGCTTCGTCTGCCGCCACCAATGACCGCTGCCGAACGGAGAGACGCCGTTGAAGACGTTATCCTCGAGCTAGGATTGAAAGAATGTGCCGACACGCGCATCGGTAACAGTGCGCGCAAAGGATGCAGTGGGGGTGAGAAGAGACGGACAAGCATCGGAGTGCAAATGTTGGCCAATCCTTCGGTCTTGTTTTGCGACGAACCTACAACTGGTAGGAGGATGAGTCCACCACAAACAAGTTTATTCATATATTGACTGCGAGTCTAGGTCTGGATGCCACGAGTGCGTACCAGATTATCCGCACTTTGAAATCACTAGCTCAGGGCGGTAGAACTGTGATTGTGTCGATCCATGCTCCTCGATCCGAGATTTGGAATCTTTTCGACAACGTCATTCTGCTGGCGCGTGGAGGATCAGTCTTGTATAGCGGCCCGGTTGCCGAATCGCTGCCCTACTTTGAAAGTTTGGGATATTCGCTACCCGAGTTTGTAAATCCGGCAGAGTTCTTGATCGATCTTGCAGCGATCGACAATCGAACTCCGGACCTGGAGAGTGCCTCCCTGGCTCGTGTGGATGCACTTCGGCAAGCATGGAAGTCCAAGCTCGAGAAGTCCGGCGTCCACACTGGCCAGGAGGCAAGAATCAACCCGTCGTCCCCTCCAATCAAAGGGCATGTGAGACCGGCTCAGAGGGTCCCGTTTACTCAAGAGCTCAAAGTTTTGACATCTCGCACCTTCAAAACCACGGTCCGAGACCCAATGGGCATGGCTGCTAGCCTGTTTGAAGCTGTATTCATGGGGGTTATCTCTGGATGGATCTTTTTACAGCTGGACAAAAGTCTGTCTGGCATTCGATCTCGTCAAGGAAGCCTCTACACGGCCAGCTCCTTGAACGCATATCTGGTGCTGACATACGAGGTCTTTCGGCTCAGCATTGACATCCGATTGTTTGACCGGGAGCGCAATGAGGGCGTGGTCACCGTGCCCGGATTTCTCCTGAGCCGGCGTGCGGCTCGATTTCTCCTGGAGGATCTCCCGGTCCCTATCCTGTTTGCTGTGATCTTTTATTTCATGGCAGGATACCGCCGTGAGGTAAACACCTTTTTTGTCTTCTTGGGTATCAACATCCTTACCCATTACATCTCCATGACCGTTGCCGCCGTGGCCATCGGCGTCTCCCGAAACTTCGCCGGAGCAAGCGTTGTCTCCAACCTCACCTTCACCCTCCAAACATTTGCATGCGGCTTTTTCGTACAGGCCAACCAGATTCCCGTATACGTCCGTTGGCTGAAATGGATCGCTTATAGTTTCTACATTTTTGGTGCGCTCTGCGCAAACGAGTTCATCGGTGTGAACGGCCCAGAGTATGGCCAATTCTACGACTGTCCGTATTCAGACGATCCCCTGGATCCGGCGTGCAAGCAATACACCGGCAGATTCATCATGCGAAGCTTGGGACTCCCTGATAATTGGATCTGGAGACCCTGTGTGATCTTGACGGCCTTCATTTTCTGCTTCCTGATCCTTTCCGGGCTTTTGCTGCAGTACAACAAGTTTGCTCTTGGAATGGCGCAGGCGCGCAAGAACGAGGGGGATCAGTCTAGTGCTCACAAACAGCCGGAGACCAGACCAACACAGGAAGTCCGTCCCGTAACCATCTCGCTAGACAAATATGCCCTGGATGTCAAGCAGCGTGGGTTTCCCTGGCAGCCGCCGAGAACGAAAACGATTCTGAAACCCGTGACCACCGAGTTCCGCCCTGGCGAATTAAACGTGATTATGGGCCCGTCCGGAAGTGGGAAGACCTCGCTTTTGAATTCGATTGCGCGTCGGCTTCGAAGCTCTCCGACTACCGAGTACCAAGTGCATGGAAGCATGTCGTACAACGGTGCCATTCCTTCGGAAGATGTGATCCGCTCTGTGACTTCATTCGTTACCCAGGATGATGATGATCTGATGCCTTCGCTGACAGTCCGGGAGAGCCTGCGCTTTGCGGCCGGACTCAGGCTGCCACGCTGGATGTCTAAGGAGGAGAAGGATCGACGGGCAGAGGAAGTGCTTTTGAAGATGGGACTAAAAGACTGCGCGGACAACCTCATTGGGAGTGAGCTAGTCAAGGGCATCAGCGGTGGTGAAAAGAGACGTGTGACAATCGCCATTCAAATCCTAACAGACCCTAAGATATTGCTTCTGGATGAGCCAACGTCGGGTCTCGACGCGTATACAGCTACTTCTATCATCGAGGTCCTCAACCAGCTGGCAGCGGAGGGCCGAACCCTAATTCTCACAATCCATCAATCGCGGTCAGATGTCTTTCAACATTTTCATAAACTGCTCCTCCTAGCACGCGGTGGACACACCGTATACGCCGGCAGAGGCGCGGATATGATCCCATACTTCCGGTCTTTGGGATACGAATGTCCAAGCCAGACGAATCCAGCCGACTTTGCCCTGGACTTGATCACCGTCGACCTTCAGCAGGCAGATCGGGAAGCGATGACGCGGGAACGTGTCCAGCGTCTGATCGACGCATGGCAGCAGAAACCGACTGAGACCGGCGAACAGAGGTCGCAAATCGCAACACCCGCGGAGTTGGGCAGTCTGATGAAGCAGATGCATCCGTTCCGGGTGACATTCCCGATTGTGTTTTACCGGTCGGCATTGAATTTCTTCCGGCAACCGGAGTTGCTCATGGCACGGACGTCTCAGGTGATTGGCATTGCCATCATCATGGCGCTATTCATTGCTCCTCTGAAGAACGATTATCCGTCCGTCCAGTCACGGATGGGTACCATTCAAGAGTTTGCTGCAGTGTATTACATTGGTAAGAATCCTTCTTCCCATTCTCCCTTCATTGACGTAGCTAAAATCCGGGGTCAGGGATGCTACAAAACATTGCCGTCTTCCCGCCTGAGCGCGACGTGTTTTACCGCGAAGAAGCCGATTCCTGCTACTCGGCGGAAACATTCCTCCTTTCCTACACACTGCTCGAGCTGCCCTTCGAGGCAGTCACATCCGTCATTTTCGGCGTCTTCGCCGCCTACGTGCTCAACCTAGAAAAGAGCGTCCGGATGGTCTTTGTCAGCGCCTTCAACTGCTTCGCCATGGTCAACTGCGGCGAATCCCTCGGCATTGTCTTTTGCACCGTCTTCGACCACATCGGCTTCTCCGTCAACGTTACCTCTGTCTTCCTGTCCATCGCAACAATCATGGGCGGCGTGTTGATTCTCGATCTCAACGACGTACTCCAAGCGATCAACCATCTCTCCCCCGTGAAGTACGTGGTGGCCAACCTCGCGCCGTATGCCATGCGCCATCAGACCTTCACCTGCACCGATGCGGAACGGTTGCCGAATGGCCACTGTCCGATCGAGACCGGGCAGCAGGTGCTTGAGTTGTATAACTTGGACAAGAATCCGAGGTTGAACGTGATGGCCTTGGGGATCACAGTGATCGTGTACCGTCTGCTGGCGTATGCGCTGCTCAAGGTCCTGCGCTGCCATGGTACCTGGGTCCGATTGAGGAGGCTGTGGTCCAAGTTGTCCGGGGAAAAGCAATGAGCATTGTTATCCTTGAGAGTGCTGTCTGCATAGTAGAAATGAAACAATCTTCATGCATGGACGATGAGCATCATTATTCTTTTCTCGTTCGATACTTGAGCTGACCCATACGTAAATTTCAGTAGCTGTAGACTAATCTATCTCCTGCTCAGCTGATCGGATTGCTCGCACAAAGTTCTCCCGAGATGCATGTCAATAAATGGCCCTCAACATTCATACTGCAGATTATTCACATCGGCTACAAGGGTGTGAAACTGTGAACCGTGATCCCTGCAGAATTGGCGATGACGCGATTTGCCATCCGAAGATGACCCCCCACTTCGCCCCCTTAGCCGCCCGCACTAACGGAAACACTAGGCCAAAGGACGTTAATCGACTGCCTTCAGACTTGGTCCAGCTCTAAGCTCAACCGGGTTAGCTGACTGCCCAGTACAGTATCCGGTGACTTTACGTGCACACTTAGCTCCTCTAAGTTGACACTAACCAGAGGCTTAAGTGAAGTGCTCTAGCCCTTGCTCCTGCTTAACCTGGTTAGCTTGATGTAGCCTTACGGGAACTCTCAACCTCAGAACCTGATGAGGATAGGTCGCGCTTCTGCTTCGAGTCTAGGCTCGAACTCTGTCAGTGATTTTTTCCCTCCAGGCTTTACCGTTTCTGATCACTGTCGATATTTTCCGATCGTGATTTACCCCACGGTTCCCACTAGTTAGATTTGCCATGGAAAATTGATGCTTCGTGCGAGCACGTTTGGACAAAAGCTATCAACAAAGATTTTTAGATCGGTAGATTAATTGCATAGACGCGAATTGCCTCTTGCCTCTGTTTTCTTTCTGATGAGAAAATTTTTTTTTTTTCTTTTCCTTCCGTTTACCGTCTCGACATAGGACTTCGCCCTGGCGTCCCAATCGTTGGATAGGCTGATTGCCGATACTGAGGGCATCAGAACAATGGCCGACGACGATAGACACAACAATAATAAGCAGCTCCACGTAGAGCCTGGGAATGATGGCGGCGAGCGGGGAAGAGAAACGCCCGTGGACGAAGATGAGGCCTTGCTGGTATGTCCCTAGTACTCAGCAGATAAGGAGCAGGAGGCGCGGGGCTGACGTAGCGGGTTGATAGGAAACGATGGGTTACAAACAAGTGCGTATATTCATTCGCCCAAGAATGCCTTGTTGGAGGGATTGATCTGACCGAATCGCGCGCGCAAAGGTCCTGCATCGGTCGTACACATTAGCTGAGAACTTTGCGACCACTTTCGGTAGCGTCAATCACTCGCTGATCGCCGAGCGCAAAAGCTAATCCTTGTATCAGCTGCTTTATACTTCATCGGAGGAGTTCGTGTTACCTTCAGCACGGGCATTGCTAGCGGGGGAAACCTAGCTTATTGGTAAGGTCAACCAGAGTGGTCGGACACGAGTCGGAGCCTAACTCTTGTCCGCAGGACGAGCTATCTGGTCACCCTCGTGTTTACCTTCATCACCGCCGCTGTCATCGCCGAGGTCTGCTCGGCCTCTCCATCAGCCGGGTCGATTTATCTTTGGGCCGCCGAAGCAGGAGGGCCGAAATATGGTCGTTTGCTGGGCTTTGTCGTCGCGTGGTGGAGTACAACGGCCTGGACGACATTCTGTGCCAGTAACACTCAGGCAGCCGTCAACTACATGCTTTCGGTAGGAATCGGATCCCATTGGCTCAACGGAGCTTGCAACTGACCATGTTCAGGAAATCAATGTCTTCAATCTCGACTTTCCCACCACCACCGACGACGTCAAGTTCCGTGCTGTTCAGTGGATATGCACAGAAGTATTGCTGGCGTTGGCCGCGCTGGTCAACTTCCTCCGACGTGAGTGTTCAATCCATTGTGTCAAGTGCGACTCTGCTAATTGCCGTCTAGCTCGTTACTTCCGTTACGTCTTCTACCTCTCCTCGGCCTTTGTGCTGTTGGATTTCTTCTTGAATATCATTTGGCTGCCAATCGGCACAGCCAGGACTTGGGGTTTCCGCACCGCGGAGGAAGCGTTCCTGTCGAGGTATAATGGCACAGGTGCCCCGGAGGGATGGAACTGGTGCCTGTCGTATCTTGCCACTGCAGGAATTCTCATCGGATTTGATGCCTCGGGTCATGTAGCAGAGGAGACCAAGAATGCTGCGGTGTCGGCGGCGCGAGGTATCTTTTGGAGTACCGTTGTCAGTGGTATTGGAGGGTTGTGCGCCATTATTTTGTTTTTATTCTGCGCGGTAAGTCTTCATCGGGCTTAGGGCCGTGAAAATTGGTTGCTGATTCTGATTCTGTAGCCCGATCCGGAAACTCTGTTCTCTTTCGGCGCTCCACAGCCATTTGTACCTCTGTACGCGGTTGTCCTGGGTAAAGGGGGTCACATTTTCATGAACATCGTCTGCGTCTTCACCCTTTGGTGTGTAAGTAGCCCTCACTTGCAGACCCCCCCCCCCCGGTGCTGAGCTGATGAATCTATCTCCAGAACACTGCAATTGCAATCGTCGCTTCGTCCCGGCTTGTATTCGCCGTGGCTCGAGACGGCGTGCTCCCGTTCTCGGGTTGGGTCTCCCGCGTGTCCGAGTACGGACAGCCGATGAACGCAGTCATTGTGGTCTGGGCAGTCGCGTCGCTCGTCACCTGCACCATTCTTCCTTCCTCGGTGGCATTCACGTCCCTCATCTCGGCCGCGGGTGTTCCCACGGCTGCCGCTTACGGCCTAATCTGCCTCGGTCGAATCTTCCTGACCCCGAAAACTTTCCCCAAGCCAAAATGGAGTTTAGGAAAATTGAGTAAACCATTCCAGATCATCGGGATTTTCTGGAACGGATGGATCGTGGCAGTGCTCTACTCGCCATATACATTCCCGGTTACGGGAGAAACCTTCAACTGTGAGTTTTCGTGCTCTATTGGGTACTTCTTGTTGGAATGCTGACGAACGGGATTTCAGATGCCCCTGTCATCATGGGTGGAGTCACCATCTTTGCTCTCCTTTCGTACTGGTTTACGCCGGAGGAAGCCTGGTTACCACGGAAACGCATCTCTCATTTCATCGAGAGCAAGGGGGCTGCGGAAACGACAAGGGAGGTGCAAAGCTCATAACCTTGATAGACTTGCCATTTGGCTATTATGAATAGATAGATGCCGCTATCTAGACAATCCCTAGACGGATTATTTCGGGTGTTTTATCAAGGTACTTTAGGGAATATTCCGTTTTAGAGTACAATTGTCGCCCGAGGCCAAAGAGCAACCAAGGACTAAGCAGTGTACACGACCAATGGGAAGAAATGATCAATTTCGGCCGTTGCCGGTTGAAGAGAATCACAATGCCCTAGCTTCTATACAAATCACAAAGCCGAGTATATCAGGAAGGGGGCTACTTTCGTACTTTGGAGATTGAGACCCAAGATTAGACTGGGGTTGATACCAGCTTGCTCGATATTTTCGATAGAAAATGAGTATAGACATGAGTATGCAACAGTACGCGAGAACAGGTGAAGGCAGGGGGTTACACTCGTAAACGGCTGTATGATTGCTAGCTGGCGCTGACATTCTTGCTCGTAAAGATACAAATCATCGCCATTTATACACACTTTCCACCATCAACCACAAGATCCGTCCCATTGATAAACCTGCCCTCATCACTTGCCAGGTACAAGCACATATTCGCGATATCCTCGACATCGCACAGCCGGCCCAGCGGCACGTCTTTGATAAACTTGGCGCGGTTCTCGGGCGTATCTTCCATGCCGGTGAACATGGAGAAGAGCCCGGTGGCGGTGAGCAGAGGGCAAACGTTGTTGACGCGGATGTTATGCTTGCCGAATTCAGCGGCGAGACCTTTGGTTGCCTGTAAGCCATCGCGAGTCAGTCCATCAGGTTCGGGCAAGGATTGTTTTGGTTGTTTTTTGGTGAGAAAAACTCACATTGGACACTGCTCCCTTGGACGAATTATACCAGACCAACCCAGGACGGGGTCTTTGCGCACCCGTCGAGGAGATATTGATCACGGAGCCGCCCTGGCCTTGCTCAACCAACCGCGGCATAACCGTCTGGACGGCCAAGAAAATGCTCTTGACGTTGACGTTGAACACGCGGTCGAATTCTGCCTCGGTGACTTCTAGAGTCGGCTATAATAAACTCATTAGCATCCCAACTGTAGAAAATACTGCGTGACGATCCTAGAGTGGAAATCTCACCTTATTCTTATAGCTTGTCCCGGCATTGTTCACCAGCACATCTAACCGACCAAACTTTGTGAACGCAAGATCAACGACAGCCTTCCAGTCCTCCAAATTCGTCACATCGTGCTTCTGGAAGACAAGATTCGATGGATTCGACGCAGCCACCTGCTGGCCTTGTTCGACATTGATATCGGTCAGGATGACTTTGGCACCCTCTTCCCCAAAGCGCTTGGCGATGGCGGCTCCGAAACCAGAGCTACCTCCTACATGATGTCATCTCTGTTAGATCTAAATATTTCCTTTATTCTTCTTAGGGGGGTTTAAAAAAAAAGGATGGTGGACAATACCAGTCACAATCGCAACCTTGCCAGCGAGTCTTGTTCCTTGAGGCATGTTTGCAATAACTTTTAATGATCTCCGGATTGATGTCCGACAGTCTGTTGACTTTTGTCGGTATTAAGCTCTCAGGGATTTTCTGGGGAATTTATACCCCGCAAATTTACACGAGCTTTCAATTTCGCGGGGTTTATCCATTCGACAGGGACTTGTCAGGGTCGGAGTTGATGCGGGACAACCCCGACGTTCGCATCGATCTCCGAGAGCGCATCCGCATGGACCATTTCCCAGAGAGCTTCTGTTGATCAATCGAATGGCGGCTTGCCCTGGTAGCCGAGCGGCTGGGGAAGAAGTGGGTGTGTGGATTGATTGGCAAATGGGAGAACATGACACGCGTCGTTGGTCCAAGTAACTTACTCTTCTTGGATAGATGGCATTTTGATTGCTTACCTGCTTTCGCTGAAAGTTAGGGTTTCTCGGAACCCAATCCGGTCCACCCGCATATCGGCTACTTGTCCGTACCTGAGCTTTTGATTCGGTCTCTTCGGACATCCAAACCTCAGTGCCTTTACATTCTGGAAAAGATAAACGAGTAGCTTATATAGATGCAACATATACGGATCGACCCGTAAATGCTTTGTGCAATTCTAAGTATAAACTACTTACAATGAAAAGTGAAATCATGACAGATGTTCAGTCGCGCCTGCTAGAGGGCGAGCGAAAGAAGAAGGAAAGAAGAAATAAATAAAGAGGTAAAGAAGAAGAAAAATAAGCAGTCATAAGTTACATCGGCTTTCATCGCAACGGGTGACGACCTGCATATTTTGTGCCGAGAAACCTGCCAACCTTGCCTTACACCATTGTGGTCTTGGTGGTAGTCGAGGTCGATGTCAAAGTAGTGACCGTGCTGAAAGTTGGCGGCATGGTAATCGTTGGTGCACCATTGTCATCGCAGAGAACGACATATGTCTTGTCGACCTTGACAATGTTGTAAACCACTTCTTCTTCAATCGTGGTTGGCGTCGGCTCAGGTGTGTTGGTGGTGGTTTGTGCGACATTAACGGCCTGAGCATGGAAGGGTTGACGGATGTTCGAGGTGTCAACGATATGAGCGACTGGAGCGGTGGAGTCCGGGGTCGGAGTGGATGTGGAGGTGGATGTAGTTGTTGGCTCCAGGCCAGACATAACCCACGTCCTGGCAAGATCATCCGCATATTTCGTTGCCCGCTCGGGTCCGCGCTGGATCGGCACCTTACCCGGAAGCCCCGCAAGATCCAGAAGGACGTTCTCAGAGTTCAGCACGTCGGGAACTTCGAATTTGCACTGGGAAGCCTCGTTGTCGCTCTGAAGCGTGAACACCGGGCAGTCCTCCACCTTGCCAGAAAGGTTGGTGCAAGTGTCGACGGCCTGTTGCAATGTGTCGGGATTCCAGCCCTGCATGAAATCGCCGTGGTAGCCGCAACCAGTGGGATCTCCCGTCGAGAAGATGAATTCTCCCTCCTCATCTTTGAAGGCATATGTGTTCACGATGGTCTCGAAGAACAGGCCAGGCAGCCGCGTCTCAAAGCCTTCGGGGCAAGTGCCATCCATGACCAGGCTCGGATAGGCAACGTGCGATTTGTGGTCGTCCGAGTCCGTATTCTTGCCGTCCCAGCAAGACGGGAACATCAACTCTAGTCGAAGACCGTCTGGGCAGTTTTCGTCGAGGAATTGTTTGGATGGCATGGTGTGGCGGTACAGCGACGGCTCGGGTGCTTTTTTATAGTTCAAGCAGTTGAATCCCAACGCTTTCTGCGACAGCGCAAGCTGCGACACCTGATCACCCGACCACGAAGACTTGTCGGGATCAGGGACGGGCCACGGGAAGTCGCGCAGATACTGGTCGCCTGCAATCATGCGGAAGTTCTGCGGGAACGCCTTGATATTATCTCCATTCAGCAGATAGTAGACCAGCATGCCTCCCACCGTTTCAACCAAGGCAGTCGTGCCGTTTGTGTATCTAAAGTACAGGGCGGGGGTCCAATACGCAGAAAGGTCCTCTTTGACGCCGCAAGAGGTGCAAGACCCGGCCATGAGCTGGGCGTTATCGGCGCCGGGGCCGAAGTCTGCAGAAAGTCAGAGGACAAACTGCAATTAGGGATCTATCATGGAGAACGTACTGTCCGAGCCAAAGATAAGATGAACGTGGCTTCCAATCCCGCCAAAGGCTTGCAGCGGGTCAAGACGAGCAATGCCGCTTTGCGCGCGGCATGGCAGTCGCCAGAAGGCCTCGGCCTGTGCGGCCCATGTAATCAGAGCTGCAAACGCAGTCTGCAGGCTAATCGGAGGTTTCATCTCTTTAATCTAGAGGATTCAAAGCTGGAAAGAAGAATGAGCGGTCTGGATCAGATAAGTGAGAAGCAAGCCAGAGCAGTCCGCGATCGATCTACGACCACTCGTCCGGCGCTGCCTCGATTGGGACCAGCCGAAAGGCGCAAAAAGTCACCGTCGCTGGGAAAGGTTATGGCCAGCAACGACTTTGGATCACGAAATGCGATGGGCTCAAAGAATGCGGTGTCGCAGACTTTGGGCAAGCAAGGAGTGGCACAGCAGTCGGAGAGACACACAGTGTCGATTTCAAAGGAGCGACAGAGGAGCGAACGAGTGACTGTCTCTACTGGAGAGAGCGAAGGCGAAAGGAGCGACTCAACAGACGATGTTCAAATCGACTGTCGCGGGGAATGCGAAGCGGAGCAGGAGGAGTAAAAGACTGGAGAGACGAAACTATTCAAAATAAAGACCCATGAGGCAAAAGAAATGACGATCCGTACAATGCGCTGAAAGGAACAATGGATCCGCGAGGCTCTACCTTGCTGTTGATCCAAGGTCCCACGTCCAAGGACAAGCGGATCTCGTTGAAGAAATGTATTTGGTATGCCCTCACGTCAATCACGCAGACGTGCGGGCACCACTGAAGATGAAGGCCGGCATCTTCACGGCCCACGACCAGTTTAATGAAGCTGAAATGCGCCGCGGTTCCAGGACGGCCACTATCGTTTGGAATCATATTGTGATGGGCTCACCAGGCGCCTGGAGTGGAGCAGTCCAAGCAACGGTCATAACTGCCAGGGGTGAGATATGTGTATTACGATTTCATGGAAAGAGTAATACGTCAATTAGTTACAAGAACCCGTTCGGGTCTAACCTAAATCAGCTAATGAGCTACATCTCTCTTCTTTCATTGGCTTGATTTACGATGATGTTCCTGGTAAGTATAAATGGCATTTGTATGGTATTGGTAATACATCTTTCCAGAGCTTCTCCCCTTTTGGCTAACCTCAAGCAGACGATGACCCTGGCCTGTCCAAATGCTCCAACCAACGCTCGCTCTCATACCTCCCACCCAAACTATGGGCCGATCACCAACCCCTGGACCCCTTCATATGTAATCCACGGAAAATTCCTGAACAAATGACTCGTATCTGGTACATTCTTGTCAACCCTTGGCACTGTCGGCCTCTGTCCGTGGTTTTGAGAATGGAGGGGCCATTTCGTGAATCCAGGTTCAGCTCTTTGTGCAGGCCAGTATCACCAGCTAAAGTGCCAACAATTTCATTGACTTCGTTCTTATCCTTTGTTTGCGAGTGTACAATTCAGTGTGTCCACCGCAGTGCACCATACGGGTACGGAATGTTTGAAATGAGTCTCATACCGCGAAAGTCAAACTCTAAGATCCATAAGCGCTTTTGGCAGATGCAGTATTCTTTAGTTTACGGAGTTACTCCATCAGCTATTGCCATGGACCAAGAGGCCAAGACCCAAGATGTTTTTTGGAATACAGATTACAACTTCACCTGGCCTCGTGTCGAGACTATGGAGCAATAATTCGCCATAATATATTATTTTTGACCGCTGACAATAAGGACGGTTGGGCAAATGTGCCGCGGATTCGCGGAGTACAAAGCTCAACGCAATACGAAAAATTTCCAGGACTCCGCCGATCAGCGAAGTTTTCGAGAAAATTGGGAGGCTTGGAGCAACGCCAAGTCGTCCACTTATCTTATCGCAAGAATCGGCCCATCCCAAGTTCTTCAAACGGAAAATGGCCATTTGGCCTGCACTAAGGCCGTAGGATTCGACTCGTGTTTGGTTTGCCGAAGGGCCGGCAAACTCCGTGGTGTGGGCATGCCGCAGCCGATCTTGGCCGAGCAATCCGAAGCCAGCCTGCGGCTGGGGAAAGGCGCTCTGAGACGTTTCATAAAAGATCAATCGAATACATATTTCAACTCCTGAGAGTTTCGCCTGGAAGTATTGGGTTATGAGAAGATAGCGTTCATGTGCTTTCAGGACGGCTAACTTGTAAAAATCAACGCAATATAATGTTGACGTTTCCAGCTCTACGTTTCAAATCAGGCGGCTGAGACGTACACCTACGAGTCCTCTGTACGGAGTACACTTGATATGAAGTCGTACAAGAGCACTCTCCATTAATGACGCTTCGGGTTGGCTGGCATATATGTAGCCCGGTCCGGAGAAACAAAGGACGGCATATTCGGAAGAGTCAGCATGGATTCTGGACCAGGAGGGACTTGGAGTTGTACGGTTGTTGCATCCTTCAACCATTCTTTCAAACCCTAACCACACGCAGAATATAGGAATTACAAAGCCGTACAAAATAAATTACGCACGATTACGAATCATGACGGAAAAGCCAATCAGAACATGGCTATTACACCAACAAATGGAGAATGGGTATCACACATGTACTCGCAATGTTTCCACGGAGCACCGCTGGGTTGCGGTGCATACTTGTACAGAGTTTGAAGAAATCTGTAAAAACCTCATCAACCTGAGACTGGATAGCCGAACTTCACTGTCAAATGCGGTCTTAATGCATATGAGAGTGCACAACTAGTTTTTTACATTGGCCGTGGATATTGATCATACTGATATCAGATTCACGCAAAGCAAGTGCATCACTCGACAGCTCAACATGAACGGCGACGATTCTCGACCCGGCCCAATTCCCGAGTCGCGCGTCCTGATCATCATGACAGGCGGCACCATTTCCATGCGGCGGTCGCCGTCTGGCCTCGTGCCGGCGCGGGGGTTTCAGGAAACCTGCTTAGCGCCAGTGCCAATGTTCAATGACGGCTCCCACCCGGAGCCAATGGATGTTGTTATCAACTCCGCCGGTGAGCGGAAGTCATCACCCAGTCTACGGACTCCGCCTAGCGCCTATGACCGCCAGGTGCGGTATACTGTCTACGAATTCGAGCAGCTGTTGGACAGCAGCTCGATTGATGCCAAGGGCTGGGGACAAATCGCCTACACGATAGCCAATAATTACACCTTGTTTGATGCCTTTGTTGTCCTGCATGGCACTGACAGCTTGGCATACACCTGCTCTGCGCTGAGTTTCATGTTCCAGCATCTGGGGAAGCCCGTCATCCTCACAGGTTCTCAGGCACCTATGTCCGAGCTCCAAAATGATGCGGCAGACAATTTGCTGGGCTCTTTGGTGGTCGCCGGGCATTTCATGATCCCGGAAGTTTGCCTCTACTTTAACCACAAGCTCTTTCGCGGCAACCGGGCCACCAAAGTGTCGGCCACCGACTTTGCGGCCTTTGACTCGCCGAATGCGCCGCCCCTTGCCGTGACGACGTCGATGCGGATCCATGTCAATTGGGACCTGGTTCATCGACCGACCAGTTTGGAGCATTTCCGCGTCCAGAGCAATCTGGACACCACCCATGTGGCTTGTCTGCGCATCTTCCCGGGCATCAAGCCGGAGATGGTGGATGCTGTGCTCAAGCTGGATGGCCTACGGGGGCTGGTTCTGGAAACCTTCGGCGCCGGCAATGCGCCAGGCGGCCAGGATGACGCCATGATCAAAGTGCTCGCCAATGCCATCCAGCGTGGGATCGTTATTGTCAATGTGACACAATGTACGTCCGTTACTCCTCTCCTGTGGCAATTACACTCACATCTTGTACGATAGGCCTCAAAGGGAGTGTCAGCCCTGCGTATGCTCCGGGCATGGCGCTATCTCGCGCGGGGGTGGTTCCAGGACACGACATGACTTCTGAAGCAGCACTGACCAAGCTAGCTTATCTGCTGGCGCTGCCCGGGTCAACACCGGAATCCGTGGCACGAGAGATGTCGGTGTCACTGCGTGGTGAGCTTACTAATCATGCTCAGACAGTATTCCGTCATCCAAACGAAGCGCTGTCGGAACGAGCGACGACGTTGACAGCCCTTGGATACGCCATCGCTGAAGGGAACCTTGACAAAGTCAAGGATTTGTTGAAGGGATACAACTCCTGGCTTCTGAATGAGGCCGATTATTCCGGGAACACCCCGGTGGTACGTCTTCTACGCCCTTGATTGTACAACGATTTACCGCTAAACGACACGGTCCAGCATATCGCAGCGCACTCGCCTAACGTGGAGATCCTTCGGTATTTCCTTCTCCAGGGTGCCTCGGTGCATATCCGGAACCGTGCGGGCCGGACGCCGCTATTTCTCGCCGCAAATGCTGGTCTTCCCGACCATGTGATGCTCCTACGCAAGTCCGGGGCACACCTTCATGCCGATGAGCGCCCGGTGGCGGAGATGCACGCTCGACGCCGACCTGGGGTTTGGGCTCTTGCGGGCATCGGACCCAAGACCATGTCGGAGCGGGACCTTGCGGACCGTGAGCTGGAGACATCGGACGGGCGGCAGCAAATGAGTATGACCGCTGGATCCGCCCCGTCATGAATGTCTTGATTTAGAATTGCATTCCCGGCGTACATGGGATTGTTCTTAATGCTGAGGCGGATACGATTCGGCATAGAGCCATAGAGGTTCTTCCCTAGAAATCGATGAAGCATGTGAAGAGCACGTAAACGCACACTAACTTAATTTCAAACTCAAAAGGAATAGTTTGCCATTGCACTTGAAATTCGATGCCAGAACCATGAAATATCCACAACTGAAGGTGCGAAAGCTCCAAGGTCTGTTCCTCGACTCCTCCTCTTCTTGGATCCAGTTACTCTGTATGGAGTGCAGGCTTTACGAGCTGTTCAGAATAACCAATGTCCGAATATAGTTCTGATCTTCATCAGCGTGCTCCCCTTCGGTCTATCCAATGGCGTTATCTCGGCGTGGAATAATTGGGCCTTCCGCCGGCGGAGAAGACCGGTTGGGAACCCGATTGATTGATATGGAGGGATGAGGAAAAAAAAAAAAAAAAATAATGCGCCTCCATGCCAATCCCAAGGTCCCAGGCCAGGGTCCCGACCGCCAGTGCCAATCGGGTCGATTTCGGCGGTCTCCAGCTCGATGGAGCCATGGGAAAACCGCCTTTCTCATTTGAGAGCAACCATAAGGAGGTTACAAAAGCCATTGTGATTGATGAATTGTGATTGAAGTCATTGATGGTGTCACCCCTCTCACGCCGTACTACATCTACTTGTCTCCTCGTCCATGAAAATAAGAGTACTGTACTCCGTACGAGCTCTCTAGGAGTCTAGGTCCAAGTAGACAGAGCAAAAGTGGCTCTTCAGTGCATAGAGTTTCCCTTCGGAGCATCTTTTCCTGATCAAATGATCAATTGACTTCTCTCCACCGCTTATCCTCTCCCCCCATCGGGCCATATCTGCTGAGTGGGTGGTGACATGAAAATGAAGACAAGTCGATGTCGGAGGACACGACGGCCACGCCATTCCCTTCCGGGACTAGTGTGACCCAGCAAGTCCAGCCTGCAGGTCACATGAGGCCGGGCCTACCGAATGGGGGGATTAGCGGCCCTGCCTCAGGCTGTCAGGCAGTGGGTAACTTCCGACCGGTTCTTGCTTTGAATGCTTGGTATGCTTCTCTGCTTGCCCTACAGAACGCATCGAGAACGACATCCTCTGGGTGCGAGGACCACGGCGTTCTCGGTCTCTGGATGGCAACGCGGGAATCTGCTCGTCCTCCGCACGCTAGAAACCCTTCTGCTGGCCGTCAGGGCGAACTGGAAAAGTTTGACGGTAATTCAGGCCGCCAGGGTGCTCCTGTTACGTAAAGGAAAACCAGGACCAACTGTACCAGCCCATTTCCGGCAGTTCGCGACAATTCTTTTTGCTTCTGCGAATTCCGTCGTTGCAAAAACATCCTCCTGGCAGTCGTAGAACGGGGCGGTTCGTGGGCAATGTGAGTTTGGGAAAGGAATGAAGGTACCTTTTTCTTCCTGAAAATCGCCTTTTTGATCTCCCTTTTATCTTCAGCTTGAGCCGTGTACTGGTACCTCAAGAGCTAGCTTTCCCGGCAGACATGAGCCGTCTCCTTCCGTAGCTATTACAAGTTCGATTACATGCTCTCTGCCCTCCAGACTCTCCCCCCCTCCCCATCTCCAGCCCCAACAGCGACTCGTCATTTAACTCAAAAAGAATCTCCATCCCTGCTGGCTCTGATGGCATCCGGGGACGCAATCCATTGTAAAACCGGCGCACACCGACAATAATTCATGCTGCCGCCCCTCTTTTGCCTGAGGCCATTAGTGCCGAGTGACCTCGGCCAGAACCTTTTGCCATTGTATGTGTCCTGTGGATCATCGCGAAAAAGAGCGAGCAGAAAATATTTCCCCAACCAGTCAACTCTGCCAATTCAAAGAAAAACGCCATCCAACGACCTGAGCACACAGGTGACTCCAAAATTACCAAGCGCGCCTCCGACGGAGGTTCCTCCTTCTCCTCAAAGCCACCCAAGTCCCCGTGCCTCTTCCTGATTGATTATTAGATGTTCCCATTCCTCCCGTTGGACCAGTCTCGGATGCCATCCCAGCAGTTCCTGTTCGCTGTCACAGCTCCTCAGCTCCTCCTGCGGATGTGATTGCAGCATTTCACCCTAAGCTGATACCATCCATTACTGTCGTGTCCGCAGTCCTCCTTCCTGCGGCCCGATTCATTCCTGACGCCCGTCCTTAGTGCCAAAAGGAGATTTAATCGTGGTTCCCCCCCCTCACTCCCATTCTCTTATCTGCCCGCGATAGAGAAAAACCCTCTTGGCTGGAACGGCAATCTAAGTACCCCCCGGAATACGGTGTCAACCGAGCTTCCCCTCCTTTTCAAGGACCTATTTATTCCCTCAAAAACTACCATTCCTACTGAAGTGGTCTATCTCGGAAAAACACTCTGGCCGGATTTTGTGTGTGTTTGAGTTTGCTGCTTCCCGCCCCGAATGACACAACAACCCACTAAGACCATTGCGGTGGTCAATGCCACCGGCCGTCAGGCCGCGTCTCTGATCCGGGTCGCCTCCGCCGTGGGCTTCCATGTCCGTGGTCAGGTGCACTCCCTCAAGGGTATCATTGCTGCGGAGCTGCAGAGTTTGCCCAACGTCACATTAATCGAAGGCAGTCTGGCAAACAATCCCGGATTGATGGATGAACTCTTCCGTGGTGCCCAGCTAGCTTTTATCAATACCGTCTCACAGGCGGGTGATGAAGTTGCCATTGGCCGGGCTCTGGCCGATGCGGCCAAGCGCGCGGGCACCATCCAGCACTATATCTACAGCAGCATGCCCGATCATTCCGTCTATGGACCGTGGCCAGCGCTGCCGCTGTGGGCCTGCAAATTCACCGTCGAGAACTATGTGCGACAGCTTGGGTTACCCTGTACCTTTGTCTACGCCGGCATCTACAACAACAATTTTACCAGTCTTCCCTACCCGCTCTTCCAGATGGAACTCCAGCCTGATGGCAGTTTTGAGTGGAGGGCACCCTTCCCGGAGGATATGCCGTTGCCATGGCTAGATGCCGAACACGATGTTGGTCCGGCCCTGCTGCAAATCTTCAAAGATGGACCGCAGAAGTGGCATGGCCATCGGTAAGCAGTCCCTCTTTCAACGTTCGATTGTTGAGGACTTGCTGCTCACTCCAAGGTTTTCGTAGGATTGCGCTCACGTTCGAAACCCTGACGCCCGTGCAGGTCTGCAACGCCTTCTCTCGCGCCCTCAATCGGCGTGTTACCTACCGTCGCGTGCCGAAGATCGAGATCAAAGTCAAGATCCCCGCCGGATACCGAGAACAGCTGGAAGGGATCGAAGTGCTCTTTGGACAACTGGAGGCGCCGTACTTCCCGCAGCCGGAGTTCAACCCCCCCGCGGCAGGATCGCCCAAAGGGCTGGGACCTCTGGGAGGAAAAGGCGCCGGGGCAGGCATGATGCAAGGACCAGGCGGTGTGGTGTCACAAAGGGTGACAGATGAAGCGCGACAGTTGTGGCAGGGCTGGCGCGACATGGAGGAATATGCGCGCGAGGTATTCCCGGTCGAGGAGGAAGCCAACGGGCTGGACTGGATGCTGTGAGGCTGCATCCACAGCAACCGGATGCCATAATTCGGCAATCTTCTGTTGTCTTGTTCTTTACCAGGCATGTGTTACGACTACGATGATGACCTAGCGCGGCGAACCCCTTTTTTTTTTGCGAATCATTGATCGGCGTTTGTTGATTTTGTTCTTATCTGCATGTCGGTGGACAGCCTTGAGGGATTGATTACTTTCTGTTTCATTTGGCGCATGGGCATGGGAAAAAAAAATGTTGATTGAACGAGGAAAAAAAAAGTTGTGCTGTTTGATGCTGTGCGATAGTTATTGGAGATGATTTGCGAGTAATCTACAGATGACCTGACCGATACTGATTCTTGAAATCCTCACTTTCCATTGATCCAACAGGCCAATGCGGCAAAGCAACGCTGAGAACTGGGCAAAGTTGCCTGATACTACTCCATGGTCGCACTCCGAGTTACTTATCGAACTGATAAGATACGGAATTTCGCCGACCCAAGACCGCTCAATACCCCGTAATCAGCTAACCTAACTAGTAGTTTACAAGTAACAACCCACATTCTTGCAGAAATGTCGTCATTGACTGTGTCGTATGGCCACGTACATCAGAATTCTCAACACTATCTCAAGACTTAGCCTCGACGATCATGATATGTAGATACCTTTCGTATATTCTGTCAGTCCCTTGTTTCACAGCTGGAGGAAATTTTGATGTCCCCACAACAGCTGTAAGTACGAGCAGTTCCCCACACAGTAAAAAAGAAAAAAAGAAAAAAAAAGAAAACTCTGCAAACAGTGCAAACTGCAATTAGCTGCGATTGCGGCTCCCACTTTGCCAGTTGCCACTTAACCTACCTAACTTTTTGCAAACCACTAGGAAATTAAGATTTGCAGTCTTAGATAAGGCCAAAACTAAGCCTAAAGCAGTTGACTTTCCTGATAATTATACCAAATCCAGCTAGTGCGACGCGTCTCGTCAAAGTTTCATTCTCAATCTACACGTAGGTTAAACCAAACTTCGAAGGTATGCGACGGCGGATCAATCATTTTTTTCCCTGCCCCTGGCGTGAAACAATTTTTTTTGTCTTTTAGTCGAGGAAAGAATTTTTCTTTTCTGTCTTTATTAGTTATTCTGATTCTGTCAATTCAATCGGACAATTGGTATCGCATCAATCATGGCCGGTGACGATAAGCCGTTGGGCGAGCGCATCGAGGTGCCCTCCATCCCCAAGGATGCGCAGCGCCAGATTGAACTGCTCGAGCGCGAGTTTGTGCGCGCCGAGTTGGATCAGTGTAAGTATTCCTTTCTTAGCTTTGTGCGACTCGGGCGCGCGGGAAAAATGCATTGAAACTAACGAAACAAGTGCGCAAGTCGATTCCTTCCATGCGCCCGCTCTATCAGAAGCGCAATGCCCTCATCTCGTCCAAGGAAGTCCAGGACACTGATTTCTGGCCGCGCGTCTTCTCCCATGCCCCCGCCGAGATCGATGAGTACATCCTGCCGTCGGACTCGGGGATCCTTGGCGAGTGCCTGCGCAACCTGACCGTGGAGCGGTTCGAGGTTGATGACCAGGGCAACGGCGAGCCGCGCAGTCTGCGCTTCATCTTCGAGTTCGCTACGGGCGACGAGAACCCGTACTTTGAAAACGCCAAGATCGTCAAGGACTTCTACTACCGGTACCAGGTCACCAAGACGGCCAAGGGCAAGCGGCGTACCTGGGAGGGCCTTGTTTCGGAGCCCGTGCGGATTAACTGGAAGGAGGGCATGGATCCGACCAAGGGTCTGCTGGATGCGGCCTGCGATCTGTTCGAGGCGGAGAAGAAGAACAAGGGTGTCGACCGCACCAAGCTGCCTGAGTATGAGGCGCTGGTCAAGAAGCTCGAGGAAGTCGAGGCGGAGAACGTCACTAACGACGAGGACGAGGAGGCCGACGACGATGACCACCCGGAGGCTGGCCAGAGTCCCGTGGGTCTCAGCTTCTTCGCCTGGTTCGGCTACCGTGGTCGCGACGTGACGGCAGAGCAGTCCGAGGCTGCGCGGAAGGAAGATGAGGAGCGATATCAGAAGCTTCTCAAGGGTGAGGCCGTGGACGACGGAGCAGAGAATGATGACGACGACGAGGATGAGGATGATGAGGAGGACAGCCTCGAGGCCGCTGAGATCTTCGCTGATGGTGAGGAACTCGCCACGTCGCTTGCCGAAGACTTGTGGCCGAGTGCGTTGAAGTACTATGGTGAGTCAATTCCTTCGGAATAACCGAGGAAGTTCAGTATGACTAATGTCTACTTTAGTGGAATCGTTTGAGACCATGATTGACCTCGACGACCTCGATGATGAGGATATGGAGGACGTCGGCGAGGATGATGATGAGGAGGAGGAGGCCAAGGGCAAGAAGAAGGAGGATAGCAATGAGCGGCCGCGCAAGAAGGCTCGGACTTGAAATCTTCAATTGATGGAACATGACCCTAACCGAACGCCCTTATTTATACCCATGCTGCCCCCGCCCCCCAAAAAGCAATGATGTATGTCCCGTTAGAGCACGATTACCAGGATCAAAAGCAAAAACAAAACGAAACAGAGTACGGCAATACAAAATGATGACATGGTATCTATTCCCGTTAGTCTAAAAAAGCCCGGGACTCGTAGAAGTTGAATCGTACCTTCGTTCTTTCGTACAATATGCCGAATCCTCTTCATCCCGGAGGCCAGCTTCCCTCCCACTCGATCAGCGACATTCTCCACGTCCTCCAGGAGAACAGCCTGGTCCTCTAATTCTCTCCCCATATCGCTCGCCTGACGACGCAAGTTTCCGACCGTTCTAAAAACACCATCCAGTTGCTCATCCTGGGAGGCCAGCAATTCATGTTGCCGCTGCTGCTCCAGCGACGCATAATAATCACCTCGCGAATCAATATCTTCATCAAACTCGGATGGATTTGGCAGGGATGTCGTTGCTCCTGTTGATGCTGCTGCTGTTGCTGACGTTGTTGTGGATGATTCAATCTCTGCTTGCATCTGTCGCACTTCCCCTCCCACCTCCTCAACAAACTTCCTCCGTCGTTCTAACTCATCCTGTTCAATCCCGAACCGGTAAGGATCCTGCTCGACCGCATGCACGGTCTCCCGGAGATCGGCGACGTCCGCGGCGAGGTCATGGAGGGTGGTCTGGAGCTCAGCGCGGGCTTGCTGAAGTTCTGGGTTCTGCGGGTTTGTTGCGGCTAGTGATCGGATGCGTAGGAAGGATGAGAATAGGGGGCGGGTGGTTTGGAGGGTGGAAAGAACTTCTCTATAACAGGGTACGTTTGGTTAGTTGGAGAGCTAAAAGGAAAAAAGGTTGAAGGGATAGAAGTCGGCGAGATAGGAAACGCACGATTGTACTTGGAGAAAAGGATCTTCTTGCGTTGTCATTGTATATTCCCGTACCTCCTTTGGTCTCTGCCCTTCGGAGTGTTCGATGTTGATGCCTCACTTGAAGGATGATAGGAGTGCCTGGAGATGCCAAGACCGTTTAATACACTGACGTCTGATTGGCCGAGATTTCTTGAGTAAGGCAATTTCCCAATACGGAAATATTGAAATCGTGACGAGATTCTCTCATTCATAAGCTCTAAATACTCATACAGATCGTAAAAAAGTCTACGCAAGAGACGTCATCAAATGTCAAACAGCAGTTCTCCCTCTCCTCGCATTTGCCGTACCCAGTCCCGTGCCAGTTGACATGCATGCTGTCCAAAAAAATCGTTCAGAATTCCATCCGTACTCCAGCTTCGGAGATACCATTCGCAGCGTCGACAGTCCAGCGTTGGGTCTCCTCGCCATGCTGTCCAGTATTCTTTCAGAGCCTCTGAGTAGACACACTCCTGACTGCCTTTTCGACGGGCGCGATCTTCGATGCTGCAGCATCGCGCATCGGGCAGTTCGAGGAAGATGCGCGACAGCGAATGTGACGACTGTCGGAGGAGGAACCAACTCATCACCAGGTCTGCGTCCGAATCGCCACTTGAACTCGTGGCGCTTCCCGCCACCGTTCGCTGCTCGTCATCCGGGCAGTGTGCGTAGATGATCGTCTGCAAAAACTGCTGCAGCATGCGCAGCGCGATGTGAAAGTCTACCCGTCGCTCCAGGTCCAGATGTTGCCGGAAGAGCCATCGTCGTTTGCCCACCTCGCGCTGCTGTGCTTTACGGACTAGAACGGCGGATATGTGTCCCAAATGATGCGGGAACCACCACGCTTGTTTCCGTCGCGGCCGCCCAACACCGCACGGGAGCCAGCTCCAGAGGATATCGCGGTGTAACCAAGCATAGCACGAGGGCGTCCGTGGATTTGTGCGCTCAACTTCCCGAGCAATGTCGGACATTTGGAACATCACGTAGAGACCCCGCTCCACCCGTTGTCTAAACAATTCGGCATCCGCATCCATCTCGCCAGAACCCTTGATCGCCCACCAGGCGCCCCAGCCGGACCGGGCTACCCGCGACGCCAGCCTTCGTGCGGTATCTTGGCGATACATGAACTTTTGAAGGTTGATGAAATTGACCGGCGCGGGCTTTCCCGTGCTCGGATCCATCGTCAGGATCCAATCCAACGGAAATGAGCTGTGGTTGCGTAGGAATGCTGTGCATATCAACATCTCATGTTCCTTTATCGTCGCGTATGTCGCTTTGTTCAGGCAACACAGGGTCGGTATCATCGATGCATCAACAATACTGAGGATCTGAAATAGCACGTCCGGCACTCCGCCGAATATACGCGGACCAGCCCCGGACATGATGATCTGATTATCATTTCTTCGGGTTGTGGGATGGCCTTATGAGTTCCAAAGAATGGTCGTAATAGGGTTGTACGTTTGATCTCAAAATGCCCGCGATGATGCGGCCGCTTAGACGGCCATGCTGTGCAGCATCGATTGTCGACAATGGGGCAACGAGACAGCAAGATACGGAAAAATAGGTTATTGGAGAAGCTGGACTGGGCGTCTTTCTAGAACACCAATGTAACGGGCACCAAACTGGAAGAACGCCGAGCGTCACAAGTCCAGCAGAGATGTCAGGTGCAGATGGGCTGTCGTGGACACTGCTGATTCCTTCTGCAACCCCCCTTCCAGGACCCGCACTCAAGTCTCAAGACACGTTAATCGGGAGATCTGCACTCACGTGTGTGTGTGTGTGTGTGTGCGTTGCTGCAAAGAAACGTTCGAGATTCAAGGATGGGCCCACGAGCGGGACATGTACAATATGTATACATCAGGGCAAGCCATGCAACACGTTCCACATTTTCACCCGAGATCCGTCGCGACGTTGAAAACGAAGAGTACGGTGATCTTAATCAAATGGAGCCAGATATCGGGGGTAGCGGAAACGCCGGCCATTAGAATTTAGGGGGGGTGTGGGCAGGGTCGTCGTGATTATCCTGGTTCACGCTAAGCAAAAGGCACATGGTGCAGAAAAAAAGTGGCCTAAATTATGAGAAGGGACCCTCAGCCCTTCGGCTCCTCGGGATAAGCAAACCGGGGCGTATGTTTGGGTTGGATTGATTAGTTAGAGGGCTTGGGAAAATCTTGGGCTTCTTGGAACGTTGGACCCCTGTTCCAACCTCCGGTTCGACGCCTGGTTCCGTCGTGTTCTAGCACCTTTGGTGCTAAAATCTTATCTCTTCATTTTAGGGCGGCGCTTCCGACTTTCCGTACTCCGGATTTAGGGCTTACAAGCCCCATCGGACACCAATCACACGAAGCAAGGGGAAGCTTCGATTCAAGCCGAAACGGAGATTGTGCATGGAGTCATGACAGGGGACTCGTCAGAAGTCGTACACAACGGCGAAAATATCCCAAACTTCGCCAACACGCTGTGATACTGTCGTCCGCATCCAGACTCGCAGATCCTTCGTGGGGTTCATTTCTTGACCTCGGGCAGTTTGGGGACGACGATTAACTAAGCTTGATCCCATTCGATTTCTGTGATTTTAAACAGCGCTAGTTCGTCCAGAGTGGGATTTTGAATATCAAATTTTGCAAGGTCGGGCCAATCATTGTCCAGAAAATACCAGGCGAGTGAGCTTGCAAATCTAATTGGTCAGCGTACGATTTTCTTTTTCCTACAGCCTTGCATTGATGGATCAAACTTTCGCAGACGTTGATAACAATACGAACGCTCGTTTCTAGTACGAGGACGCCGCTGGAGACAGTGTCCTGTGTCGGCGCAATCCGCCATGCCTGCGACCGCTGGCTGACACCGCTGATTCTACCTCGGTCCTGTGCGAATGGCCCCCAAATATCCCCTCCCCCTCCCCGAGGAATGGGAGGACGTTGACACCTATCTGGACTCGCTGCTGGCATTTTCGACGTCAAATCAGCTGTTTATCAATCTGTGCGGCGGCGTCCATATCCTGGACTTTCTGACCAGAGAGCCTGACCTGTACTCGACGTTGCTGCCAGAAGATTGGAGGCGGTTTTTCGACGCCCACGATGTCTACGACATCCTGCACCTACTGCTGCGAGAGGATCTGTCCACGTTCGATTGCAGCCGTGAAGATAATGATGCGCTTGACGGCACGCCCTCGCAGACAACGTGGAGGAATGGGCCCGTTCCACCGCGCTCCCTGCTAGAGTACATCCGAGAGGTTCGCCGCCACACGTTGCGGCGGGACTTTGTGCCCCAGACCAAGTCGTCCTCATCCACTCACAGCGCGATCCCGCGGCGCATCGGATTGGGCATGACGACGAAGAAGCGGCACGAAGTTGAGCATTTTGCCAAATATGTCGACTCGCTCACTGCCACGGTGGCTGAGGCCCGCGGCGAACCCGTAACTCATATTGTTGACTTCGGATCGGGGCAAAATTATCTTGGCCGTACGCTGGCAGCGTCGTATAATCAGAATATCATCGCCATCGAGCGCCAGCACGCGAATGTCAGCGGTGCTAAGGATATTGATGTCAAGGCTAAGCTGGCTAAAAAGAAGGTCGTCATCAAACGAGCCAAGAAGAGCAAAAGGAGAATCGCTTCCGAACAACAACAGGAGGAGGAGTGCCAGGCATGCACGCCGGACACTGCTCCCGCTCCACCGCAAGATGAAGACTCCGTATTTACTGTATTCAGTGGGATTAACTTGGATCCTTCGGACATCGCCCCACCTCCGGATCGGCTGAGCGGAAGACACAGCAAAAAGGATGACTCCGAAGATGAGATGCCTCACGGATCGATGGACTACATCGAGCATGAGATCACCGACGGATACCTTGAGCCGATTATCCGCCATGTCGTGGAACCCCCTGCCACGGAGGACTCTGCTGAGCCCAACGGGCAGACGGTAGAAGTGACGACAGAGGAGCAGCAGCAAGGCGATGAGAAGCCAAGCAAGGCACGGGTGATGGTCGTGTCGCTTCATTCATGCGGAAATCTCGTCCATCATGGAGTGCGGTCTCTGGTGTTGAATCCGTCCGTTATTGCGGTCGCCATGATCGGATGTTGCTACAATCTCGTAACGGAACGCCTCGGGCCTCCTACATACAAGCTTCCAGAGCTCCGATCCTTGCATCCTCGATTGGTCGCAGAATCCACAGCGTACGATCCACATGGCTTCCCCATGTCCAAGCGGCTGGCCGAGTACCCACACCCCGACGGGCCCGGAATCAGGCTCAACATCACCGCACGCACGATGGCCCTCCAGGCTCCGTATAACTGGGTCAAGGAAGAGAGCGAAGAGTTCTTTAAGCGGCACTTTTACCGTGCGGTGCTGCAGCGGGTCTTTGTTGATCGCGGCGTTGTTCAGCGACCGACGCCCGCCAGCCTCGACGCGTTCAAACGCAAGCAGGACGGCGACGGGTCCGATCGGTCTGGAACCCCGCTGATCGTCGGGTCGCTGCGCAAGGCAGCCTACGTGAACTTTGCATCATACGCAAAGGCAGCCATGGTCAAGCTGTCGAAGGACCCGGTATACGGGAAAGCAATGATGGAGCTCCACGACAGTATCACGACCGAGGAACTTGAAAAATATGAAGAGGATTATCAGCCAGCGAGGAAGAACCTTAGTCTGGTTTGGAGCCTCATGGCATTCAGTGGGATGGTGAGTGAGGCCCTCATTGTGGTTGACCGATGGCAGTTCCTCCGTGAGCATATGGAATCTGGCTTGGTCAAGGAGTGCTGGGTCGAGTCGGTGTTTGATTACGCGGAGTCACCACGTAATCTGGCGGTGATTGGCATCAAAAATTGATAAAATCTTGCATTATAGACCATGCTCCGTTGATACAGTACCCGATAGATGCATTATACAGAGGCCAAAAAAAAAAAATTCTATGCATACATGACACGCTCAATTCACAAGCAGTGCCGCTTCGTGTAACGATGTCAGCAATTCGGGAATTCCTCCAGAAAGGTATATATCTTACCGAATTTCGCAAAGGCTTTTGGTTTGTGGACAAGTACAGTCACTTTGCTTTTTCTCGCAACTTTTCGACCAGTTTTTCTCTGAGGAAGGGACTCAGACCCAGACTGCTCAGGTTAGCTGATCTATTCCGCGGTGACCATTGAAATAGAGTACATACATTCCGTTCCGTGTGATAATTCGATACGTGCCTGCAATTCAATCAGTATCATCTTCTCGCCGGAGCGCAATTGACATAAAAACACACCGCTAGACTGATAATTCCCGTTTTCCCCGACAAAATTGCCGTTCCCATCTACCTCCAAACTCCCAAAGATATCCTCCGGCCAAGCGATGCGCCCAAACTCGGGCGGTCGTCGGCTGTCCGACACATGAATCCAGCCTCCCCGACCTCCAGAGCCCACGCCTCCTTGCCCACTGGCTCCGCCGGCCGAATCACCCCCTGTTGCACCACCTGTGCCAAACCCTGGCCCTCTCTTATTCCTACTGCGCTGCGGACCGAAGAAGATGCCCCCCGAGCCAAGGTTCGCACCCGCCGTGGATACCATCACTTTTGCCTGAGCCTGGACCTCAGGATCCTTGGTCGCATGCTCCGAGAGTACTTCCTGCAAGATCTGGAGGAAGGTCGGGTTCTCTTCGAAAGAGTCTGGCGTGGGTGGGACTTTCGATGTAGTACCAATTGCAAGTTCGGGCTTCGGGGGATCCGTGGGCAGGAGGGACAAGATGTGGTTTCCGGGCCTTGAGGGATCAGGAAACGCATACTGAGGCAGTTAGCGACAGAATGGTTGATCGCTTCTAGGGATATAGAGAGCTTCGCACAATATGAGGATTGCCCGGAAGAGTCGACACGGGCCGATACAACATCCACCGCGCGCAACCCAGCGCACGCGGTCTTCGCGTTAGTAATGAAGCCATTTTCGAGAAGAGTAGAGAGATGCGCCTTGACAATGAGCGTCGAGAGAAGTCGCAGAAGGCCAGTGACGTTATGAGATGTTGAAGCTCTAGACAAACAATGCAAACATCTCGTGCTCCTCCGATCTTTTTGCCTTGAACAGCTCCAGTTGCAATCCCAATTCCAAACCAGACGGGCAATCTACTTCATTTTGCTCGTCGCAGCTTAAAGTTGCGACATGAATCTCTAATCGCACCCTTTATCTGTGTCGCCGCCATCGTTTGCGCCCGTGTGCTGCCCGTTTGTCCAGCCCAGATGCCACTAGCCAGTCCGGAGAAATCCATGTCCTGTCATTGTCTGCCCATTTTCCATTCTCCAGGTCTTTCCCAAAGGTGATTCGATTTTCAGCACACGGCAGGAAACATGGCGACGCCGTCTAGACCCAATCCCGGTGCGACTCCGACGCACCTTACGCCTTCTCCCCACCCATCTGCGGCGCCCATGGGCCGACACCCGTCGCACAAGTCGCCCTCGATGAGAACTCCGTCCGCGTCAGGTCACGCCCCTGGGCAACATCCGAGTACATCATCTCAACCGTATACGACGCCGCTAGCAGCATCGACAGGTCTTGATGACCCCGTCACGTTCAGTTCACCATCCGCGCTGCTCGCGCTGGGCAGTTACACTGGCCTGAGCCCGGCCACGAATGGTCAGGATGGCCTCGGATCTGGTATTAATGATGGAGATATCCAGTCATTAGGAATACAAACTCTAGGTTTAGGCGGCGCAGCGCGTGACCAAGGCGAGGAGCGGAAAAAGAACGTTGAGGAAGCTGTTCAGCTTCTGGCAACGCGCCTTCACGGAAGAGGGGTTAGCCGGGAGGCTGTAGAACGACTGGCGCAGTTGACCGGGTTCGAGTCGATATGGCAAGAGGATAGCCTCAATATTGCGGGAAACTTGGTCGATCTTGAGATTGAGTTTTATCCCGGCGAAGATAACGTTAAGGATGTCAGACTAGCGTATGCTACTCCCGATGCGCAAGAGGGCGAGCGCCGCGAGGAGGCCACTGCCGTTCTCAAGCGAAATCTGATACAGTCTCCGGAAGAGCGTGAGCGACATGCCTGGAAGTCACTAAAGAGCTTCCACCGTAATCTGAGTGTTTTGGCGAGACTTGACAAGCTCAGTCAGGAGGTGAACTGCTTTGAGGCCATCGAGGGCTTGCACCAGAGTCTCCGGAAGATCTGGGAGGAGGAAACAAAACGAGGTAACTATCGCGGCACCTACGAACATCTTTGCCGGGGTGTGATAGGGCGACCGAGTTTGCACAGAGGACGCCGTATAGGTATGGGCCTAGAGTACTGGGTGGATCGGCATCGGCTCCTCGATGCAAAGGAAAGGAGACATTCCCCAGATGCTATGCATGTGGATGGCGACGAGTCGCAGGAGGATGCTGAGGCTGACCAAATCAAGCTTCGGAGCGTCATGATCGAATGCGAAGCGGGATTCCCATCGTTGAAAGTGTCAAAAGACTGGGTCGGACCGAGTGTCTTTTCTATGGAGACGAATACTAGCGACGAAGCAGACGCAACAGCATCTATAGATTGGCTTGACCCGGGAAATGGCAACCAAAGCGATTCCATGGCTCTCGACAGTGGCATGGCTGAACCTGGCCCACAACACCGGCGGTTCGTTGCCAAGCTGGAACCATCGGTCGATGTGCCTTTACTGGCAGCGACTGAGGTATATCGACGTCTAGGGCTCGCCGTGCCACAGGAATACCGTGTGGTAGTTTATGATACGCTCCTGGTCCCGAACGATGTTAATGGGTCAGCTATTCCCAGTGAGACACTGGAAACAGGGATTCGAAGCCGGAGGAAAAGTGTGGTGTCGTTCGATGCAGAGGGACGGCCAATCCACAGACATCATAGCTACACTTTTCAGGCTTTTGAGGCTATTCCCGGCAGAACTCTTTCTGAATTCCCCTTTTCCCACCCCCGGCAGCTCACTGCTATCCTTCCGGTAAGTTTGCAGTCGCAGTCATTCCTTGGTCGCCGGCTGACTTGTCCGGAGATTTTGCGGCAATATGGACTGGTGACTTCTCTGATTCAAAACACTTTTGCTCCTGAGGAATCGAAAGAGAGCAGAACTCCTCCGGGCAATCAAGTCAGTCAATCAACGGAGATATACGGCAATTCGACAACAATATCTGGGAAGACAGTTCCGGACGATAGCCAAATAACCGTGTTGACCAACGACGACCCGAACGAAGACTTCCTCGATCATCTGCTAGAGGAGAACTCAGACGACCATCAAATGACAGACGCGTTTTCCGAAACGGGGAATCACCCACTTAGCCTTGATTACGGTCTTCGATCAGACGGGACGCAACCGGATGATGCCCGCGTAGATATCACGCTCCGCACGCTGTACGGGCAGGCCCCGTTGATTATGCTCTTGATTTCCATTCCAGACGCTGCGGCGCGGACATTTACGATGGTATCGATTCAGTTCGAAGTTCGACTAAACGGCCGGATAAAAGTCAACCAGGTTGTTGGATTGTTGGATAATGATAATGTTATGCAAGGAGGCACCGAGCCCACGCCTGAGATGCAGAAGCTTCATGAGGAAGTACGCCTTGTACTGGAGACCACAGAAGACATTGGCATCCTGGTAGAATGGGTTCGGGAACGATTACATAAGGCGAGACAGAGCTGACATGCAATCTTACGTGTTGAATGACCAAACTAGTTACAACTACCTATTTATATACCACTGCCAATGTACAAATACGCCCTTTGAATCTTTCGAATGAAAATCCGACGCCACCATCGATACTCAACGCCACAATAGCAGAAAAACCAAGCTTGCCAGACTTCAAAGATGTTTGTCCGTCATGAAGGCATGGACGATGACTTGGCTTCAGGAACTCTCAGAGGCGCAAACCCAACGCTCGGCCCGCGCATATCAAATGCCACGTACACCGATCTGAGGAACGTGATACCGAGTCTATAGTACTCCTCATTTGACGGCTGCACGCCACCGTAGCACTCATTGTTGCCAACAGGTTGGTATTTCAAATGCTCGGAGGGTATGGTCACGTTGAATACCCCGCCAATATTCAGCGTAAACTCTGGCACAGTGGCATCGCAGGGAACGTAGTAACCTGGGAGCGGCTCATTCCTGTAGATGCCTACATTGGAGTACACCTTTGCTGCGACTTCGTTCGGTGTCAGCAGGAGGGTGTAGCTGGTCTCGATCGTCGCCTCGCGGCTCTCGATTGTTGAGTACCCGCCACCAAACGTGTAGCCCTCCGTCGAGATTTTCCACTTGCTCTCCGTCGTGTCTGCGGGGATGTAGGCCAGGCTGCCGACGTATTGGTCTGGATTGGTATATCCAAAATCGATGATTCCCGGCTGCCCGCCGTCACGGATCGCGATGCCGATGACCGGTTCGTCTAGCTGCGGCGCGACATTATCGAAGAAACTGCGCTGTCCAACAGCGGTGTCAGAGCTAAGCGCGATCCCCACGGACCCGGAGAACGAGGGCCGTCGGGTCAGGAAGCTGTCAGACACCCAGTCGGCTACTAGGATCACTTGCCGTGGGTACTTTAGTTCGGAGAGCTCAACCTGGTCCTGCATGACTGTACTTCCTGTCACGGTATCCCCGCCGACAGAATGTTTTCCGCCTAGCTTCCAGCCATCCGAGTCAACGGGTGAGGACGAACTGCTGGGGACGTAGTACGGGTGTGTTGTATCGTTCCCTACGGCAGTTTTAGAGAGAACCCATCTATAGCATCCCTGTTAGAAAAGGTTCATCTCAAAAGGTAAAAACGGGAGAAAAACTCACAAATCTGCCATCCCGCTGTCAATTTGCATGTTCAAGATCGAGTCACCAATTTTAATTGGGGTAAGATAAATATCGTTAGGGACTTGGTACGTCGAAGCTTGGGAGCAACCGCGCTGTCGACGACGCAAGGAACCCAAGCCATCTTCTTGGCTCCTGATGAAATGATCACCTCCATGCCTACGGGATATCGGGGCATGGACTTGCTCGATGAATAACGAAAATCGGCTTCGGTTTCCTTCCAACGCTGCGCCCACGGCGGGCACGGCCAGAATTCCGAGCACCGTTGCAATTGTTCTAGCCAAATGAACCATTTCAAATTCAGAATAAATCTCTCCTTATTAAGTTCATCCCTCAGAGAAAACTGTCAGTAGTATCGGGTCAAGAATATGCGACGAGTCTTCGAAATCAGCCAAACATTACGCCTCTGCAGCTCGACGGAGCCTGAAAAAGTCGTCTATCCGTCTTATCATACTGCTAATCGACCTTTTATCTGTCAGGAGAAAAATCCGCGGAGTTCTTTGAAATTCAGAGTGTTTCATGCAACAAAGAAGCCAGCTGATCATGAGATTAGTCTCGACTCCAACGCAGTTCATGTTTCGGATGTCACTGCCATTCATAATACCCTTGTTTTTGAAAGAAACTGATTTAAAACAATAGAACATCATCTCTCCAGCTAAGCGCCGAGACAGCAGGACAAAGAGCAATTCTCCCCGGTAGGCGATTCAAAATTGAAACGAGACCACAATGATGCTCACATACAGACTACCATACAATCTCAATCTTCATTATCCTATCGAAATATGCTTAATAACTCTCCACAATCCACCATATCTACACAATCAAACGGAGGAACGTGACAGACTAGAAGCCTGATTTCATTGACGGATAGGTCACGTGACACAGAAGCCCTATGACCAAATCGCAAGCCTCCTTTGGCGGGGATCACTTCTGGAAGATCCCCGGGAAGTAGCGTGTGAAATCAGCTTCTCTGCTGTTGACTGACCAATTACCGCCAGTTGGGTATGCATTGTCCAACTCGAGTGATTGGTACTGTATGGGGAGGAGTGACTCGGAGCTTTCCGATATGAAGCCGCAGCTGACGGGCTAGGCCGGGACTTCTTTTCGATTTCTAACTATTTTGGACTATGAAATTTCTTAGCACGGCAATTGATTTCTCACGATAAATTTCTGGTTAGCTACAAAAATAAATGACGTCCCGCCTCATCTCTCAGGGACCGGCGGTCCGGAACTGATCCGAAAGCTACTGTAGCAGTCCCCACCCCCACGCATCGTGGGCATGCATTATGTAACCACCCCTCATTATCGATCTATCCCAAACAACAACAGAACACATATCAACCTGGACTTACGGACAGTCTAGATAATTCATGGAATCGTAGATTGTCATCTTGAGCCTGAAAGAAATTGAAACATTCACCATGGATATCTCACTGTCGACTCATCAAAATTACATCAACCGACCTATCTCTGACCTCCCCACTCCGGCATTCATTGTGAGCCGGCCGGTTTTAGAGAACAATATCAAACGCCTACATGCCGATGTTGAGCAGCTGGGTATTGATTTCCGACCTCATGTGAAGACGTTAAAAGTCCGTACAAGTTTCCTGTGCGGCGGGCAAATGCTTACGGTGTCGCGTTTTAGACGATCGAGGTCACGCGCCTCATGCTCGGAGGCGGCAAGTATCGCAAGATTGTTGCGTCGACGCTCGCAGAGATCCGTGGAGTTTTGCCCTTGGTCAAGGAGGGAATGTTAGATGAGGTAGAGTGCCCGTGATGTAAAGCATCATTTGGTATTTTCGAGCTGACACCCACCCACAGGCTCTCTACAGTTTACCAATCCGCCCTTCTGCTCTGCCGGAGCTGGATGCCTTTACTAAACAGTCTCTCCGCATTGTGCTCATGGTAGACCATGAAGACCACATTGACATCCTGGAACAATACGCTAGTCGAACCGGGCGGACAGCGCCCTGGGATGTCTTCGTTAAGATCGATGTCGGGACCCGCCGGGCCGGTCTGACCAAAGAATCCTCACGCCTCGATGCGCTCCTCAGCCGTGCTAGCAAGTCCCCAGCGGTGTCTATCTACGGCTTTTATTGCCACGCTGGTCACTCATATGCCAGCAAAAATGTACCCGATGCTCTCAAAGCACTAGAAGAGGAATTTGACGGCGTCTTTACCGCTGCAAGCAAGCTTGATGCTGCCTCGAAACAAAATGGTCTGGTTCTGAGCATTGGCTCCACGCCAACGGCTCATGTCGTCGCGGGATTGAAACGGAGACTCGAGTCGGATAATATGAAACTGGAGTTACATGCCGGTGAGTTCTGGTATTCCATCCAACAGGTTGCACCGACTAATCGAACCCCGCAGGAAACTTCCCCGCCAACGATCTTCAGCAGGTTGCTACCGGCTTAGTGACAACCTCGGACCAGGCCGTCCGGCTTCTCACGGAGGTGTGCAGCGTGTATCCGGAGCGGAATGAAGCGCTGATCAACGCTGGTTCTCTGGCCCTGACCAAGGAGACTGGGCCGATCAGCGGCCTAGCGCGCGTGGTGGACAAAATGGACTGGGCAATTGTGCGAGTTTCGCAAGAACACGGAATCATCGGTTGGGCCGGGGAAGAAGGCAAGCCGAGGCAGGAAATTACAGATCATTTCAAGGTGGGACAGCAGGTTCTGCTGTATACGCAACATGCCTGCATAGCAGCGGCAATGTATCATGTGTATTATGTGGTTGATGAGAAGGATATTATCCGCGAGACGTGGCTCCCCTGGAAGGGATGGTGAACATACGCTCGGTTTATATGACGATCGGAACTCAATAGAACCTCAAGCCTTATGTTATTTGTTGACAGTAAACTGAGTCATAATCATGGATCGTATTGCAGAGATGGATGACTGCTCCGATAACCGGATTGGGAAACCAATGAGCTCACCCGATCGGAGGTTAACCGAGGCTGACATCGAAGCTACCCCAGATTTATGTATACCCCCAAGCTTCGTCACAAATACAAGGCACAGTATGGCGCATCGCAAGACCTACCACTAATAATAACAACTAATAGTTTGAGAATCAATTCCAACATGGCATCTCAATCATTGAACCTGGCCAAGGCCCTAGCGGCCCGCTTCCCATGGACCACCAACCCCTTCATCGTCTCGGCGCCCATGCGCGGCCTTTCCAGCGCCGAACTTGCTGTGGCCGTCTCAAATGCCGGCGGTCTGGGCTTCATCGGTCCACGGCCCAACCCCAAAGACTGGACACTTGTGCTGGACAAAGTGCGAGACCTTGCCACCAAGGCCCGCAACACCACATCCTCCGGGTCCCAGCTCGCCCGTCTCCCGCCAGACTACGCGCTGCTACCGATCGGGATCGGGTTCCAGGTCTGGACGGACGACCTGGCAGCGGCGACGGCCACGGTACAGCAGCACAAGCCCTGCGTGGTCTGGCTGTTTGCGCCGCGCAACGGTCAGGCTGAACTGGATGAATGGTCGCGCGCCCTGCGTGACGCGTCACCGGATACTGAGATCTGGATTCAGATCGGGACGGTGGCTGAGGCGCGCGAAATTATCGCGAGCTCGAGCCCGCCGGCTGTCGTCGTCGTACAAGGGGCCGAAGCTGGCGGGCATGGCCGTGCTACCGACGGCATGGCACTGACTACCTTGCTCCCAGAAATTGCCGAATTGTTCAGGAAAGAGGAAAAGAGTATCCCGTTGCTTGCCGCTGGCGGTATCGTCGACGGCCGTGGTGCCGCCGCTGCACTGTGCTTGGGAGCATCCGGCGTTGTCATGGGAACTAGGTTCTTGAACGCCGTCGAGAACAACAATGTCCCAGCTGGATATCAGCAGGAAATTATCCGCGTTCAAGACGCCGCGACGAGCACGACCCGGACGCAGCTCTACAATCATCTCCGGGGGATCACCACCTGGCCGGAACAGTGGAGCCCACGGGCGATCATCAACCGGACTTTCCGTGATCACCAGGCCGGTGTTCCCTTTGATGAACTAAAGAAATTGCACGATGAGGCAGCCAAATCTGGATCTAATAACTATGGACCGGATGGTCGATTGGGGGCTTACGTCGGCGCTGGCGTAGGTTTGATCCACGATATAAAAAATGCTGAGGCTATTGTAAAAGATACGCAGACCGAGGCTGCTAGCATTCTGAGAGCTCTGTCGTCTTCTATCTCTTGATCTCGTTTTAGCTGTACATAATGTTGCCAGATACGGCCTGATGGGATGTATGAGAGAAGAGTATCACAAACGCCGTTTATCGCCACCCAAAATAGTCTATACAAATTCCATGCCATACACCAGATATGTGTACCTAGTTACCACCATTGAAGTCCCTTTCTCTTTTTGCTTTCGCGATGGCACACCTCCCAAGTCGTGTCAGCTCATTGACAAAATCATCAATGAGTTTGGTATGCGCAACATCGTTGAAAGTCAACCGACGAGTCCGGATCATTTTCAAAACATGGGGAACGCGCATGAGAAGAGCGAGGTCGTACTCCGCCTGCGGATCAAGTGGGTTACGAAGGATGTTGCAGAAGATTATTAGTAGAGCGTAGAGTGGGTAATAGAGGAGCATCCTGGAAAACCCAAGATTAGCAACTGAAAACTGCTTAAGGAGGAAGAGCCCGTACCAGAAACAGTCTGCAGCTACAGTGTGAACTGTTGATTCGAGGCAGTAGAGTGACGAGCGACACGCCTGAACCGATATTGCCAGACTGGAGGTCACGCCGTCGAACTCGCAGCTCTGCGAGTTCCTCCATGCGCGACACCGCCCACTGGCACGGTGAATCGTCGCCACGGCGTGGTGGTAGGCGAGATGCAGGACGATGGCATGCATATCCATGCTGTTGCATTTGCCCGGGTCTTGGGTGAAGGTTAGCGTGGGCCTATACGGCGCGGGAATGGACATGCGCCATTGCTCCAGTTCGTCGTCAAGTTCTCGGATATCTTTGAGGATTTCAGCATCAGACTTGTGACCTGCTTTGAAGGAATACAACGCAGCATGTGCCCTGGAATGGATGATGGAGAGATTCAGATCCAGCGGGTACATAGGTACGAATGGTTCCTGGTTGGGATTCTGGGGGTCTTGTGGCCGGTACGCAAGCTCCGTATAATGCGTCGGAAGGGTTAGGTCACAATAATCATCGACAAGGAGAGGGGGGTGACCGGTTCGTTGGCAAATGCCTTTATCCATGGAATAACACAGCCAAAATAAGTTTCGAATATGCCTTCTGGTTCGCGTTTCTTTGTCCATGGTTGGTGTTGGGTCGACAGGCTGCATTATGTGGCCGCCAAGCATGGTGACAACTCGGCACGCAACGGCCAAGACAATTTCTGATGATTTGAAAGCTCCAACGAACGTGTGAAATAAGCACTGGACCCAAGTATCAGCAACTGCCACGCTAGTTCCATGACGGCCCGCAAGGCATTTACCAGCATGACTGCTGCTTGCAGTCCATCCAGCATCGAGGCCTGCTCAAACTGGGTTACCAAGTGCCATGATGTGCTTGCACACTGCTCAGCGGTTGTTTGTAAAGTACATCTGTATCTGTCACATTCAAAAACCGAAGCAAGTGCCAGAAAGGCAAATACTGCCGCTCTGGCCATCATCACTTTGGGCCTCTCCGAAACATGCAAGGGTGCATAGGCCATATTTAACGTGTCCTGAAAAAGAACAGGATCAAGGACGGGGAACACCGAGCGCAGTTTCGAGTTAGTAAATCCGGCAAGAAAGAATTCCACGGCAGCCCGATCGGGCAGTTCGACGGACGGAGAGCCAGAATTGACACCCAGAGACAGAAGGTTGGCTCCATTGGAATGACGATTATTCTGCCATAGCGGCCCGAACAATTGCAGCATATCAAAGTTGCTATCTTCACCAGTCTTTTCCTTGATCCATTGTTGACCCTCAGGCGAGAACAGTGGTAGTCCATTGTGCGAGCTAATTTGACCTAAGTTGCACCCAGCAAAATGCATCCTGCCAAAGGAACATGGTTGTTGAGAGGGGGAGCAATGGTATACAGATGGAGATCCGGAAACGGAAGCCGAATACAGGCCGCTGAAGCCATCGAGGGATAAAATATGAATGGCAGTGTCGCCGTTTGGCTGTCCTTGATCGAGGTTACTAGTAGCCAGGAAGTTCTCTATTCGTTCTATGCGTTCAGACAGACTCAGATCTCGTCTGGCAATTATCGAGTATTAGTTCCATCCTGTACTCAGTATTTCTTCTGGACCTACTTTGCCTCGTTCTTTTTCTTCCTGCCCGCTCCGATCACTCGGTCGAACGTACAGGGCAGATCGTGATGCTTGCACCAGTTGCATTGCGGCTTCACGGCATCGCATTGTATCTGGGACGACAGTCAGGAGGAATGCCACATCTGAGCATGAGGATCGCGGGAAAGCGAGCCTTTCGCTTATAACACGAATCGCACGCCCTTGCTGTTCGTTTGCGCTTGGGGGGATCATTATTCTGAGCGGGCGTGGTTCGACAATCAACCCCGTCTCCCGAAGACGGAGTCGAAGCTGGCGAGGGGTACTGCATGATGGGGAATGGAGTTTAGGCCCAAAGCAAGCTCATTCCTCCGCCTCTCATCTATGATGAGCAAACTACTGCAGCGGTAAAATCGGAATTCAGAGACTTCCAGGTTCCTGGGCCGTAAAGATCTACGAGCATCTTCAACCGAACAGATCTAAAAGTCCCTGCCCTGAAGTTCTAAACAAAAGCCTCGTCGATGACTCGGAAGCTCCGCTTCAGTTTTCGATGTAAAGATCTCGGAACAAAATCGTTCCGCTTAACTAATCAAATACGCGCTTAACGTAGCCCAATTGGGTATGCGACGAGCTCTGTTCCAGTAATTTGGAACAACTTTCCGCTTAGTAAGCGGCTTTTCACAGCCGGGGTTTGCCCGTTTGGAATGTGGAATTGACATCACGCTTGCTGACTCGTAAGAGCCTCCTCCGTTCCGCTCCGGTGTCTACGTCTTCTGTTCTCCGCATTGATTCCAGAATGTCGATCAATATGAAACAGTTCTGCGGGTGATGAGTCACTCCTGAGTTGTGACATCAGCCTCATCAATCATATGAATCGTGAAGATCAATTGTTATTTTCCTACTCCGTACTCTGCTGGGATGACCTAACAATTCCTACACCTCCCCGATCACGTATCAATTTCCGAATAACTCCCTACGAAGTATAACAATTCAGTTAATATGGCCCTCGCTTCTCTCGGGCTAAATGGCTTGCATTGACTACTGAGAAAATTTGTTAGCATCGCCGTATAGACGAGAGAACAATTCATCTTCTCGGAAGTAGGCTCCCTTCTAGGCTTGGTCATCGACGCAACTTCATCAGATACGAATGCACAGCCCTAAATCCAACTGCAGAACACTCCAGTCGGAATAGCCACCAATCCCTATCAAGCCCCTGAAGGGCCAGGCAGCTGCATTTCGGCTAACCGATCATAATTTTTCCTCGGATTGACAGCATGCAAAATTCCAAAATCTGGCCAGCAAAAAAACATCTCCGTCAACTGCACAGCCCAATCTTTGATACCGACCGCTCAATATAGCGCCGAGAGCCGAGTGATCGTCCAATCACAAGTCGTAGATCGCTGACTCAGCGGGAATCGGACGTTATAAGTACCGGCATTTCATTGGTCCACCATGCCCCACAGGATCGGGACTCGGGAGATCCCTCTGTTTTTCTAGGGTTTTTGTTCGCTTGAGCAGAACAAGTCTGGATCTCCGTCATTCGGAGAACTCGATAGTCGGAAGGATGTCCACCCGATATAGAATCAGATTGGCTCGATTACGCGCTTGGCAAATATTGCTCCGGGTTGGTCCGCCCGTAAGACGTAATTTAGGGCTTGTCAAGATGCTCTATCACCCTTCTCCTGTGGACGAGGTACAAAAGGGGCATCACCCCCATAGATGGTTGATCCCCAAGCAGCGGACATTCGGTCTCAAGCACGATGGCCGGTAGAGTAGCTTCAACGCCATCCGATTCCGAGACCGTCTCGGTCCGATCCGAGTCGGGTATCCAACCCTTTGAAGAGATCAAAGGTTCATCGCCTCAACACAATGAGTGGCACCTGAAGCACAAGGTCCAGGAGTTCAAAACCCGGGACGACAGGTCGGGCTTCAAGCCCCGAGAACTCGGCGTAACATGGACCAATGTGAATGTCGATGTCATCAGCGCGGAAGCTGCAATCAATGAAAATGTCGTCTCGCAGCTCAACATCCCCAAGCTCGTCAAGGAAGCGCGGGCCAAGCCTCCCCTGAAGCGAATCCTCTGTGACAGCCATGGATGCGTCAAGCCCGGCGAGATGCTCTTGGTGCTTGGCAGACCCGGTTCGGGATGCACGACCCTGCTCAACATTCTCGCCAATCGCCGCCGCGGATATGCATCAGTCGAGGGCAATGTCTGGTACGGTTCGATGGACGCCAAGGAGGCAGCCCGCTACCGCAGCCAGATCGTCATGAACACCGAAGAGGAGCTCTTCTTTCCGACGTTGACTGTGGGCCAAACAATGGACTTTGCGACCAAGCTCAAGGTGCCCGAGAAGCTTCCCGACGGCGTGGATTCGGCCGAGGCGTATCGTCTTGAGATGAAAAAGTTCCTCCTGGAATCTATGGATATCCAGCACACGCACGACACCAAGATCGGCAACGAGTTTGTTCGCGGCGTGTCTGGCGGTGAACGGAAGCGAGTTTCGATCATTGAGACGCTGGCCACCCGAGGCTCTGTGTTTTGCTGGGACAACAGTACTCGCGGACTGGATGCCAGCACGGCGTTGGAATACGCAAAGGCGATTCGAGCGATGACGGATATTCTGGGTTTGGCATCGATTGTCACTCTGTACCAGGCGGGTAACGGCATCTACGAGCAGTTCGACAAGGTCCTGGTTCTGGATGGCGGCAAACAGATCTACTACGGTCCAATGAAGGAAGCGAGGCCGTTCATGGAAAACCTTGGATTCATCTGCCGAGAGGGTTCGAACGTAGCCGACTTCTTGACCGGCGTGACGGTGCCGACAGAACGACTTGTGCGTGAAAGCCATCAATACACCTTCCCTCGGAACGCGGACATGGTTCTGGCCGAGTACGAGAAATCGCCCATTGCCGCCCGCATGAAACAGGAATACGACTATCCGAACACGGAGGAAGCGAAACGACGGACCGAGGCCTTCCGCGAAGCAGTGTCGGCTGAGAAGAGCCCCCGATTGCCCAAGTCCAGCCCCTTGACAGTCGACTTTGTTACGCAAGTCAGGTCAGCAGTCGTGAGGCAGTATCAAATTCTCTGGGGTGACAAAGCAAGCTTCGTGATCAAACAACTCTCTTGCATCATTCAGGCTTTGATTGCTGGCTCGCTGTTCTACAACGCTCCCGATAACAGCGGTGGTTTGTTCCTCAAGGCCGGCGCGCTATTCTTCTCGCTGCTCTTCAACAGCTTGTTGTCCATGAGCGAGGTCACCGAGTCCTTCACCGGTCGTCCGGTCCTCATCAAGCACAAGGGATTTGCTTTTTACCATCCTGCAGCCTTTTGCATCGCCCAGATCACGGCGGATATTCCGCTCATCCTTATCCAAGTTACGACATTTACGATCATTCTGTACTGGATGGTTGGCCTGACAGCAACCGCCAGTGCGTTCTTTACACATTGGGTGATTGTCTTCTCCGCCGCAATGGTAGGTGCTTGACTTCTTCCAGCGTTGCTATTTCGGATGAAACTAATGGCATATACAGTGCATGACGGCAATGTTCCGTGCCATTGGAGCGGCTTTCAAAACGTTTGATGGAGCTTCAAAGGTGTCCGGGTTGGCCATCACCGCAACGGTCATGTACACCGGGTACCTGATCCAGAAGCCTGAGATGCACCCATGGTTCGTCTGGATCTACTGGATTGATCCCTTGGCGTACGCGTTCGAGGCGCTGCTGAGCAATGAGCTCCATGGCAAGACCATTCCTTGCGTCGGAGTCAACCTCATCCCCAATGGGCCGGGTTACATGGATTCGGCGCTTCGTGATTTCCAAGCGTGCGCCGGTGTCGGAGGTGCCCAGCCTGGCTCGTCGGTCGTCTCTGGGGACAGCTATCTGAAATCCCTGTCGTACAGCCATGCGCATGTATGGCGGAACTTCGGCATCGTCTGGGCATGGTGGGCTTTGTATGCCGCCATTACGATCATCTTCACTTCCCGCTGGCGCTCCTCTTCGGAGAATGGCCCGTCGCTGCTGATCCCCCGCGAGAAGCAGAAGAAGGTTCGTGCTCGGCAGCCGGTTGATGAGGAATCGCAGGCACAGGAGAAGAGCGGGGTGAGCAGTGCGACCGACACCGGCTCAACGGTTGCCGCCGCCGATCGCGAAAATGCCATTGAGAAGAATGTCGTTCGCAACACGTCCGTGTTTACCTGGAAGAACCTGACGTACACGGTCAAGACCCCATCTGGAGACCGGGTACTCTTGGACAACGTGCAAGGATGGGTTAAACCCGGGATGCTGGGCGCACTGATGGGTGCCTCCGGCGCCGGAAAGACCACTCTCTTGGACGTCCTGGCCCAGCGCAAGACTATGGGCACCATTCACGGATCGATCATGGTGGACGGAAGACCATTGCCCGTTTCCTTCCAGCGCTCTGTTGGCTACTGTGAGCAGCTCGACGTGCATGAACCCTATGCGACCGTGCGTGAGGCCCTCGAGTTTTCCGCCCTCCTCCGCCAGCCACCCGAGGTGCCTCGCGAAGAGAAGCTCAAGTACGTGGATGTCATCATCGACCTGTTGGAGCTCCACGACATCGCAGACACCCTCATTGGTCGAGTCGGTGCCGGGTTGTCGGTTGAACAGCGCAAACGCGTCACCATCGGCGTCGAACTGGTCGCCAAGCCCAGCATTCTGATCTTCCTGGACGAGCCCACCTCCGGTCTCGATGGACAGTCAGCGTTCAACACGGTGCGGTTCCTGCGCAAGTTGGCCGATGTCGGCCAGGCCGTGCTGGTCACCATCCACCAGCCGTCAGCGCAGTTGTTTGCCCAGTTCGACACGCTCCTGCTGCTCGGCAAGGGAGGCAAGACGGTGTACTTTGGTGAGATCGGTGATAACGGACAGGCTGTCAAGGCGTACTTTGAGCGATACGGTGCGCCATGCCCTCCGGATGTCAATCCCGCGGAGCACATGATCGATGTGGTGTCTGGGTCGTTATCACAGGGTAAAGACTGGGCTCAGATTTGGATGGAATCCCCGGAGTGCGCCAAAGTCACGCAGGAACTGGACCAGATCATCGCAGAGGCGGCGGCCAAACCTCCGGCGACCGTGGACGATGGTCGCGAGTTCTCGACATCGCTGTGGGAGCAGACCAAGCTGGTGACCCAGCGGATGACAGTGTCCTTGTTCCGCAACACCGACTACATCAACAACAAGGTGGTTCTGCACATCACGGCCGCACTGTTCAACGGCTTCACATTCTGGATGATCGGCGACCGCGTCGCAGACCTGCAGCAACGGCTCTTCACCATCTTCAACTTCATCTTCGTGGCCCCGGGTGTCATCGCGCAGCTGCAACCTCTCTTCATTGAGCGCCGCGACATCTTCGAGACCCGCGAGAGCAAGTCCAAGATGTACTCGTGGAAGGCCTTCGTGACTGCTCTAATCGTCTCCGAGTTCCCTTATCTCTGCATCTGCGCCGTTCTGTACTTTGTCTGTTGGTACTACACGGTCGGATTCACAACCGACTCGGACCGCGCCGGTGCCATGTTTTTCGTCATGCTCATGTACGAGTTCCTGTACACGGGCATTGGGCAATTCATCGCGGCGTACGCACCCAACGCCGTCTTCGCCGCGCTCGCCAACCCGTTCGTCATCGGTACGCTCGTCTCCTTCTGCGGTGTCCTAGTGCCCTATGCCCAGATCCAGGCGTTCTGGCGGTACTGGATCTACTGGATCAATCCGTTCAATTACATGATGGGCAGCCTCTTGACCTTCAACATGTGGGGAATCAAGGTCGAATGCTCGGAGTCCGAATTTGCCCGGTTCAATCCGCCCAACGGCACCACTTGCGGACAGTACCTCGAGGGCTACATGCAGGGCTTCGGCGCCGGTGCGAACCTCATCAATCCCGACGCCACGTCCGATTGCCGTGTGTGTCAGTACCGCTCTGGCAGCGACTACCTCCGGACCATCAATCTGAAGGAATACTACTATGGATGGCGCGATGCGGGCATCGTGGTCATCTTCGTTCTTTCATCATATGCTTTGGTTTATGGTTTGATGAAGTTGCGGACCAAGGGGTCGAAGAAGGCCAAATCGGCATAGACGTTTTTATCATTTGCATGGAAATGAAGGATAGAGTGGATTTCTCGAATTTGCTGACATTCTTTGCTTGCATTTTTCTTGCATTGTCGATAGTAGTCAATAATAATTATATAGGTGCTCCTCTCAGGGTTTCTGATCGTGCTGGTAGTTAATGTTCTTGTATGACATGGGCGAACAGAACTGAGAATTCCCGGCATCGACTAAGATGGTCAATATTTCTGATTCAATGAAATCATCTATTTCTCTAGTCAGCAAGGTGTTCAAAGCAACAACACAGAAAGAAGCAAAAACAATTGTCAAAAGCTTGCTCAGGATAGGTGCACAATATAATCAACAAGCGCCAATGGCAAATTCATCTGGGGTTGAAACAGTATTTAGGCATATCATCATACAAATAGTAGCGTAAATGAGAACTGTTATCTCTTACCTTTAGTGTATCATAACCAATTGTGCGTCGAAGTTGATGCTGGAAGAGCATCAACAAGTGTGCGGTTGGAGGATCCAACTTCAGAGAAAAATTTCGTCGCCGAATCCGATCGCCAAGACCCGATGGTCACGTGACTGTTTGTGGTGGTTTAAAGCGAGTGCTCTGGACTGGAGGTCTCCAGGCTGTTGAAGGGCGCAATGGCCGGCATAATGGTCAAGGACGTTATTGTCTTGAATAGCATCCTGTTCCTCACTGTGGCGGTGCAGTACTCTCACCATCAGACTGCGTAGAAAGACGGGCGCCCGTAGGGATCGCGTGAGTTGACCACAGTGAGGACTGTGCCGTCGAGGAGCTAGTGAAAGCAATTCGCAGAGTACCATTCCGAGCGAGATGCCGCTGGCGTCACCGTTTTTCATCGGTTTCTTTTAGGAGCGACCAGAGTTCACGCGCCTCCTGTAGGGTCTTGCTGTCAAGCTTGTCATTCTCTGCGCGGCCAGATGGCGCTTCTCCCGCTGACTTCTGAACCTCAAGACCTTCAGTCTTCAACTGCTCGAGGAGACGCTCAACGCGTTCTTTGATATTATCCATTTCCTGTATTTCATTCCTCGTTCGCTCTAATTGTTCTTCCATCATCAGAATCAGCGATTCGCGCGCCTGGTGCGGCCGATAGAGGTTCAGAAGATGGTGCGCATTGATGAATAGATTCCGAATGTCTTCCAGCTTAGGTTCGAACTGTTCCGGTGCCACCGCAAGGATGCCGACGAACTCGAGGAAGTTGAGCAGAAGAGACTTGCTGATCTTGAGGAGGTAGTACGCGTGGTTCAGCGGTCGGCCATCCTTTGTAAGCGCTGCTTCCTCTCCCCCAGCATCGGTGGCCGGCGGCGACGGGTAGAGTTGCTCAATGCCTTGTTCTTTCAAGGATGGTAGGGTGCCCGACAACTGTTTGAATTAGCATCACATAGTATCGAATGGTCAAATTTGCCCTCAATCATACACTCTGTACTTCTCCGAACACGCTGTACGATCCGGATGTCGGCGCCTTTGGTGGGATCAGATATTTCAGCTCAGAAGGCACGTCCAGTTCTTGTAGTTCGCTGGGCAGCCATTTCTTCTTGGGATGTTCTCCTCGTGCTTTTGCGGCTTCGGTCTTGATGTTCTCGAGCTTTTCGATGTTCTCCGGAGTAAAATGTTTCCAGAACGGAGGCGGTGGTGGGAAAACGGCAAGGGGACGAGAGCCTCCTTCGGCCATGGTGGTTCGCCGCGACTGTCAAAGGCTGGGAAAACGAACACGCATAAGATGTTGCTAGCGCGCAGACTAGAAAACCCGAATGAATGCTATATTTAAACTTGGTATCGAAGTAACAAACGATATTCTGGTGGGTAAACACCGTTCAATGTTGGAACCAGAAAAGCTTGCGAGCTTTTCACCTCCGAGCATGGGGAAAGAGAATTGGTACCTGAACCAACAAAGGCGGAGAGCTCACCACCTCTCGGCACTTTTCTTCCACGCTACAGTTCGGGTCATATGAACCCTTTTGCGACGATCATTCGTTGCCCCTCTGCTCCTTTGTCCGTATCTAATGTTTGCGAAATGTCGCTGTGTGCCACAGATTTCGTATTTTGAGCTCCTCCGGGTTATCCAGCCGCATCGGTCCCGGCTAATTGCCAGCATGCCCTTGGTAACCCGCCCCGGCATTCTGGGGGCGTCCGTCCGATTTTGGAAGAAAAGCTATGCGGCGGATTATATCACCATCGTCGTGCTGGCTGTTTGCGTGCTTTTGGTGAGTGCAGAGCCCTCTGTCGAAATACTAGCTTCCGGAGTCACCGAAACTGATCAGGATGTTTATACAGATGCACCTCTTCCTGCGACCCTTTCATCGCATGTTCTACATTGATAACCTTGCGATTCAGTACCCGTATACGCGCCAAGAGAGAGTTCCTGAAAGTAGGTCACCGCCTGTTGTGGGTGACGAGAGTTACGGCTGATCGCTGCAGTATGGTCAATTATATACTCGGGAGTCTCGCCGTTGATCCTGATATTCGTTTGGGGTCTAGTCGCGCGGTTTGACGTGCACAAGCTCCATGTTTCGATCCTTGGTCTGCTATCTGCACTGGCCATGACGCCGTTCATCACCGGCATCATCAAGAACTCTGTCGGACGCCCTCGACCGGACTTGATCGCCCGTTGTCAGCCCGAGGAAGGCACGCCAGAGCATACCCTGGTGACATACGCCGTCTGCACGCAACCCAATGAGCGCATATTACGGGAAGGGTGGAGAAGTTTTCCCAGTGGGCATAGTAGTTTCGGCTTTGCCGGGTTAGGTTATCTGGCATTGTAGGCGCGTCCTTATCCGTTGCATGGGGTTGATGAGAATTCCTGACACTCCCAACAGGTTTATTTCTGGGCAATTACACGTCTTCCGACCGCGCGCTGATCTAGCAAGCTGCTTCCTTGCGCTTTTACCCCTCCTAGGCGCCGTGCTTATCGCCATCTCTCGCTGCGAAGACTACCGTCATGATGTCTGGGATGTCACCAGCGGCGCTGTCCTGGGAAGCGTCGTGACATACTTCTCGTATCGCCGTTTCTATCCCTCCTTGCGATCCGCGCGGTGCGACATACCATACAAAGCTGACGATGTGATCAACGAGTTTCGAAGGGTTTCTAGTGACGAGGAAAGCCAAAACTACTGGTCACGGCGAGACCGCCGTCGCCGGCATTCTATTTCCTCCGATGTGGACGGGGAAAGTGTCGCGGGATCGTTACATTTGAATGATGTCCAGGCAGATCCTCCTCGTCGAACTCTGCCTCTTCATTAATCGCAGCAGGATTGACGTTGTCTGTCAGGGCATGATATTCTGCTTTTCTATCCATCCATACCCTTGCATCGTTAGATTCGGGTCATTGCATATCTGGTGTTAGGTAGGCCTAGTGATATAGAAATCAGTCCGGCATTCTTAATGAGATGCTCTTCCAGCTCTCCTACTTTCGCTGCCCGAGAGTCTTCCATTTTCCGGACGCTCACAACAATCACGTGCCCGCTCCAACCGGAGTTATCCAAACGCGCTCCGCTCCTGCTTAAACGCTATCGATAAGAGAAACACGATTAACGCGCGAAAATCGCGCCAAATTCGCGTTCCTTGCCGGGAAACCCGCTCTGCGCAGCGCGCTCCGAGCCAATCACGCTTCTCAACGTGAGTCTTGGCACCCGGCGCGTCGGCGCGGGACACGCGGTTCAAGACTCCACCCCCACTCGACGGAAACAGCCAAGGCTCCCCCCCAAGCTTCATTCTCAATCCTCGCCGGGCCGTTCATTGGTGTGTAGTTTCTCTCTCCATGCATGCCCCGGCCCATTTCATCACGGAATATCCGTGTTTCCTTTGCCCCAGCCACTCAGATTCCGCGAATGGCTGGGAATGTTTCCCGCGTTTTATGAAATCATGCCATTGAATCCATGATCCTCCCGTGTTGGAGAAGATTGTCTTTCGTGAACCACCGACGCTAATGCACTGCGAAGGCTGGTACACCCACCGGACTAAAAAGTTTGCAGCTGCGGTCTGCAGCATCGCAGAGCGAATCCCGTGGGTTCTCCTCATCAGAGGTGAGTCACGTCCAGGGCCAGTGGGTTCGATGGACTTCTTCTCTTTTTTACTTTTCCCTGTTCGCGTTTTTCGTGATTTTCTTCCGCGTGTAGCTAGGAAGATCGTACTGTAGGCTAGTGGTGTCGCCGCGTTAGGGCTCTGCTTATCTTGGTCGAGGCCCCTCTCCGACTCGTCCATGCGGTGTGCTTCTTGTTGTAAACGAAGTTGTTGGGATGAATTCTGCTCTCTAAGGGGAGCATCTCTGAAAATAATACTTTTATTTCAAAGCCATCTCTTATTGTTGATCAAGAGTATCGGTCTACAAAATAATCAAGACTGCTCCTACGGGACGGGGTGGTTGCGAGAGACTACGAGAAACATAGGATCAAGGAGCCAAACCAAACCACCGTCTGACCCAGACGACATGAAACATTGTCAGCATGGCGCCTACACCCGCTTTTGCACGATTCTGGCGCACAGATCTCGCTCGCGACGGAGTCCTCGAACTTCTCGACAGAGAAGACCTCGAGAACCTTCGTCTCGTGTGCCGTGAGTTCAGCGCTCCCGTGGCGCGGATGCTGTTCTCAGAGCTCCGCATCACGTTTCGCAGCAGTACCTTCATCAAGCCGGCGCGCATGGCGGCGCTGAAGCGCATCGGCGGTTACATCAGAACATTAATTTTTGTCATGCCGCACACTCATGAGACCTTCTTGCCGCCGCTGCTCGACCCGATGACGGGGGAAGAGTTGACCTTTGTCTATTTCCCACAGATCCGGGAGCCGGACGTGTCTTCCCGCCAGCATGAGCCGAAATATGGCAGCTGGGAAATGAACGAGCTGCTGGTAAAGCAGTATCCAACGCTGTTTCATGCGGCTACCAATGTGCCGTCCTTTGTCCAGGCGTTATCCTGCATGCCATCACTACGGGCATTAAAGATCGCTTGCAGCGGGCAAGCGGCAACACATCGCTACCGTCGGAGTGTGGTGGACTACGCCCTAATCTCCCTACGAATAGCCGTGGAGCGAGCACCACTCAATTCTCTCGAGTCATTGTTCCTGCAGCCGATCCATCCCGGGGGCATACATTATTTACGGCCTATCATGGGATTCGGGACATCGCCCGCCAGCCGGAAACGGTGGAACCAGATCAAAAGCTTGGTCCTTCATATCGACAGCTTCCCCACCGAGCAAGGGCAGTCCATGGATCAGCTCAAGATCCTCCATTCGTACCTGCAGTGCTTCCCTAGCTTACAGAATCTGGACTTTTGCTGGAACGGCGCCAAGGGTCCATTTTCGCTATCGCTCTCCAGCGAGCCGGCGCTCCGTACGCCCTCACCGAGAACCGTGTGCCCGACAAAATACAACTGGCCACTTCGGCCGCTCAAATTGCCGAACCTGCGGTACATGTCCTTCCGCAACGTCATTGTCGACGCCTCGCAGGTGGCAAGCTTTACCACAGAGCATCGCCACACCCTGGAGGAGTTCGACTTTGAGGAAACGGTGCTCCGAAGCGGCACATGGGACGACGCGCTGGCTCCGCTGAGTCACATGTCCGACAACAAAGATGGAGTTCGGGTGGAGGAGGCCGAAGTCCCGATCATGTTGAGCCCTGAAGAGCCGCCGATGTACTTCAAGCCAACAATCCTTTCACCGACTCCAGCCGCCCACCATCGGCGGCGAAGACGGAAACGAAGACATCGAGAACATGCTGGTGATCGTTCTCAGAGCAAAGCAAAGACCCGTGAGGTACATTGGCTGAGCCCCGAGCATTTGAAGCGATTTATCCAGTCATCGGTCCTGTTTAGTAGTTGGCGATGATGTTAATCACGAAAAAGGAAATGATTTTCGAAACTTCTAAAGCATGTATGAGCTATGATCATGACCATCCGTTCGTTAGATTTCCTTAATGAACTTCTCAATGGCACTGCTTGAGGGTTGCAATTTCCCCGGATATTGAAAGCCCCGGAATTCAGGCATCGAACGGTGAATAGCGGTCTTGGCGTTCACATGTTCGAATTTCGATTGTACCCCGGACTGGGATCCACCGATGACCGAACGTAACAACCGAACGGTTCGAACGGCATCACAATCAAAGCAGCCAACAAGCCTCGGCTTAATTAACTTTTCGTCTTGAAATATAACCACGGTCCATCTTCTGCCTTCCCATCATCCCTGTTCTTCCAATCTAAAGCTGAATAGTACCTTGTCAACGATCAATAGAATCAGCCGCCATGTCTGTCAAGGACGGTAAGTCGTATAGCAACCTATTTCCGCTACAAACATTCCATCGTCGATCGAAATAAAGCAGCTGCTAATTTGACCTCGCTGAACAAACAGCCGCATTCCCTGCTTCTGCCGCCTTCGATCTCATCAACCAGGCCCTCAACGATGAGGCCGAGCGCAAGGACGCTATTAAGAAGGGCGCCGGCATCTACACCATCACGCTGAAGAACAAGGACGGCAAGGAGCAGAGTTGGTATGTCGATCTGAAGGACAAGGGCAAGGTCTTCAAGGGCGAGGCCCCGGCTGGTGGAAAGGCGGATGGTATGTACCAGCACCTTTTTTCTAGAAATGTTCTTTTCACTGATACGTATGTTTCCTAGTGACCCTCATCCTCTCCGATGCCGACTTCCAGAACCTCGTCGCCGGCAAGGCAAATGCTCAGAGACTCTTCATGGGTGGAAAGCTTAAGATCAAGGGCAATGCGATGAAGGCGACCAAGTTGGAGCCTCTCTTCAAGAAGGCGCAGACCAAGGCCAAGCTTTAGATCTTTTTTGTTTTGGCATTTGGAGTCTGTCAGTCGTCATGTTTGGCGCTGGGTTTTATGCTTTCATGTGTACCAATACCCTTGAATTTGCTGGTTGACAGCAGTCAACGAATCAACGACAATCTAACGTCCTGCATGATGACCTCGGATCCAAATTTCCCCATGCATTGCAAAAAGTGGCTTCTCTTCTTGAGAAAGACATCATAATATTGTGAAGTAGATATCAGTAACTGTTGTCAGCACATTTGCAGAAAGTGAAACGTGGAAGAAGCTAAGATTCGGTAATATGGTACGAAGTAGAACTCCCCGAATTTCCGCCCACACTCGTGGTTGACCCGATTATATGCAAGCCCTAATTACCATGAACATCAGGCTGTTTCTCGTCAGATATTGAGCATAAGCAGCCTGCTTTTGATTCTAGTCTTTTGCGCAGCATATCCAAAATGTTATCTTGGTCTTGACAACAAAATCAGCGAACCGACGTATGGACTTTCCTTGAAGTGCTTTCCTTTACCGAGAGTTACTACTAAGCTACTACATTTGCTTCGGACTCTCGCAAAAACCTTAAAAACTTAATCGTTGTCAACCAGGGGAATGGAATCTAAAGCACAAGTCTGATGACTTGACCTTCCGTGACAGATATATTCCAATCAGAAAATATCATAACATCTGCGACAACCTAGCGTGTCTCCGAAGCACGGAAAACGAGCACCAAAGCTAAGCATCAGCAATGTCCCTACCCGAGCGAGAAAGAACCATACAGCCATCATGTCGGTTTCTTACTCGAGATGAATCCGCGATAATAAGCTCTGCCCACAGAATAAGAGGCCAGCCCCCAAGTAGCTTGCTAATAGTTCCACAGAAGACGACCTCGCTACCTGATGAGCATGGCTCTGCTCTCGTATTTTACCCCTGCCGGTAAACATTGAAGTCACTGCCCAGCGACACAGCCTCTCAATATTATGTCCGTTTTGCCAGTTTGCCCGAGGCACAAGGCGCTCACCAGCACTCAACCTGATTGGCTCAAAACTCATGCGAGTCGTTTTGGCCCATTACCCGATTTACCAGATTCAGCCTGGTTTTAGGGCTAGCGCGAGGTACCCTGGAAGTTGGCACGGTAGCAGTAGTAGGTACTTGGAAAGTCCCCCGCCCCTTGTATACTTTTTTCTGCTCAGACGAGTACAAACGGAATATGGGGTACGGAGTACACGATGAGGAAGCGAATCACCCTCTTTCCTGCATTTCACTCCGCACCTAGTATAGTAGGCACTACTATCTACCAGGTGCCTTTCAGCAATGTCCTCCTGATCCCTTCGGAGAGCCTTTACACGACGGGGGAAGGCGAGATGGTTTGAACTATTAATCCGAAGCTCACAACCGATCGCACTGGGCTCTGCGAGGCGCCAACATGGCTAAGAGACGTCCGAGCCAATTGCAGCTCAAGGAGACCTGGCATTACGCGGACAGTTTGGAGATTTCAAGCAGGGTTTGGTTGGGGGTCCTTGATTGGACAGCTTACCCTAGTATATCTGATGTCGAAGATGTCCCCGCCTTTTGCTTTCGTTTTGAAGATCTCACTGAATTCCTGAGCATCGCATTATTGTTTGAGAACGATAGCAAATTTTGTTTAAGATGTCTCCACAAGAGCCGCTGAAACTTCTGTCTCTTGGTATGATGCCTTCCGTCCAGGTTTATTGATCTTACTAATTCAATTGCAGACGGTGGAGGCATTCGAGGTATCTCAAGCCTCCTCATTCTGGAGCATATCATGGAGAAAATACGCGATGCCAAAGGCCTCGAAGATGTTCCCCGACCGTGTGACTGCTTTGATCTGATCGGAGGAACAAACACAGGCGGGTACCGCCATCAGTTCTAGGGATCTGCTTGGTTAGCCTGGCTAACGAAATATCGAATAAACACAGAATCATTGCGATCATGCTTGGGAGGCTGGGGTTGACTGCCGATGAATGTATACAAGCATATCGAAACGTCGCCCAGCAGGCCTTCGCCAAAAAACCAACCTCGTCTTCGCCTGCGCAAACGTCTGGGGCCTTCTCTGCCATGGCCCTCGAGAACGCTATCAAGCAGACAATCAGGAAATTTTGCCCAGAAGTGGAGTGCAGACCTCACCGGCGTCGAGGGCAATCATCTGAGAAATCATGTCCACATAGTGAAATGCTCTTCCGGGACCGGACCTGCACCAAGACGTACGTCAAGAAACCAATGGATGTGATGTGACGTTCGAGCTCATGCATCCATCATAGAGTTGTCTTGGCAACTACAAAGGGCAATATTGATACTCTGCCGACTCTTTTCAGGACATACGACACATCAGCTACCTTCGCTGCCTGCAAGGTGTGGGAGGTTGCACGCGCGACAACAGCGGCAACGTCTTTCTTCGAACCTATAAGGATCGGCGGCGATGAGATCGAGTTCATCGATTCCAGCTTCAGGTACAACAACCCGTGCGATATTTTGATTGATGAGGGCCAGCGGCAATTCCCAGAACGTAGCCAGATGCGCATCCTCAGCATTGGCACAGGCCTCGAAGATGTTGTCACGATCGAGGGCAACATGTTCGATATCATGGAACCCTTAAAAGAAATGGCTGCATCATCCCGAAAAGTAGCAGCAATTCTGAAGAATCGTTTCAAAGATGATGGCCAATACTACCGCTTCAACGTAGATCGAGGGCTTCAAGATATAACTTTGTCAGACTGGGAGAATCACAGCGAAATCTCCACACATACTCGGAACTACCTGGCTGAGAACGAGACGCTTATCGACAGTTTTGTTCGAAATTTCGTTGGTAAAGATCTACCTGATAGGAAAATCAACTCCTTGTGGACCAATGTCTCATCTCTAGCGGAGAGGCGAACAGGTTGGTATTTTCCTGCTGGTTAAGATATTATTACCTCGTTCCAGTGATGACAAGTTTCTTGCGTTTATAGAGGCTGTTCACTTCGCGGTGCCATTTGAAAGAAACAAGAGCTTCGTCGGCCGCAAATCAATCCTAGATCGGCTTCTCGAATTAATTCCCCCGAGCGTAGAAGAAGATATCTGCCAATGGACTGCGGTCGTCGGACTCGGTGGGGTCGGAAAGACACAAGTTGCGCTCGAGGTTGCCTTTCAGATCCGTGACAAGCATCCAGACTGCTCCATCTTTTGGGTTCCAGCCATGAATGCGACGAGCTTCGAGAACGCCTACATGAAAATTGGCCAACTACTGAAGATTGACGGGATCAATATGAGCAACGCAGACGCCAAGACACTCGTGAAGACGGCTTTGAGTGACTATACCGGTAGCTGGCTCTTGATTATTGACAATGCCGACGACGCGGATCTTCTCTTTGATGACGACATTGGTCTCGTCAACTCTCTTCCATCCAACCGGAACGGCTCCATTCTATTCACGACACGGAATCACGAGATCGCAAGCAGACTTGATATCCCCGATGCAAATATTCTCACTGTCGGCGAAATGAGCAAAGATGAATCGCTCAGTCTCTTGTGCGAGTATCTGAACGAGTCCCAGGTACGCGACGTGGCAGGCACGGCAAAGCTGCTCGAGGTCCTCGCCTATTTGCCTCTCGCCATAAGGCAGGCCTCTGCATACATGGCCAAGAAGCGGATAACTACGACGAAATACCTGAATCTGTGCCAGTCAAGTGACAAGAATATGACTGAATTGCTCAGCAGAGACTTCGACGATAGATTCCGATACAAAGGAGCCAAGAATTCCATTATTGCCACCTGGCTGGTCTCGTTTCATCAAATTGAGGAACATGATCCTCTTGCTGCTGATTATCTGAAATTCATGTCGTTTCTGTGTCAGAAAGATATCCCACAATCTCTCCTTCCTCCAGCCGAACCAATCAAAGTGGAGGAAGCACTTGGAACTCTGAAAGCATATGCGTTTATCACAGAACGGGAAGAGGCCGACTCATATGACGTGCACCGGCTCGTCCAACTTGCGATGTTGAACTGGTTGGCAGAAAAAGGAGACATGAATGACTGGGTTGGAAAAATATCACGGCAGCTTGCAGAAGTCTATCCGTTTCCCGAGCATGAGAACAAAGAGATATGGATGAGATACCTTCCACATACACAGTACGTTCTTGCAGTCAAGACAACGCGAGATGAACTTGTCGATGTCGGGCTATTGTCGAAAGTAGGCGGTAGCTATTTTTGTCTCGGGCAATATCGAGAGGCTGAGGTAATGTATCGACGTGCCCTAGAGATTCGAGAGAAGGCGCTAGGACCGGAGCATCCAGATACCCTCACAAGTGTTAACAACCTTGGTTTAGTTCTTCAACACCAAGGCAAGTTCGAGGAGGCAGAGGCAATGTATCAACGTGCCCTAGAGATGCAAGAGAAGGTGCTGGGGCCGGAGAATCCAGACACCCTCACAAGTGTCAGCAGCCTTGGAACGGTTCTTCAAGACCGAGGCAAGTTTGGAGACGCTGAGGCAATGCATCGGCGTGCCCTAGAAATACGGGAGAAGGTGCTGGGGCCGGAACATCCTCACACCCTCATAAGCGTCAACAGCCTTGGATCGGTTCTTCGCCACCAGGGCAAATTCAAGGAGGCAGAGGCAATGCATTGGCGTACCCTAGAAATACGAGAGAAGGTTCTAGGGCCGGAGCATCCAGACACCCTCACCAGTGTCGACGACCTTGGATCAGCTCTTCAAGACCAAGGCAAGTTCGAGGAGGCTGA
>NW_027192376.1:911090-1088276 GCF_041956635.1 Thermomyces lanuginosus | reverse complement strand
AGACACCATCACCAGTGTCGACAACCTTAAAAAAGTTCTTCAAAAACGGAAGGCTGGATGAGTCAGAGAGAATGTATCGGCGGTCCGTAAAGGCCAGGGAATGGCGCTATAGCCTGAGTATCCGGACAAGTGCACCAGCTCCAACGACCTTGACAATTCCTTGCGGGTGCGTAGTACGAATGGAGGGGAAGTATAGAAGGGAAGGGCATCTCGATGGAAGAATTGACGTTGATGGGTGATCTGAGGTCCCGGCGAAGCTCCTTTATTGGAAGTTTGAGTTAAGAAACCATGCAGAGAATATAAACCGGGGAAATTTGGGTACAACGGCTTTTATTGAAATTGAAAATCTCTGGTTTCGTTACTGCCATCCTGAGGCCAATCATGAGATGCGTTATCGGCACTGAAGAAGTTTGATTTTTGAACTGTTTGCTCGTTACGATTATCTGCTGAACCTTGAAATTTGGAGCATGCAACATTTGAAAGTACTAGAAATGAAGAGAACAAATTGATGGCTACTAGTAAGCACCCGTCAATGTCAAAGACCAGTGCAGTCGAGGCTCGCCGGCGAAATCCATGCCCATGTTGTTTCAAGAAAGCCGAACTCTCAGGACTCCTGCTCATTGATGAATAGCATAAGGCGATGGCTTGCATTGTCAGCTCAAAATATATTCAAGATTCCTAGGTACTTGGAAAGTCTCCCGCTCTTTGTATACGTTGTTCTGTCCAGACGAGTACAAACGGAGTACGGAGTACACGATGAGGAAGCGAACCACCCTCTTTCCTGCATTTCATTCCGCACCTAGTATAGTAGGCGCTGCTATCTACCAGGTGCCTTTCAGCAATGTTCACCGGATTCCCTCAGAGAGCCTTTACACGACGGGGGAAGGCGAGATGGTTTGAACTATTAATCCGAAGCTCACAAACGATCACTAGGCTCTGCGAGATGCCAATATGGCTCGGAGATGTTCGAATCAATTGCGGCTCAAGAGACGGCTTATGCGGACAGTCTACGGCTGGAAGTGGAGTTTGATTGAAAACTGATTGGGCAGAAAGTCTTCCTTGGTCCTTGGTATGCCCTGGAAATTGTCAGCTCGGCCCTGGAGTTCAAGATGTGCCCGCCCTGTGTTTTCGTTGAAGCTCTCACTCAATTCCTGAGCATCATACTGTTGTCTAAGAACGACAACAATATTTTTTTTAATGGTGTCTTCACAAGAGCCGTTGAAGCTTCTGTCTTTCCGGTATGGTGCCTTTGGTCCAGGCCGCTTGATTTTCACTAACCCAAGGTCGAGACGAGTGCGGCATTCGAAGTATTTTTCATGCCTCCTCATTCTGGAGCGTATCATGGAGGAAACACGGGATGCCAAGGGCCTCGAAGATGCCCCGTGACCGTGTGACTACTTTGATTTGATCGGAGGGACAAGTACAGGCGGGTACCGCCTCCCAGGTAGGAAATAGTGTAGAGAAAGTTGAAGTGCGGCGGGATTAGAGAAATAGCTTGGACCTCGCCATCGCCCGACGTATTTTTGTACCATTGCAACTGGGTGTACCAGTTAAATGCGAGAAATCCAATGTTGCTAAGGCAGTGGCTGTTTAGTCCTGCCATGAACTGTGCCGGGGCTAGGCAGTAGCTGGTGTCTAGGAGCAACCAGTTCGTCAAGCTAAACCCTGGAGCGAGTTTCACGGTCATGCCTGGGACGTCAATGTCGGCGACGGACTGTCCTTGCTCGAACAATAATGTCTCAATCGGACGGACGAAGGCTTTTTCAGCCTCTTTAAGTCCAGCCAGAAAAACAACACCTGAACGGCAACAGGTAGGGCCGAGTCAGAGAATTAGGAGCCTCTTTGGTCTCTGGGAATACAAAAGAGCATTCACTTGTTTTATATTGTTCGTCTCAAGCTCCTGAGGCCTACAACAGTTCCTGACGAAAGCTAAAGCTGGAACTGAGCTGCCGGTCTTTTGTCTGCCTTCTCCCCTCTCCCCGGTCGTCATAACTTGCCTGGAGGAGGAACCATTGTCCACAGAAAACTCAAGCTTCACAGCATCTATCCGTGTTCATTCGGCCAATGAATGGTAGGACTCTGTAAGCGCCAATGACTGCTTCGTGATTTCAATTTCATAGGATTTTAAGAGACCGCTCGAAAAGCATCGCCACGGCGGATACATAGTCCACAACTGCCTGGACTCTGGATGCATGTTGCATCAGTCGGCTACAGCCCCAGAGCTTCTGACCAATTTTCCCGAGGTCAAATTCCATTCGTTGGGAATTGAGCTTTTCGCAGCAGGGATAAGCCAACTGGGCGTTTTGCGAGACCAGCCAAGGTTCAAGACTGGACGGGAGTTGTTCCATGTCTCGATTCACGGCCCGGAGAAGCCGATATTGCGCTATTCCTATTCTGGTTAAGCTCAGTTCACTGAGCTTTACCCAATCAAAATGTCCGTGGTCAATCACAGTTTCAGGAATTCAGCTGCCTTCAACGTCCCAAATGTCACGATGCTAAGAGTTCGTATGCCCCGTAGTTCAGAGTAGCGTGTTGTATTCCTTGAAATGCGGGCATAGGTACTCGTACCTTCTGGTGTTTCCATGATATACTACTGCTGATATGAACGTCGAACCAGCAAAGGATTGGGAGAAACTGAGGCCATTGGGTAAGAATATCTTGAATCTGGCAGTGACACCAATGTTTGTCTAACAGTTAGTAGGCCCATTCGAACGCTATCATGCATATAGGCACAATGTCCAATTCTACACCAGCGTCGCCTTGACAGCGATATATCGTCTGCCGATAGAAAAAGCGAGTTCTAGTCCTGGCGACGGAGAATTCTTGAAGCAGCTGGTCTACCGTGCATGCGAGATCCTGATTCAGCAACATTCCATCCTCTCGGCCACCGTGGTGCTTGAAGGTGTCCAGGAACCCTACTTTGCTCGCATTCCGGAGATTGATCTGGATGTGTGTGTCATCTTCCATCCCCGTTCACGGACCTCTGCGGCATCAACACAGGACTCGGCGCACAGCTCGCGAGATAATGTGCTTGATGAGGTGCTGCAGGCTGAGCTCAATGTGTTCTACGCTCGCGGCTCCCCACTCTGGAAATTACATGTCATTTACGACCCTGCGGATGTGTCAACGTTCACGGCATCTTTCATGTTCCATCATGTCCTCGGCGATGGGGAGACGGGGAGAAACTTTCTCTTCGGCCTAGCTCGCGCGTTGCAGGAAGTCTTCCCATTACCGGTCGGGGCGGTGGTGAATTCACGCATTAAACCGCCAAATTCGCCATTACTGCCGATTATGGAGTCGATCTTTCCTCTGCCCGTATCTATTTGGTACTTGATCTCGAAAGTCTGGGAGTCGATTTTCCCTCGTATTGATCCCAGTGTCTGGGCAGGATCGGAGATCAAAGTGCCTCTGGTCAATCGCTGTCGGCACGTTGCGTTCTCAAAGCACGCTACTACTGCGCTGAGAACGGCATGCCGAGCGAATAATAGCTCTATTACGGCATTGCTGCAGATTCTGATCGCCCGGGCCATCTTTCGGAACGTTCCCATCGAGTACCAAAAACTCAACGGAATCATTCCGATGTCGGCACGAAGGTGGCTGACAGATGTAATCCCGGAAGATTCCGTTGGCGGAACATTCGTCCTGTCATACGAAGAGACATACGCACGCGAAGCCCTGGAGGGCGAAGAATTCCCGTGGAACGAGGTGCGGACCGCGAAAGATACAATCAATCGACACATGGAGCAGAAGGGCAAAGACCGCCTCATCGGTCTGGTGAAGTACATCCGCGAGTTCGAGAACGGCATATTCCGGTCCCAGGTTGGGAAGCCTCGACAGATGAGCTTTGAACTGTCCAATCTTGCTCCGCGCCGGTTTCAGGCTGAAGATGCTAGTAGTGCCTCCGGCACGGTGCAAATTGGCCGGGTGATGTTTGCTCAGAGTGCTAGTGTCGTCGGTGCGCCCATCAATGTCAGCTCTGCAACCGGCGATGATGGCTGCCTGGTTCTTGCATTTACATGGCAGGACAGCGCTGTCGAGGCGAGTGTAGTTGGATCGATTATCGATGGCCTGGTCAAGGAAGTTGAGTCGCTCATCCAGTGATGAGTGGTTACAGCAGGGTGAACGAGTCTGCAGGTTCGTAACTTGATGAAGCTTGTACAGTAATATTCTATGACTCGACTGTATCTTAATGTGGAACGAACTAGTCTCTTCTGTTCTCACTGAACTTTTTTTTGATTTTGTAGAGCAGTCAGAAATCGTGTTTTGCCAGCTCCTCGAACTAAGTGAGGCGGGTGGATTTCCAACGCGCTGATTGGCGGATCTTGCCAAGCGTGTATGTCACGTGACTAGATTTTTTTTGCCCCCGTGTTCTTCAGCAGGCAGGGAAAGCGCGACGGAGCAGAGCCGTGACTGTGCACAGGGAAGGAACCCAGTGGCAGCGACACGGCCGAGTGTCGCACCGAGCCGCAGCGTAAACAACAAAACACAGCCAGTTCACCGCAACGACAGCGACGACAGCACTCGTCTGTCCTCGCCTCCGTCTCTCATCGCTGCCGGTCCTTCGACCCGACCTCTCGCGTGCCACTTGCTGTCCGCGCGACTTCCCCGGATTTTCGTTCGAGTTCACATTTGCTGTTTTTGGCTGTTTTCACCTTTTGTGGAGAAATTTCGTCAAGTATCTCATCCGAATCGCCTGTTTTTCGACGTGTGCGTGCTGTCCGAACGTGATTCTCTAGTCGCGTTGGAAGCATCGGGTCGGTTTGCGAAGGTTTGCTGCAGACCGGGCACCTTTTCTTCGAGGACACAGCTCTCTCCCACGATTGTGCGCGCAGGGAGCATACCTTCCTTCCTCCTTCCTGAGCGCTGTGTGCATTTGAAATCGGGTCATCATTGACATTGCGCCATCGGACTTCCGTGACAAAGACAACGCGAGTCGTGGGTCGTCGCAAGCGGCGACATATTGCGTTGAGAAGGCATTCTTTGAATCAGAACAAGGCCTCGGGAGATCGTTTTCATCATGAGCACTCCAGGTGGCGGACCCCAGCGGGCGTCTCCGTCCACTCTCGCTGCTAGAAAGTAAGTCCTTTGGGTTTTTTTTGTGTTCGAAATTTCCTTCTGGGAGTTTGTCCCTCGTTGTTTGGGTCGCTCAATAAAGCTCTACTTCCATTGTCCTTGATAGTTGCTTGATTGCTTTTCATGTATTCTCACCTTGCAGTTGACTCTCACCTTTTACCTTTCCATTCTTGTTCCCTTGATCCTTGCGTCTGCCCTCCTCCATTCAACCCCAAGCTTCCCTTCAGCTGTCCGCCGTCCTTGTCCTAAGACCTCAATACTAACAAGTCTCTCCAGGATCAAACCACTCTCTAGCAGACGACGAGCCGCTGCCGCCGCCGCTGCTAAGCCCCAGCAGTCGTTCGTGAGCCCCTTCAGCTCGATTGACCCGAATACCGGGACCGCAGCATCCAACACAAACTCCTCCAACAACTTCGTCTTCGGCCAATCCCAGAGTTTTCCTGGTGCGGTACCATCAAACTCTGCAAGCAATTCCTCCCAGCCCATCACTTTCGGTGCAAACAACCAATCTACTTTCAATTTCACCGCTTCTTTTGACTCCGCCGCCGGTATCAACAACCCGTTCGCGAGTGCCAACGGAACAAGCAATACCTCGCAGGGGCAAACGGGTTTCCAGGGTAATATCTTTAACCTGCCTGCTTCGTCTGGGTCTTCTGGCTCTCAATCCACGCAAAATCAAACCTCCAGCAGCAACCTCTTTGGGTCTTTTACGAGTGGCCAGACGTCCAGCTCATCGATCTTCCAGTCGACACCGGCTACGTCAGCTCCTAGTGGCTCCCTATTTGGGCAGTCGACCCCGGCTAGTAAATCCTTCACTTTTGGCCAGTCTGCTGGAGATTCGAAGCCCTCGAATACATTCACACCAAGTGACGATACAATGCAAACCTCCCCTGACAATAAGAAGACAGCGCCCCCGTCTCTGTTCGGCAACAGTACTACCGCTTCCTCGGGGTCGCTCTTCGGCACGACGTCGACTGGAGCCAAGAACTTATTCTCAACCTCGCAGCCGTCGGGCGGGTCGCTCTTCGGTAATGTAACTCCAGCAACCAAATCTACGTCTGAATCGATCTTTGCCTCAGCCAGCAAGCCCGCCGACTCTCAGACCTCGGCGGCTACGACTTCAAGTGCTCCCAGTCAAACCCTTTTCGGCCAGACGAGCAAATCTGGCGAGACTCAGGCGACGGCTACGACATCTACCAGCGCCCCGTCTCAATCCATTTTTGGCCAGATCAGCAAGCCAGCTGAGGAGAATAACAAGCAAGTTTCCCTCTTTTCGAAACCTTCTACCACAACCAGCGGCACTTCGTTATTCGGCACCACTACGTCAGGATTTGGACAGCAGAAGCCGGCTGATGCCAATGGGTCCACTTCCCTGTTCTCTCAGCCGACGACCACTACTGGCACGGAATCGACCTCCCTGTTCTCTCAGCCGAAGGCCACTACCTCAAGCTCGTCAACATCTATCTTCTCTCAGCCAGCAACAACGGCTGCTGCACAATCGACCTCCCTGTTCTCTCAGCCAAAGACTACTACTTCGACCGATACAACGTCGATTTTCTCCCAGCCGAAGACAAGCGCTGCTACAGAGTCAAGCTCAATGTTCGCTCAGCCAAAATCCACTGCCGCGTCCGAACGACCGGCACTCTTCGGTGGTCAGTCTGGTACTAGTTCGCTGTTCAACCAGCCCTCGAAATCTGAGTCAAACACGACGCAGTCTATCTTTGCTCAGGCCGCGAAGCCAAACGGTGTGTCAACACCGTCCACTGGCACCTCATTGTTCTCCCAGGCTCAGAAGAAAGAGGAGACTACCGCACCGGCGACAAGCTCTCTCTTCACGCCAGCGGGCCCCGCCACTTCCACAGCCGCTGCCAGCACCGAAACCCCCGCGGCGCAATCCCTCTTCAGCCGAATCACCAAGCCTACGGATGCGTCTTCTGAGAAGCGTGATGAGGCCTCAACGGGTACAACGCCTTTCAAATCTACCAGCAGTCTCTTTGCACCCAGCACGAAGTCTGAGAGTTCGGCAGCTCCCGCTTCCGATGCCACGGCTCCTGCACAATCAGCTACGCCAGTGAGTCGACCGTTTGACTCCTTATTCTCAACACCTTTCAAGCCCACTACGGCGAGTACAAAACCGGAAACCCCTGTTACCGCCGCGTCCAGCACCCCAGCTCTCCCACAGTCAGCTCCTCCAGCCAGTCGGCCGTTTGATTCGTTGTTCTCAACACCGCTCAAGTCCACAACGAGTCGCAACGACGCTGCTGATTCCAAAAAGCAAGACGTCAAATCCGATCCGACAAACCCAGATGCTATGTTCGATCACCTGATCCCAAAGAAATCAGGCACTGTGGACGAGCAGGAGGACCTTGAACGCCGTAAGGAGATCAAACTTGTTCGCCTGAACCAAGGATTCCAGCGTCGCATTGCTGCTTTGGATCCCACCAAGGAAAGTTTCGATAATATTATCGAATTCTACATCAGGGTTCGAGAGCGAATTGGCATGCCAATCAGTGCTCGGCGGCGCAAAGTTGACGCGGAAGCCGAAACTCAGGTTACCTCGCAGCAGCCGTCTGAGAAAAGCACAGCCAATGCAGTCAGCACATGGCGACCACCACCGCCCACGCCCCACCCGTCCGGCAAGCGTAAGCTGGCCGAAATCGGTGACACTGATGATTCGAGCAAGCGTTCAAAGAGCGAATTCCAATCGAAGACGGCGGGGCTGTTCGCCAGTGCTTTCGCCTCTACTCCCAAGGGCTCTTCCACCGACGGTGGGAGCAAGACACCTGCATCGGTGGCGACCAGCAAGCCGTCTTCTGAAGAAAATGGCACCACGTCGACTTCGAAACCATCATCCTCCATTTTTGCCGCCCCGAGTGGGAAGAGCGAGCCTGCGAAACCTAGTTTTGAGCCTCCCAAATTCAACATCCCAAGCGGAACGAATTTCTTTGCCCAGTTCGGTGAGCTCGCGGCCAAGGATGCTGAAAAAGAGAAGGCCAAGCGCAAAGCTGAGGAGTTCGACTCGGAGGAGGAAAATGAGGAGGAGTGGGAGCGCAAGTACGCTGAAGCGCAACAAAAGAAACGCAAGCAACTCGAGGAAGGTGGACGTAAACAGGTCAAGTTCGTGCCTGGCAAAGGGTTCATGTTCGTTGATGAAGAGGCAAAGGATACGGATGCCGCAGCGTCAGCTGAGACTGCAAAGACAACGGAAGCAGAAAAGACTACAGAGCCAGCAAAGGCGGCAGAGTCTGAAAAGACTACTGAGCCGGCGAAGACTACTGAACCAGAAAAGCCCGCCGAACCAGCAAAGACTGCTGAGCCAGAAAAAACTGCTGGATCAAAGTCTGCAGAAACGGAAAAGCCCAGCGAACCAACGAAGACCGCCGAGACCGGAAAAACTGCTGAACCAGCAAAGGCTGGCGGCGCTGATTCTGCCAAACCATTTTCCTCGATCTTCGCGTCTACCGTTAACGGCACCACTACTGCGCCAAGTGCGACCGGAGGGCTGTTTAGCTCATTGTCTCGGCCTCCATCTGCACTCTCGGCCCCCAGCACTGCTGCCAGCGGCACTTCAACAGCAAACACGGATGCTGAGGATACCGATGCGGATACCACCAATGACCCTCAGATCAACCTTGTTGGCAACGCCGGCGAGGAAGATGAGGATGTTTTGCATACGGTTCGCTCCCGGGCACTCAAGTTCCAAAACAATACTTGGGAAGTCCAGGGCGTAGGACAACTTCGAGTTCTCCTCAACAAAGCCACTGGCCGCGCCCGCATTGTTCTTCGTACCGAACCTGCCGGAAAGGTTGTGCTCAACAGCGCCATTCACAAAGCGATCAACTACAAGGTCCAGGGCAGCAGTGTCCAGTTTGTGGTTCCTCGTGTCGCAGGCGACGGCGCGGATTCCTGGGCTCTTCGTGTGAAGACCAAGGAGATGGCAGCGGAGCTCGGAGAAGCTCTGACGAAAGCGAAGGAGTCGCTAAAATCCTAATTTCCTTCTTGTTGATATCGTGACGAATGCGTGGCAGAATGATGTCGACTCGAGTTGTATGGAAATGATGCCAGCTTGCATGATATTCGCATGGCCGTTCCATTGATGAACATGGTTCTTTGAGATACAGGTTCGTGAGAAAATTGTTTCCATGCCTGTATTTTGTTTTTTCTCGTGTTTGCCATGCCGTGCTTTCTGTTGATATTCTTTTGACATGGCCGAGTCGATAGAGTTGTGTTTGTTTTCATTTTTATTGTGGGAAGAGCATTTGCAAGCCTGGAGTTTTGTTTCGAAGTCTGAAAGGGTTTTGATATTGTGTTTTTCCAGTTTCAAAATTGTGATTAGGGGCATCAAGATGGAAATTTATCTTTTTGTGTATTCGGGTATCTATCCACTGCATATGTATGGTAGAGATCGTGGATTGCAGAGCAGAATGTACGTCCAACCTCGAGATCCAGCAGGGAGCTTCGAGGTATCTCAAACTGCAGGTCCTATGCATGACTTCGTGTAAATATAGACAGATACCTGGCATAATTGCTATTCCTAGGTGCTCTGATGGCCATAATCTCTGCAAAGGAGCAGCATCACATGGAGGACAAGAATTACAGGCGTTGATTGAATGCAGATTTACGGAAAACTGGCTATAGACTACGAACTAATTACTTTTTTTTCTTCGTCATTTACAATAGCTAGACGGACAATACAATTTCTAGCGCCCGTCCAACGGAAAGATGGATGTATACTTAGTAATGGGACATGTCATTGGGTATTCCGTAAACTTTTTTTTTTTCCTCATTCATCTAACAAAAGAAAAGATGTTTAAGCATCCTCGACCACAGTGGTGGACAGACCCTTGGGGTTCTTGACGTTGACAGCCTGCACGTAGGAGTAGAGCTTCTCCTTGGCGCCCTCCTCGTCGTTACGCTTGCGGGAGATGCGGACGCGGATGCGGAACGGAACGCCCTTGATGCCGGATTCCCAGACCTTCTTGTTCAGCTGGGGGTCGAGGCGGACATCCTTGGTGCCCTATTAACAGAGAAAAAAAAAAAAAAGGGATTAGTGAATTTGACTCATTTCGGCGGGTTCGTGACGGACGGGAAAGAAACTTACCATAGCCTTCTCAGCAAAGGCACGGATCTCCTTGATGGCGCGGGGAGCACGCTTCTTGAAGGTGACACCGTGCACCTATTATTTCGAAGAAGAGAGAAAAATTCAATTAGTCTTCCGTCCTGATGCCATGAAGTATGTCAAATAAATTTTTCTTTTCTTTCCCGCTGCGGCCATAGATGGACTTCATCAAACTAATTTTTCTTTTTCCCTCTTCTTTTTCTTTCCCGTTTGTGTAATATAAGGGCGGCCCGATTGCACATGGGTAACGTTCGAATCCGTCAAAGATTGCGAGTCCGGATATCGGCTTCACTTTCGACGCAATCTCGATCCATGGCCGCAGGCAGGCGAGAAAATCGAAGGAAGGGGGAAATTAATGTGATAGGATTGGTTTCAACATACTCTCTTGTGCAGGTTAATCGTGTACTCCCGCGTCACGACATCGGCGATGGCCGAGCGACCCTTCTTTCCCTTGTTCTGGTTCGACATTTCTGCGAAAAGACAAATTGGGTCAGACGCTACCCTTTCTTCTTCTCGTCCTCGAATTGTAACGAGTACTCACTGGCTGATGGTGGTCGGGTTGCTGCTGGCTGCTGGTCTGGTCAAGCTGGCAAAGTGAGGAAATTCCTGGTTGAGGTTGTTTTCAAGTGTGCGTCGCTTAGGATTGGCCCTTGTGATTGGCTGTGGAATTAGTATCACGTGACTTAGTCAATCTTCCCCTGCGCATATGATTGGTCGACCGTTTTCGGAAGTCCAAAGCGACATTGGGATTCAGATGTTGTAGTTTGACAAGATCTCCAAAAGGTGCTACAGAAATACAGTCCAGATAAAATGTACTTGTACGGGATCCTTTCTTTATCAAGGATGCTATTCATTACAACAAATCGGGCCGAGTATGTTTGGTTCGTTGCCGAAAACACTGGACAATAGTACAATGATCAACCACCTACTCCAGCTTTGCGCCTTCGCTCACGTCCGGGTAGACATCGAACCGGCGCTGTGTGGTAACGGGGATACCCTTTCGGGCGGAGTCGATCGCCTCATTGTTCAGGTCTGCGTAGACGATGTCTTCCTTTTCTTCCGTCTCGGCTAGAACCTCCGCATTAGGACCGGCTATGAAGCTGTGTCCCCAGGCGTGGTACGTAGCGGACATATCACGCGCGGGACTGCACAGCGCAACGTAGACCTGGTTATCGACGGCGCGGGCGCGGCCGAGGAGAGACCAGTGCATCGGGCCCGTGGTCAGGTTGAAAGCACCCGGGTAGACGAGCAAGAACGCGCCCTTGCGCGCCGCGACCATGGCCAACTCAGGGAAGCGCACATCGTAGCAGATCGCCAGGCCAATCTTGCCGTACTCTGGCAGATCAACAACAGTAACCTTATCGCCCGGCGAGAGAACCTCGCTCTCGCGGAAGGTGATCTTGCCGGGGATATCAATGTCAAACAGATGCGTCTTGCGATGCGTCGCGATCAGCGCGCCCGTCGGCGAGAAGACAAGCGACGTGTTGTAGTACTTGTTCGTCGACGGCTCAAGCTCGGGGATGCTGCCGCCGACCAAGTACGCCTTGGCCTCGGCAGCGAGTGACGACAACGCGTGGAACGACGGCGACTGCTCCGGCGATGGCGGCGACGGGTGGAGGGTCTCGGCGTACTTGGAGAAGTATTGTGTTCCGTATGGCGAGTTGAAACATTCGGGCAGCACGATCAGTCCAGCACCGGCCTTGGCCGCTTCGAGCACCTTAGTGCGCGCGTGGCGAAGGTTCGCCGCTTTGTCGGCGCCGGAGGCCAGCTGCACGAGGGCCAGCTTGAGCGGTCGCTTCAGAATGCCTGCCATTATGCCGGAATAGATTGGCTGGTCAGGAGATGTGGTTGGGTGGTGCGGCCATTGCGGCGATACATATATTTGTCCGCATGCTCGGAATGAATGGCGGGGTCGGAGATCCGGGACTCGCCCCGTTCTCCGGCATCAGCTTGGCCAGTTGACTTTTTACTTGGGCAGATTGAATTTATGTACTGAGATTTCGAGTTCAATCCATTCACGTAATCTATGAATCTCATGCCGGCATAGCTAATGCAGTTCCCGCAACGCCTCCGGAACCATAGACAAGAGCCCATTCTTTGTCTTGCCCTGCGGGCCTCTCTTCTGCTACTGGTTGGAAACATAGAGCACATGCCAAATGCCCGGAACCAGACAGACTTTTTCATTAAGACCACAAAATACAAAACAACATTTATGCCTCGGTCTGGACACGGCCCTTGGGGTTCGTAACCTTGACGCCGAGAGCCTTAGCCTTGGCGAGAATCTCAACACGCTTGCGTGACGACACGGCCGAAGCAATCCTGGGATCGTAGTTAGCTCCAATTCATACAGCAGAGCAGGAAGGTACATACTCAGCGGCGTAGGTGCGGTTGTGCATCAGGAGGAGCTCAACGTCCTTGGCGTTGTGCACCAGGAAGGCCTTGTGGCCGGAAGGCATCATGTGGCGGGTCTTCTTGTTGCTGCCATAGCCGATCTATCCCAAACGATCGCATTAGCTCACCAATTCGCAAAATAGCCGTATCGAAATCGTCAAGGGTATCGGAGGATTCGACGTACCGAAGGCATGGCAATGGTACCCTTGAAGCGTCGGCGGACGCGGTTATCAATACCCTTGGGCTTGCGCCATGCCTCGCCCACACGCTTGAAGCGGTCGGACTGGAATCGGATGAAGCGCTTCGTGCCTGTATGTCGCGATTGTCAGTCTCGTCCGTTTCTTGATGCCTCCGTTTCGATATGCAATCCGAATGAGAGTCGGAGAACGCTTTCGCTCGACCCAGTCGGCTTCATGAATCGCTCTCCTCCACAGGTTCGGCAATAATTTAAGGTGGCATCGAGCAAGTGGGAATAACGTACGCTTCTTCACGATCGGGACGTGCTTCTTAGCAGCAGTCATCTTTACACCCACAAATGTCAGCATACGGCCCACATTGTCGCTAGCGAGAATGAATTCAGCATATTTTCAGAGTTCACGTACCTTGATCACGCTGTGTGGTCTGTCGGGCTCAGGCGATCAAGGGTGTAAACCGTCAATTCGGATCGCTGTCAAAAAGTCGCATTTCCTGGTGGAGGAACTGGTGAGTGTGGCTAGCGCCGATTCGCTAAGCAATTTCCGGTTTGGCTTTAGGGTTTCCTCTGTTGAAGCCCTATCATGGATGACTAAGCTCTTCTCACGTGACTGCCCTTGGCATGCCAAGTCAGCCGAGGTCTCAACAAGTCTACGAGTATGTGCGCTCGCTCGTACTCGTACTCCATCCTGCAAATCTCGAGTTGTCTCAACGGAATACGAGTATCGCCATGGACGAGCTCGCATCTCATGGAATGACACGTTTTACAGGGCCAATTTGCACTGCTCAGCACAACAATTTGCATATCGGATGGTCTGACCAGTGATCACGCCCGCAATCCTGGATGACGTTGCTTGAATGACTAGGAAGGCCTACTTTTTTAGGGGTGCCCAGCTGCGAATCTCGCAAAGACGACAAGCTGACAAAACCTCATCATTCATGCTTGATGCTCGAACTCTGCTGCAAGAAGCACCAGATGGATGCCAACTTGAATGCCTGTTGAACAACAAGGAGGGGCAGTCGAAGATCATTGGGGCTGACAACCAGATGACGAGCCCGTAGAGGAGGAGCTCATTGGTAGCCCTCTGATTGATCCTACATTTACTGATTTCGGTTGAACAGATGCTCTCTGAGTTTTGGGGACATTTATGGAGTCTGTCCTGTTTCCAGAGTGCTATTGACGCTGTCCAAATTGGAAATGTGGCGGTGGTCATGAATGTAGATGACACAGCATTGCACCTCTCATGCTTTGGGTCCATTGGAACCCCTCTTCGTTGGAATGGGGCCGTTTGAAGTGTGAAACCGTCAGAACCAGCGATTAACCATGAACATAACGTTACCATTGAAATTCTTCGAACGGATTGGGCGCGAGTCGACCCTGCAAATCGTTCGTAAGCAAAGTATCAAATTTCAGAGAGCTCTTGGCGCTTCTTTTGAAGAATCCAACTACCAGGTAGGTACATAGCATAGTGAGACGAACGACGAGCTTGTACTATTCTCGGTACTCCGTACGCGGAGCTGGGCCAGCAACACGTTAGTGCTGATGAAAGCAGTTGGTGGCTTTGTGCCAGGAAGGATGAGGATTCGTACAGGGCAATGAATATCGGCCATTATTTTAGCATATTCGTACGGCAGACAGGAATAGATGAATCTAATCAGCCTGGTTGACTTGTCTACGCCTCTCTGCGGATGTCAGTGCGCGCAACCACCTCAATTGGGCAGTATTGCCTGTACTCGTCACGTGCACAGCCAGCTCAGCCCTAAGCCCCGGAAAATGGGCGAATTCGGCAATTCCGGGCCAGCCAATGCAACGCAAGATCGGGATTTAGAACTCTTTCTAGCGCATTTCCAGAATCCCGACGGCGCCTTTAGCGTCACGTCGCGTTTTGCTTAGCGCCGACCTGTTGGTTCCGGTGTGGGAGTTTCGCCCTGGGCGATCCGATTATTACATATTAACAGTGGTTACTGTATTCCTGCATCGAGTTGAGAAGCTTTTTTTTTTCTCGCTTAGCGAAGAAAGTTTCAGTATCAGTGGCACGCCGTCTCAGTCGGATCCCCGGATTCCGTCCGTCATTAGTGGGTGTAGGGGTAGGGTTTTTCCTCGGGGTGGCGGATGAATTATAAAACTGACTCAGAAGTCAATTCGGTTGGCCTCGCTTCGAGCATAGGTTAGGTTGGCTAAGTTAACTTTAGGGTTCGCCCCTGAACTTGGTTCGTGGCGTTCGCGGTGATTTGTCTTTTTTGTTTGATCGCCCTAGGGTTGATCTTCGGTCTTGGAAATCATCCGGTTTTGCTTTCTGATAAAATAGAATGGGCTCGGGGAAAAACAGCCTCGTCATTTCTCTTATATAAACCAGGCGAACGACATCTGATATCTTGAAAAGAACCCACTTGTCAAGCTGCATTTCATTTATCTTCTGCGGAATTACGGAATACATCTCAGAGTCAGATCCGCACCATGTTCGAGGACTTTTCATTCCCTTCACCCTCGTCGGCCAAAGAGGACGACGATCGGGTCATGCTCGACTCCGACGACGCCATGATTTCACCCCTCTCATCGCGGCCGTCGTCGCCCTCTCCAATGTCGAGACGGCCGGCGCATCCCCTGTCGCGTCCCCGAACACCACCATATCGCCGCCGTCCACAACCACCAACATCGAACCCGGCCAACTACGACCCGTATCATCACCGGCAAATATCCGTGACTACGCTGACGGAGAAACTGCACGCGCATAGTCTCGCGCAAAACGCAAACTTGAGGACTCACGGCGAAGCCCCGCTCTCGCCGTCGCCCTCGCCCCTGAACTCCGCGTCAGCGATGGCCTCCCCTACCGCTGAGCAGGATGAGAGCGGCGGCATTGCCTTGTTAACCCCTCCAGGGGAGTTCAATGATGAGGTTCCTCCTTCACCGCCACCGCTTCTCAGTCGAACGTCAATCCCTGCGTCCGACCCGGACTTCCTTTCGCCAGACGACGCGTTGCTGTTGTCGTCTGCCGCGAGGCATCATCGTTCTCCGCGGAACCGTCCGTCTGGCGCCCGGTGTAGCGTGCCCGCGCTGGACGCTCTTCGTCGGGAGTCTCTGTTGCTCGCGGAATCCGGTGACGCGCGCCGGCGCGCGTCAGGGTCAACTGATCCCCTGTGCCTAGAAGAATGCCACCCCAGCTCGCTCCCTGCTGACCGGTCGCCGCCGCGCCGCCGGCGGCGGCCGTCCACATCCACCATTCTTACTGCTCCCCGAGGACGGTCGCCCGAGGTCGGCACCCGCCGCAGGAGTACCTCTGCAGTGACTGCTCCTCTGTATTCCTCGACGAACCGCATCGGAAAACCCCGCACCAACAACCTGTTGCATCGGGAGCTGCATGCAAAAAAGAACGAGCAAGCCTCGCGAAAAATGAGTCTAGTTTCTGCAGCGTTGGAATTATCGATATCGGATGATGCTGCGGCGGTTTGATTTATGATGATTAGCTTTGTTTGTCTTCGATGATCTTTAGCTGTTTATTTCATTTCCGTCTGCATGTGAACGGCGTTGGTATGGGCGGACATGTGGAATTTTCATAGATTGGTGGGCGGCCTTTTTTGTTTTCTATGATACCATTCGAGTAGCTGATCATAATGGAGCGCTGTTATCGAATTTCTTTCTCGTTCCCTTCTCTGTCCATATGGGCTGGCTTCTTTGAAGTCGCATATAATTTTCGGGCACTGCAGTGGTCTAGTTCAGGGCAGATACCCGACTTGCATGCAGCACCTGGGCGATCTCCGCACAGCGGGAGCCCAGGGCCATCATCGCCCGACCGGGAGATTGAATCCGCACAGCCCGTTGATCGATGTTCATCAAAACCTGTCAGACGGAGAATCGGAATCCTTTCAATCGATTTCAAATTGCCGGTCATGATTCGACACATTGACGCGGCTCGCAACAAACTGCCGACCGCCACTATTGATATCACTCTCGAACTCCGATGCCGTACGCAAGACAACGCGGGAACCCTCTTCATAATAGTGTCCGTGATCCCGCCCCAGCCGGGTACTACTAGTAGGTGAAAGGGCCGACTTCCGCCTATCATCGCAGCCAAGACACAAGGGCCAGCGGCAGTTTAAAAGCCTTCTCCTTGCTCGTTTTTCAGACCCAGCGAGCCAATGAGAAATCTTGTCCCGAAGGGCCAGGCGCTTTGCTGGTGTGGTCGTCGGGGGGGCGGAATCGCAGCGTTCTGGCACAGAAGCTGGGGGCATAGCTGGAAGAGCCTCCACTTCCTGGTACCCACCGGCAGATCGCGGCGTCCATGGTGGTGGCGCGGGATGGTTATCCTCCTCTGCGACCGCAGAAAGAGGTTCCGGGAGAGAAGCAAGAGCAGCCTCGGCGGTTGACGACCAATGACGTGATTGTCTATTGTTGTCGTCGGGAAATGAGGACAGAGAAGAGAGCGAAAATTCCTCATCCTCTGGTATATTGATAGATTGGTGCGCAGATTCGATATTGGACACGGCCAATGAGTCCCGCGGGTTGAGGATTTCAAAGAATGTACCGTGAAAGTTCAGCAGGAAAGGCCTGTTGTCTGGCCGATCTTCTGCTGTTTCTGTGTTCGGCAAATCCGTTCTTTCCGCCGGAGCTTGATTTGGAAGAGTGTGATGGTGATCAAGCCGGGCATGGAATGAATCCTGCTCTGATCTATTAGCAAGAGAATCACAGAAGCGGAAATGGAAACTGACCATTCTGCGAGATTGGGAGGAGAAATTCCCAAGTTGCTTCATCACTGGCGAGACAACTGGCGATGCGGACGACGACGGCGGCGTCGTCATATTTGTCGTACTCCGCAGCGTCACGACAGACTGCGAAAAAGTCGACACCATCGACAACGGAGGCGGGCTTGATGGTGCCGACGAGACAGCAGAGGAACAGGTCGATGAGGGCAAATAGGGCAATCCCTCGCCGACATCCTGGCGGCGACAAATCTGATGGAGATTTGTCGTTGCGGGTTTTCTTTTCAGGCTGTGCCGTGGCAATCCCGTTGAAGACGAGGAAAACGAAAGCGAGGCTTCATCAGACAACGAAGACTCCTGGGCCAGAAACTTCCGGTATCCATGCAGCGACAAGTAGCCCGAGCTAGGGTTAGGGCCAGGGCCGAGTAGTGCCAATGGCAGATCTGGGGAGGAGGCGTTGTTGGTCCAGATGTCGTGCATGGGGATCGCCATGGTTGATCGATCCGTGGCTTGAAGGGCTGGAATCGAGACCAGGGACTTAAGCTATATAATAACATTGATCTCGCAATAAACTGTCTAGGAGAGAGAGAGACTGGAAACTTTCTCTCTTTTCTTTTCAGAATAATAATTTCCACAAACACTCAGGGTCAAATGATCCCTCAGAAACAAGAAAATCCAGGCCCCTTCTGGCATCGATCCATCCAAAGTAAAACTTGTGCCCAAGCTCCCCCCGATATGTTTCTGACATCCACGTAGATACTACCATTTATAAGTTGAAAGCAGCACCGTTCCCTTCAACTCCATCGGGTACAACTCACACATAACAAATCCACACCTCAGCGAAACACAACAGTAAACCGATAGGACCACTAACCCACTATTACTCTTAGAAAGCCAAAAAGAAATTCCGGACACCCTGCAAACAATCAACAAAACCTCAAAGCTCAGACGAAAAAGCATAGGAGTCATGAACCCATCTGAAAAAAAAAATTCCAACCCACCAATCAAACCCTAAAACCCGGCACTGACGCCCATTCCCAGCCATTCTCCCTCCAGCCAACCAGCATGCAGAACTGCAAGATCATCGATCCCGAAGACTTATTAAACCTTCTCGGCCTCCTCCATTATGGGTGGATGCGAACGGGGGTCCTCGAATCGTATCGCGTGCAGGCAGAGGATTTTGCGTCATATGCATGCAAGCACGGATAGGCTCCGGGGGCGTATGTGGGTGTGTGAGCGTGGCACAACCCAGGATGCCGGGATCGGATTTAGGGCTAGGTACTGCGTGGATAGGTTCAGGGCCAATGATTCACAAGTCACAAGGGATCTATGTGAAGATTGCTACGGTTGTGTTGATTGAATTTGTTTCGGTTGCAGAAAGTGGAGGTGAGAGATGTGGTTGGAGCGGTACACAAAGGGAAAAGGGCAGCGACTTGCCCCGACGGAACTCAGAATCCAACGGTGTGAATACTTTGAGGTTCCAGTGTGACCGGGATGTTCAACGGCTCATTCCTCCTTACTTGAACTGATGAGCACAGGTGGCCTGCAAGCAGAGCCTCAAGTCTAAAGGAAGCCAGCTGATTGGTCTGGTGCAGTACTCCATAGAGAGGATATTATGCTATGTAGAAATGTATCACGTTATATCACGTGATGTGTTATTAGTCAGCTGGCACGCCCGTTTGGTTGTCTGGCTCCCTTCCGTGCACCCCTTCCGTTTGTCCCCTTGATGCGTTCTTCGATGTCTTTTGTCCCTGCTAACCTGCCGTTCTGACTGTGAAAGAAGAGAACAGACCAAATACCGGCACAGAGTTCGAGGCATTCCTCGAATGCATCTGTGAACCAAGCTTCGTACAATCAGAATCAGCAAAACATCACATACAGAGTCCAAACACCTTGTCCATCGTCTGCTCTCGGATTAGCCGATGCGGTGGATGAGCGTCCCGTAGCCTAGCGTCAGCAGTACCCGGTGTGCAGGCCTGGAGGGCTCCGAGAAAAGGGACCAGAAGGCTCTCACAGGGGGGAGGCATGCCTCAGAGTCATTCTAATATTTGCTTCAGTTATGTACCACTTGACTGGCGGTGGAAGCACACACAGAGTCCACGGGCTTTCGGTCACCAGTTCGTCTCGAAAGTAGACGTTCGGATCTGATGATGGTCAAGACCACAAGTGGGCTTTATGTGACAAAGAACCCAACTCTAGCCCTAATCAATGTCCAGATCAAGAAATCTTACCCATCGAGTTCATCAGTTCTTGAATATCATTCATTGACCACTACCTGCATTCTGCCTTCCACGACAATCCACTATGACATGAAATAAAAAGCAATGATTGATCACTCTGTACACTGCGCAAACAATCTCAATCGCCTATGCATGATCGAAGAAATTGCCCAATTTATGTACCGTCATTCCGTCGTCACGTCGTCACTATGGGTGAAGTCGTCATGAACGGCGAAAGTTAAAAAGTCAACAAGAATAATGCATCAGGATATCTTGTTCTATAGGAAAAGAAATCAAATCGTAACAAATAAGCCCGTCTGCGCCGTGTCAATGTCTCTTGTATTTCTGCAACGAGTCAGCCTGCCGCTCAATTCAAACGGAATTAGTAACTTACGTCCTCCACTCGACGTCGGTTCGCCGGATCCAATGCATTCCCGGCTCCCAGCAGGGTTTGCCCAACCGCCTTGGTGGCCCCGATTGCCGGGCGTAGGATGACCGTCGGTGCCCGGCGGATCACCGCACGGGCGGCGCCCGCCGCGCTTCCGCTGTCGACTACCTCGCCCGGCACCGCGACGATCGCATCCCGCGCCAGCAGGAGGTCACGCTCCAGACTCTTGAAGGCGCCCCGTAAGCCTTGAACCACGCCGACTGGCTGGTCCGCGTAGTGCGAAATCTGCTTCGGCTCGTCCTCGTCCGCGGAGGAGTCGCCATCGCCAGCACCTTCGGCCGCGGCGCCATGGGATGAGTCCGCCGTGAGCAGTTCCTCCGCACCCTGCAGCACCGTCTGCGTGCCAATGGCCAGTTTCGCACCCAGCTTGACCAGCTCGTTGGTGGTCGTCTTGGCGAATGCAAAGGCCCCCTTTTGGATGCTGCGCACGATACGCCCGTCCTTCTTGTACTCGCGCATTGGGATAACTACTAGGTCCTTGAACCCACTGCCGACGTTTACCAACGACCGGATCGGTGCGATGCCTGCAAGCACCCTTGGGAGCTGATTCCGCTTCACGTCCGGCATCCAGATGTCGTTCAGTGCCTGGCCCAGCTTGTCGAAGCCAGACACCCCGTAGAGGATCACCCGCCGCAGTACCATGTCTGCTCCGTCGAGGATGAAGAAATTCATAAATTCCGTCGTCCGGCCGGACCGGAGCCCTGCGTAGTCCACGCGTTTGGGCTTGAAGTCCAGCTTGACGGGCACGGCATTGATCTCTGCCCGCTGCACAAACGGGACATCTCCTGGAGAACTAGGAACTTGCTCGTTCTCGTCTTTGAACTCAAAGAATCGGCTCAAAAAGTCCAGCGCATCCTGGTCCACGTGTAGGCGTAATGGAAGTACCGTGGCCTGTCATGTTTGTTAGATCGGAATCAATCGTCAACTATATAGGAGAAACTACCTTGAGGACAATCTCTGAAGCAGCTAGGTCTTGCACCGGCTTGACAATCAGAATCTCCAGATGCACCATGCTCGTGCCACTCTCTCGTTCTCCCGCGTCGTGCATGTATGTCGCAAACTTCTTCCATGTCGACGTGGGAATATGGTCGAAGATCTCCAGGTTGTTGACTCGTACGTCGATCGAGCTCTGCGTCTCGCCTGACCCAGGTGGAAAGACAACCACGTCGGCCGAGACCCCCTGCAGCTCAAAGGTCATTTTGTGATGCTTGCTGCGGGAGAGCCGTAGTTTCTTGCCGCGCACCGATGGCGAATTACTATGCCGCCGTGCTGTCGCGCCAGTAACGGTCGTCATGGTAGCATAACTCCCAGTCTCACTTGCTAGGTCGTCAATGTCCTTGTTGATCGCCTGGGACAGCTCTCGCGGATCGCGGTTTGCGGGAATCCCAATGTAGATGGAGTTGAAGAGAAAATCTCCGATGACGGACTCCTCCTCGTCCTCCTCGGGTGACAACCGACTCGCGGCGCGCGCACGTCTTTCCATTGCCCGAGCCTCGACATCTTTTACGGCCTTAGAAATTGCGTCGCGCGTCCGACGCCAATCATACCCATCGAACAAGTTCCAAATGATGTGCACATCGCGCACGCGCACTCTCAGTGGGCTGCTGCTGAGCTTGACATCGTTGGCCAGTTCGTACGTGTTATGCGTCGAATCCCAGCGGTGTGCCGTGCCTCCAACGGCTGACTGCTTCGCGAAATGGTCGTCACGGAAGTCCAGCTCGGTCAGGCTGGAGTCCAGCGAGATGTTGTACTCGGAATGAAAGCTATCCAGGAGATGGGCAGGCTGCGGCGACTCCGCCGCCGAACCGGCCGCGTGTTCAGGGCCTCCTGCTGCACCAGGGCCCGCGGGATAAAAATCGCTGACATATTCTAGTTCATCAGCGATGCCCCTCTCTTCGTCCTCCTCAGGGATACCGGCAAGTGCCTCATCAGAAACCGGATCCGTCGCGTAAGCGTCGCCTGTGAACGATGCGAGCATGTCATGAATGGGCATGACCTCCGTTCGATACTTGACGGCCGTGCTGGGAGGTGTTGGAGGAGCCAACCCGTTGAACAAGTTGATCAGTGTCTTTGTCGAGTCTGCACAAGTCTCCAGAATGAGAAGATCATCGCGGAGCTCCACATCTACTGACTTGTTTCCATCTTCCGTGTTATGGATCTTCACATCAGCTAGGGCAGACGACATGTAAGTCACTGGAACGTAGCCCATGTCGGCGAATGCTTGAACTTGTGGGCTATTGCCGGGGATCTTTCGCCTGGGATTGTCCGCTGCATCAATGTTTCGGACATCATCGATGATCATCAAGGTGGCCTTCTTGAGGTCAAAAACCAGCTCAGAGGGTTCCTCCTCTTGCAAGACGCTCGTAAACTTGGCATACGTCAGGACGACCAATCCCTTGGCAGGCATGTCGCGGGGATTCAGGCCGATGACACAGTCCCTAGACGCCACGGCCAGTCGGAACGGCTTGGTAGAATCTGGCCGGGAAATTTCTGAGGGAGCAGACGACGGTTGACGGTGAGGGACGGGAAGGTCTGCCAAACTCGCTACCGAGTTGGCCATGCTGACCGCAAAATCCTGAGCAGTGCTGTTCTCACCCAGTCCCAGAAAGGCCGAAAGAGTCGAAACAATATACTCGACTCGTAGGTTGTGTAGCTTGACCTTCACCGTTGGGTCAATGTCGTCGGCAATGTAGCGCGCCATGATCATCGGAAGAGACGCCTGCCCAATGCCCTGCTCACCAGGCGGCTGTAATGCCTCGCCCACAAGCTCCTCGTCTCCGTTCCTCGTCAGACCGAGACGCTTGATTTGCGCGGCAATGAGAGCGGGGAGAGTGACGTGGGCCGCTTCGAGATCCTGAGACCGGAGCTGCAGATCGCCAACGTTACTGCCAACGTGCAGCTGGCCTTCAAACTCCCTGATCAGAGCCAACGTCATGATACCGGGCCGGTCGTCATCCGGCAAGTACTTGGCGACGTTCGACAGCTTGCCGATTTCTGCGGGAAGATGCGACAGAAGCTTTAGCTCTTGTACGTCGCTGATAACCAACTTAACCGCGGCTACAGTGACGCGGATTACAGAGCCCTGGCGACGCTGCCTGAGGAGGGTATCCAGCATGATGTCGTCATCATCCCCATACTTGTCTTTGGACGGCGTGATCAGATACAAAAGACGATCGAGATCGACCTCTTTAGGGGTAAAGAGGTACTCGATCCGGACGTTGGTGAAGCTGATCTTGGCCGGCGCATCGTCTGCGTCCTCGGCCGAAAGTGGCCCGCTCAATTTGGCTTTGTCGATCTGTAGCCCAACGCCTTCGAACCTGCTGACCACTTTGACAGCCGTCGTCTTCAACCGCAGCGAGCATTTCTCGCCGACCAGATCGACTACGAGGCCGCCTAGTCTTACGTTGACTTTCCACGGAGAAGGCGCCGCCGGCGGGGTCTTTGGCCGCGCGTCTGGGACACCTGCAAAATGCACGCCACGAGATGGAGTCGAAAACCGCGGCTCATCTCCTCGCACTGTAGACATGGAGGATATCGAACTGCCAAGTTCCAGGATTGTACTCAGACCTCCAAACCAGCCCAGGAGTTCCTCCAGTCGCTGGATGTTCATATTCAAGTGCAATGGTAACGTGGATATGCTAGCCCTTGCGGAAGTAGAAGACTTGACAATGGAGAAGGACAGGTCTGCATGGGCCGGTGCCAGCACGTCTCTGACAGATTCTCGCATCTTCAAGTCCTTGTTGAATGATATGAAATCTTCCGAGGCGAATCCCAGGACAAACTTGCCCACAGTAACATTGAGCTTGAACATTTCCTCAATGACAGATAGATCAGCCTCCAGGCAGGATATCGTCGCGCGTAGAATGACACCCTGTACTGGAGCGTCATTCTGTGGACCTTGGTGCCCATGATATGGAAACCCAACCAAGTGTTCCAGGAACTTCACAGAACAATTTCCAAGGGAGAAGCGAAGGCTCTGAGATTTGCTGGCTGCCGGCGTCGTAGAGCTCTCCGGTCGTTTCTGATCGTCCTTGCTAGCAAAGGCGCCCAGCACCTTTTGGCTGACCTTAACTAGCAACCACCCAGTGGCAATGTCAAACTGCACAGAGACATCCTCGACATTGATCGCGATGGCGAGTGACAGCTTTGACGCTGGAGTTTCTGGCGCTGAAACCTCAGCCGCAAAATCGTCGACTCCCATGGAAGCCAAAGAATCAGTGCGAGATCTCCTCGGAAGGTTAGAGGACGTTGCCTTGAAGCTGTTCTCCATGAAAGATGATGCCATGCTAGCCGAGAGCCTTGGGTTGGTAGATTCCGGTCTGGGGCTTTGACGAACGGGGGACGATGGAATATCAGGTTCATTGACCTCCGTTGGCTGTTCGGTCTCTGGCACCCATACAGTAATCTTGCTAATGTCAAGAATTTTACGGGCAACCTCTGGATCGACGGACGAAGTTTCCACTGGCTGAGAGGGTGGCTTGTCTGCTGACTCCGAGGCACTGGGAGCAGCCTGCCTCGCGATGGGTGTATCAGAACGATCTAGTGGAGGAGCAGGAGGGCCATCATTGTTGGGAGTAGATGCAATGGCTGAGGTGGATGCGGATGTTGAGCCATCAGGGACAGCTGTATGGTATGACATTGCCTCTGATGTATCCCAGGATCCTGGCATAGAAGGTGTAGAGTCGCTAGAGGCATAACTCATGGCGCTCATATACATACTCTCTGCCTCCTCGTGGGAGAAAATCCGGGATTCAGAGAGCTCGCCGAAGTCATCCCCAACAGGCGACGGGCCATGATCAGGGTCATGGTCATGGTCATGGTCGCTTTGGGACGGCACGGTTGATGGCGGGGACGCGTCGGCGGTGAAGCGGGAGTAGTTGGAGAAGACTACCGGGTCGGACACGAGAAGGGCCTGGATGGCGCCCAGGGAAATCTCTCTCCCGGCGAGCCTACCTGAAGCAGCCCCCTCCTGGTCGGAAGGGCCATCAGCGACGGCGCCGACGGAGAGCTCCCGAAGCGTAAACACTGCAGCAACCTTGTCCGGCTTGTCCTCCGGTGCCCTCTTGATCGGTGCATCCTGACGAAGGTCCATTTCAACCCGAAAGGTAACGTTCGTCACTTTGACCTGCAATCTGTCCACGACGCCTTTGAGGAACGCTGCGATAAAACTGGGCAGTGACACGCCTTCGCTTCCAATACCAAGCTCTTCCTCCTCTTCGTCATCGCTGGGGCTGCTAGATGAGCGCTGCAAGTGTTGGGACTGCGATAAGATGGCCGCCTGCAACTCCGCCTTCTCCTCGCGGGGCTCGGACTCGAGGAAAGATTGTGCAAGATCGTTGGTCGTGGGGATGCCGCCGTCGTCATCGCCGGCCGTTGTGCGCGCGTGTTGGCCATGCGACCGCGATGGTGGAATATCGGTGGCGTCATCATCGGCCGATAACAGCCTGGCATGCACCTCGATCCCGTCCGCCTCGGCGACGATGCCGCTACTGTAGATATCCGCGGGGATAGTAACCCGAAGGAGAGCTATCCGGGCCCTGAGCAGTTCACATGTCGGGGGCAAATGGAGTATGGAAGCGAGTTTCTATACGCAAGCAGTTCGAGTCAGCTTAGCGTCCATCCAAGAGTAGCATCACATGAGGCGATCGCGATGTCTGCAACGCACCGGTAATTTGAGCCCGACATCGCGCAGCTCAAAGCTGCTCCGTTGGCCCCATCGAACTCCGAGGGCGTCAAGGTCCAGAGCATCTGTATCGACAAGCTCCAAGCGGGACAGCGCATATCGGAGCAGCCGCTTCTGGACAAACGATGGCAGGAAATAGTCCATCTTTCCTTTATTTTATTTTTATCGGGGACGCGACCGGAGCCGGAGCAGGCTCAAAAATGTGTTGAGGTCGACATCGGATAGGTCCCCGTGTTCGTGAAGCGATGGAGGGCTCGAGGATTGCTGGATGCGGGAATCATGTATGTACGGAATCGGAGCTTGGAGGTTAAGATGCGGGTGGAAAGGCGGGCGTCGAATCAGCGCGACTTTTTGGCCGAGAAATGAGGCCAGCTGCCCGACCGCGATACGGACAGCACAAGTCAGCGCTGGAGACGTGAAGTGGACGCGATGAGGTGGTGATGCCAGCCTTGCGCCGATGTTGGCGTTGAGCTGGTCCCATGAGCCATATACCCGAGAGTATCGGATGACTAGAGGACCTAGAATAAGACTACAAGAAACACAATGAAATCATACAAACACCCTACTATGCCCTTCAAGTCATCTTTTTTGATTTTCATGCAGTTTATTTTACATAAAAAGGATCGTACCAGCTGCAGCTTGCTATCGCGCACGCTCTACTAATTAATTCTTTGCGTCATCAACCTCACCGCCGAACTCCTGTACCACCCACTGGCAAAACGCCTCAAACTCTGTCAACCACTCCCGCAATCGCTGGGCCTTAAGACCATCACCCGCGATGCCGCTGCGGATTTCGGACTGCCACGCGCTCGTGCTCTGGTCCTCATAGCAGCTCCAGAGGATCGAGTTGTGCGCCATCACAGCCAGGCCGGACAGACCGACATTCTCCAGACCCTGCACGACCTGCCAAAAGTCGTGGGTCAAACCGTTCTGCCCATGGCCAAATACCGCGGGATCGTCATTGCACAGCGACACCGAGACCCCGCGGGACAGCAGCGACGGGAGCGGATGTTGTTTGATCGAGCCAGTCAGGCGCAGGATTTCGTTGGAGATGGGACAACACTCGATCAAGATGTTCTTGTCCTTGACCGTGTCGATGAGCAAGGGGTGCTTGAACAGGGAGAAACCATGGCCAATACGGCGCGTGCCCAACAGGATGGCGTCGAATAGATTGTGATCAGTGGAGTCGCCGTCGCCCAGGCACTCGCCGGCGTGGAAGAAAAAAGGAATCTCTACCCGTGCATCGGCGCAGAGTTTGCGGAACCAGAACAGGAGCGGGACAAGGTCGACAAGCGGCCGCCCGGCATCTTCCTGCCCGACCAGGTCGTAACCGCAAATCACGTCCGGAAAGGCCGTTTTGACGGAAATGCACTGCTTCATGCTATCTGCAATCTCGCGGTTAGACTGGAAGCGCAGTGATGTCCAGATCATGCGGGCGCCGTAAAAGCGCTTCCCTTCCGAGCTGGTCTTGAACTGCTCAATCTCGTCTTTGAAGACACGGAAGAACTCGAAATAGTCCTTCTCCGGTTCCTCCACGCCCTCACGCCGATACTCAAACGCGAAAGCCGCGCGAAAATCTACGTAGCGAATACCGTCGTTTGCCAGTTCTTCCAGCAGGCGCCGGAAACAGCGACGGAAGATGGGTTCGTAGAACACAAGCGACCCTATAACTGGGAAGCACCTGCCAAAGTACCGCCAAATGGCATCCACCCCATGATGATGCCGGTAAGCATGCTCGGCGGAAAGCGTCATGCGCCCTTTGAGCCATGCCCGAAACCCTTGCTCGCCTCCTTGGGGAAAAGTCGTTGCCGCCTTCTGAATGGGGATCAACGAAGACGGTGTATAGTCTGCCGTCCAGATGGAGCGGTTTCCACTGGACGGCTCCTTCACAGAAGTCGCGGCATACCGAAACATGAACGGAGCACGATCGAAATCCTCAGCGGTCAACAACGGCGCTGGCGCGTACATGTGGATACCTGGCGTTGAGAAAGCCAGGTCGATGAGCAAGTCCAGATCGAACATGGCCTCGAGATGGGCATGCAGCAGCGAGCCCTTGGGCATTTGGCGAACGATGCGCCAGAGCTTGGTGCTCTGCACGCGCTTCTTCGCCGTGGTGAACATCACGCCCGGGTAGAAAATCTCGTCGGCCTGGATCTGATCATCCGGGTCGACGTTGGGATCGAGGCTCCAGACCTCGCGCAGCTCTTGCTGCCGGATGCGCGACACGATGCGGCATGCCTCTGCGACCACGGGGGACATGGACTTGCGAAAGTGGGCATCTAAACGGGGGTGATTTATCAGCTACTTTTGATGGCACCTCATTCCGTCTTCAAGTTACCATGACGCTGGTTGTGCTCTAGGTCAATAAAGGCCTGACGGGAGTCCAGATATTTCTGAACTGCCGGATCGTCGAGTGGAGGGATGCCCTCCTTGTTCGCCCAGTCTGCATCGTTTGGAGGAATCATGACGGCCGTTCTAATCGTCGTTTAATCTCTCATTCAATATGTTTTATGGCCGGGCCGTCGATATTGCCATGCACCATCTATCCGCGACGAGTCAGTGCCAAATTGGTCCACTGAACCCCGCGTTGCTGCTGGTCTTGGTTCTCGTATTCTCGCGATTGAATACTTTGTTGATTCCCCGAAAAGGAACCTTAACCAACAGGTCAGCGAAACCCCAGCTGAACCTGGGGCTGAAGTCGTCGAGGTCAAGACTCGAAAAACACTGTCGGCTGTCGGCATTGGCGCCTGAGGCCTCCAAAGGGTCGGCTCTTTCCGTCACTGAATGCGGGGACGATCTCATATTCACCAATCAACCTCGAATATTAACCGGGGAAGGGGTCATTCCAGAAAGATCGAGACTTATTGGGTTTAGCGCACAAAAATGACTGAAAGCTAAACTGGAATAGGCTACGGGGCCGATAGCTTGTTTGACACCAACTGTCTTTGGACTAGCGTGGAAAAATGTTGCAGTTTCGTTTCTTGCAGAGCACGTGACCATCAAGAACTTCATACACAACCCCAGATCGGAATTTTAACCTACTTTTTTCCCAGGGCTGAACGTCTCGGATTAGCAATCAACTGGCGAAGATGTAGTCTGGATCCTATCTCGGAGGGTTCCGTGAATGTATCCAACGTACTACTCCGGCTCACTTAGATTAGTATAGGGCTTAATATGTATCCTGGAGGTGTTCGGACCATATTAGTGGCGACTCGGATGTAGGAGAACTCCGGCTGAAGCTTCAGAGTCGCACCACTCGCTTGGTCCAGTTAGGGTCGACGGATTCCTGGAACGGGAAAAAATCGACACTGGAGGAACTCGACTCCAGCAATCAGGCTTTGATAGGGCCAGGGTTACATTGTCGCTTATCGCCGATCGGCTTCAAGCAACCGTCCCATTGCGATGGTTGGATGCGTGGTTCGACACCCATCAAAGAGAAAAATATAGCGATTCGGCTCTCCACGGTTTATCGCTGTCGACCCACCGCACACTGATATCCCGGGATTTGTTTGCTGGAGAAGCAGAATTAGGGGCCGGGAGCTCATTCAAAAGACCCGGCGTCATTGGTAGAAGACCCTTATCAGGATCCTGATGGCGGCGGGTGGCCACTGTCAGATAAATTTTCCTCGATCGTAGAAACCGAGATCGCGCTGCAGGGCGTGATTAGTTCTGCGATTAGTTCCTGGGCAATGCATGGTGGAAGAGGCCGGATGCTTTAAGAAGAAAAGAGATACCCCGTCACTTCACTGTCCCCCGTCCCCCGTGTGAAGGCAAGATTTTCCAGTCCACCAGGAAGACTGTAATTGTCTCTTGCCTCCCCAAACTCATGAGCCATGGCGGACGAGCGCAAGTCGATTGAAGTCCGGCACGAGCCGGCCGGTGAGCATGCCAAACCGGCTCCGCCGTTCGAGGAGAAGCAGATCCAGAATGCCACTGCGGTTGAGCAGACGTCGTCGCTGGAGAAGGCGGGCGACGTGGAAGACCTGCAGACCGAGAAGTCGCCACGTCGGCTGTGGTGGGAGCGATTTTCGCGGCGGTACCTGCACCATATCATCTATGCTGTGGTCTGGCTGCTGTTTACCGGGTGAGTGCAAACCTGCAGCGAGATTCTCCGCGAATGCTCATGTCTCTAGCTGGTGGATCGCCGGTCTGATCCTCCATCGCTATGATATTGGCTGGCTCAAGCCGTTCCTGGTGTACCTCGCGCTCACGCTGCGCATCATCTTCTTCTACGTGCCCATCACCATCGTGACGAAGCCGATGCACTTTGTGTGGGATCACACGGCGCGGCCGTTTGTGCAGCTGATCCCCGAGAAGGCGAGAACGATCTCCGCCGCGGCGCTGGTGGTGGCAGTGATTTTGATCGGAGCGTTTGCCTCGGAGGAGTCGGCGGACAACACGCGCGACAACCGAGCAGTGAGTCTGTTTGGTCTGGTCGTGCTGCTCTTCTCCCTGTGGGTGACTTCCCGTGATCGAAAGCGGATTGTGTGGCACACTGTCATTGTTGGCATGCTGGTGCAGTTCATTGTCGCGCTGTTTGTGCTGCGCACGCGCGCCGGCTTCGACATCTTCAGCTTCGTTTCCGAGATGGCGACAGAGCTGCTGCACTTCTCGCAAGCCGGTTTCATGTTCTTGACAGTGAATCCCGTGCCGGAGAACATTGCAACGTGGTTCCTCGTCACAGTGATACCGGCCATCATCTTCTTCGTGTCCCTGGTACAGCTGCTGTACTACTTTGGCATTTTGCAGTGGTTCATCAAGAAGTTCGCCGTCTTCTTTTTCTGGAGCATGCGCGTGTCCGGCGCCGAGGCTGTCGTCGCGGCCGCCTCGCCATTCATCGGCCAGGGCGAATCCGCCATGCTTATCCGTCCCTTCGTCCAACACCTGACCATGGCAGAACTACACCAAGTCATGTGCTCGGGCTTCGCGACCATCGCTGGTAGCGTGCTCGTCGCCTACGTTAGCATGGGCGTCAACCCGCAGGCCCTCATTTCATCCTGCGTTATGAGCATCCCTGCCTCCCTCGCCGTGTCAAAGATGCGCTGGCCAGAGACTGAAGAGACGCTGACCTCAGGCCGCGTTGTCATTCCCGAGGAGGAGGAGAGCCGTCGGCCGGCCAACGCGCTCGAGGCCTTTGCCAACGGTGCCTGGCTTGGTCTGAAGATCGCCGGAATGATCGGCGCCACCCTGCTCTGCATCATCTCCCTCATTGCGTTGTGCAATGGGCTCCTGGGCTGGTGGGGTCGGTATCTTAACATCGACGACCCGCCGTTGAGCATCGAGATGATTGTCGGCTACATTTGCTACCCAATTGCATTCTTGCTGGGTGTGCCACGCACGCATGATCTGTACCTCGTGGGCAAGCTCATTGGTCTTAAACTCATCGCTGTACAGTCACCCCGTCCCCTTTTCTCTTTGATTCCTGAATTTTCGGTTAACAAGGACGTCCATAGAATGAGTTCGTCGCATACGATGCCCTCCAGCATGATCCTGAATACGCAAGCCTGTCCCCGCGCTCTCGGCTCATCGTCACTTACGCGCTGTGCGGCTTCGCCAACATCGGCTCCCTGGGCAATCAGATTGGTGTGCTGTCGCAAATCTCTCCCGGTCGGAGTAGCGATATCTCTCGCGTGGCCGTTAGCGCAATGCTCACAGGCGCGCTGAGCACACTGACGAGTGCGGCCATTGCAGGGTTGCTGATTACCGATGAAGCTAAGTATTCTTCTGCAGCACCTGCGTCCTAATATTTTTATATTATTTTCGTGATGTGTAGGTTTGCGATACTACAATATTCATCGGATTTCAAAAGTAGCGTTTTTATTTTGCACACTGGTGTATAGATTATACTACCCAAGATCAAACGTGCTAAGGATGAGCCCATGAGTCATGATGCGTCAACGGTGACTGTGCCATCGCTCAAGCAACCACAAAAAACCAGCAAATGAAAATAAAGAATTCCATGTCCGCGGCCCTAGACCAATGCAACGCCTCCTGACATGCTGTCGACCCTGAAACAAAATTTTGAAATACAATGTTCCAATCACGCCATACGCGCCACGCGCAACGCAACCTCTTGTCACTCGACCTCGTCAACGTCACGGTGCCGAGCGAGCACGCGACGCTTGAATTCCTCGCGATCTTTATCCCACAGCTCGGCAGCCTGACCATTTAACGGGCTTGCACTGGACACTGGTCAGTATCCGGACCTCGTATTTCAATATAGTAAAATGAATGAACTTACTTATTCGGTTCGCCAAGCAAACTTTGCAAGCTCAACAGCACACTTTGCACATTATACACCGCACTCCATTTATCCTTGAGAATATCTAAGCAAATCCGCCCCGAGAAATCCACGTTTGGATGGTAAATCGGCGTCTTGAAGAGCACCGTTGGGGGAGCGTAGGGGTAGTTCTCGGGGAAGCTAAAGGAGAGCTTGAAAGTGAGATTCTCGTAGGGCGTGTCGGCCGGTCCGTTGATGGTGGCCGTCCAAGAAAGCAGGTTTCCGTCGGCGTCCGGGAAGGCGGAGATGCCGGGAGAGGGAGAGAGCATTAATTGCATGAGCTCGGATTGGAGACTGCAACAAAAGCCAGGTTGTCAGCATGTCTGTGGGCGAGCAAGCAGAGACAGTCGTCTTTGCAAGCGCTGCTGTCATACTCCTACCGTTTGGTAACGCTCTGCGCGGATGATGCCCCCGATTTGGGGGCTTCTTGTGTTTCGACCGGCAAGGTCTGCGTATCGTCCATTGTGTAGTCCATGGTGATGTGCGACGAAAGCTTTCCAACTGGCCCAAAAGTGAATGCGGATTCTGCGGGGTTCTTTCGTAGAATATAGAGGCTCGAGTTGGACGAGCGAAAAGAGAGACTCGCGGTAAATTATATAGGAGCTTTCGAGTGCAGTTATGCTTTGCTTTGGCTGATGATGCTGTCGCGTGCCGTGTTGGGTGCTACTAGAAAAAAGAAATTAAGGCGTTGTTTACTTTTTCCTCTCTCTCCCCGGCAACGGGGGTTTGCTTTCACCTTCAGGACCACTCTTTAGACTTTCGTTGAAAGAAGTGGATATTCAACATACAGCTACAGAGTGACTTGAGGAATCGCAGTGAATCTTGCATCGTTCAAGTACGGAGTATTATTACCATTCCATAGCGCCGTTTTCGTTCGGATTTGGATTCTCGATGCCCATCTCGCTAGTTACGATTTTCAGACCTTTTTCGACTTCAGACTACATCATTTGCATGAGTTTCAAAACAGAACAGTATCTCTGATCTTCGCAGGCAATGGCCTATGTTCTAGTCGCGATATGGGATGATCCTTCCATGCCGCTTTCTTACCCAAGCAGACCTCACATTGCTGAGATTCGCGTCGAATACAGAAGACTGCAACCCGGAATGCTACCCCGGCCAGCTCTGAGGAATAACTTACATCTTACCTAGGCAAATATTTAAGAGCAGCACTTGGACTCTTGGAGACATCGAGTGCCTTCGGAGCATATGGATATCGGTCGCGGTGTGATGCTTGACCTCGATGTCCAATAGTTATCATGGGCGAGCTCGCGAAGACACAAATTCATTAACCAACCGACCAGAAGCAGATGTCGGTCCGAGTTGTATAGCCATTCCAAACACTCGAGCAACTCACCTCGCGATGTCTCGTCTCTGTGAAATACTAATTACGGTCGGAGAATGTCGCCAGGGTTCGAGTCAGGAACGCCACCGTGCAGCCAAAGCACCTGCTAATTGCATTGCATTGATTGGCGATTGAAATAATTTCCTGACAAGCAGGCAGAAATTCTGACGGGGAGCAATAAACAGACTCCAATGGTTGTTGGTTGGCAGCCTGCCGCCTAATTCGTCCCAAGCTTCTGGCCTCCATCCAACCACTGGCCGCTCCTTTCCGGCCTCGAAACGGAGAACGGCATGATTCGAAACCGATCAGAATCTCAAATTCACACATTTTTGGATTGTTGCCTCGCGTTGCCGCGAAGCGCGGGGAAGGAAAACAAATTTCCTAAAACGGACAAATGAGTTCGCGGTCCGACGCGCCCCAGAACCATCAGACGAAACTCTCCAGACCATCCATCCATCAACTCCGGATTGGGATATCGAGTCAGCAGTCTCCATGCAGCACTCTCAATTGGCACCGCTGCCCACGGAGCTGCCCTTCCGCATTGTCTCCAAAACAATCGGACAGGGCGCGTATGCCTGGTAGGAAAATTCTCCGACGTGTTCAAAGGGCGACTGGCTGACAAATGCAGCATCAAAAAGGCATGTCCGCTCGATAAAGACACGCCCGTGTTCGCCGTCAAATTCATTCACAAGGAATATGCCGCCCGCCGGGGCAAAATCTCGCCGCGGCAGCTTCAGATGGAGGTGACTGTCCACAAACACGTCGGCGACCACAATAACATCATCTCGTTTTTCCACACGGGCGAGGACGCAACGTGGAGATGGATTGCGATGGAGCTCGCCGAAGGCGGAGACCTCTTTGACAAGATCGAGGCGGACGTCGGCGTGGGCGAGGATATTGCGCACTTCTACTTTACCCAGCTAATTAGCGCTGTCAGCTACATGCATTCGCGCGGCGTCGGCCATCGCGACATTAAGCCGGAGAATATCCTACTGTCGGAGGACGGCAATCTCAAGATCGCCGACTTTGGTTTGGCGACCGTGTTTGAGTACAATGGCAAAACGAAGCTGTGCACTACGCTGTGCGGCAGCCCACCCTACATAGCGCCCGAGGTCATCACCTGTAGCACCCGCGGGCAGACCAAGGGTAGCGGCTATCGCGCGGATTTCGCCGATATTTGGTCCTGTGGCGTGGTTCTTTTCGTTTTACTGGCCGGGAATACGCCCTGGGACAGTCCGACGGAAAACAGCTACGAGTTTAGTGAATATGTGGCAACCAACGGACGCACCACCGATGAGCTGTGGCAGAAGCTGCCGCCCGGCGTGGCTTCTCTGCTCCGTGGTATGCTGCGGGTGGATGTTCAGAGCCGGTTCACCCTGGAGGAAGTGCGCCGGCATCCGTGGTTTACGCGTCCCAACAAGTACATGTCCCGCGACGGCAAGCTCCGGGACTCGATCAACTTGGCGACGAGCATGTTCGAATCGCTACACATTGACTTTTCTCAAGACCCGCTGCGACCTACGACATCGTCGCAACGGGCACAGCATGTAGATTCCTCTCCCGCCAGTGACGTGCGGCTGGCGTCGACGCAACCTGAAATGCCGTCGACCGACGTGACGGTCGACTGGGACGATCCTCTGGTAGCCGGAGTCTCGTCGACGCAACCGCTCGCCGACGGGACCCTCGCCGACCGGCTCGAGGACGAGCCGTCGCTGTCTCAATTCAGCCCGCGGCCAGCAGTGCCGCTCAGCCGGACGCAGCGCGCACAAAAGTTCCGCGACATCATCCCCGCCCGTACGCTGAACCGGTTCTTCTCTCTATGGGCGCTCAAGTTGCTAGTGCCCCTGTTGTGCGAGGCGCTGAATCGACTAGGTGTGCCAGTGCCAACGCCGGTGGGAGCGGACACCGGCGGGCCGGTGGTCATCCGTGTGGCGACGCGCGACCAGCGCATGTGCCCCTTGCAGGGCAACATTGTCGTGGAGAGCGTCACGGAGGGGCTCTACGAGGTCGAGTTCACCAAGGCCAAGGGGGACCCGGTCGAGTGGCGGCGGTTTTTCAAGAAGGTTGCGGTGTTATGCAAGGATGCTATATACCGGCCAGAGTGTTAAGGCTCCCTACGTACATACATTGACGAAGATACGTGTCTCGCATGAGCTTTTTGTATTTGGACACAGCCTTGGTTCACTCCCGAATGACATGCATATCACGTGATTAAAGAGGGGTCTAGAATCGAATGGCCATTGGAGAAGATCCTAATTAAACCTCAAGGAGCGAGTATATTCGATGTGCGAGGAATAAATAACAGAGACAACCTGGCTCTCTGTTCTTCGCGGAGGACATCCAGGATAGACGCCCATCTGCCCTCTCCATGGAGAAGGCATGGACAATCTCCCCGTAGAGATTCTCACTAAAATCATCGGCTGTACGTTCCAATCCCAAAATTATCCCCCGCAATAAACACAACTGACAGGTGTGTTCCAAGATCTCACTCCCCGCGAACAAGCAAAACTCCAACTCGTCTCCCGCCGCTTCCTCGCGCTGGCCCGCGATGATAACCTCTGGCGACTACACTGCTACAAGAATTCATGGAGTGCTGCGGAACGGCGTCTGCGCCTGGCGGCGGCGACCAACAACCGGTCCCGTTCCCAGTCGCAAGAGGACAACACGGACACGGATGACAGCAGGGTATCTATCGGGTCGGTAGCGCCGCTCAGTGCGTTGGGTCCGGGGACGTTACGGAATTTGATCCGGCCGGAGCAGCCCGTGCGGGAACCCGACCAAAACCGGGACGGAGAGGATGAGGCAAGAGCTGCGGCGGAATGGGATCCGTCAGATGAGACGGAGGAGATTGACTGGTACTCGGAATATGTTGCGCGGCATGGGCCAATTGCGTTTAGTTGGTTACAGACGCCGCCGGGGCTAGGCGATATCAAGGGCGTGGGTCTGTTCCGGGGGTGGACGGCGGCGAGGGATGATCGGGTGGTTGCGCCGCTGGATGATGGGACGGTGTGTGTGTGGGACCTGAGCCATGCGTATGCGTATGCAGGTCGGGGTGGTGGTGGCAAGGGGAGGATTGTTGGGATGAGTCGTCCCGGGATCCTGACGGCAGATCTGTCCGGACGTGGCCGTCGGTCTCCTGGTAGGAATGGGGTTGACTTTACCCCGGAGTTCCCGCAGGTAGGGGAGTGCGTCAGTGTGGATTCATTGCAGCGCCGCGCGTACATGGCGGTGGGGAATGTGCTCAACGAGGTGGATCTGGAAACCCTGCGCGTCGTCCACCAGACGCGCTGCATGAAGACCATCTTTGCGCTGTCCCAGGAGACGGATTACTCGGCGCCGTTGACCCTGGCCACGATGTCTGGGCTGCAGATCTACGATGCGCGGATGTCGCAGGCGGAGGAGGAGGACGCTATTCTCGCGCGCTGCGAGCAGTCGCCCGTGTATCCTGGCTCGGACCTTTACAGCCATCCGGACTATCAGATACTTCGGTTCCGGCCAGATGGGCGGCCGCCGCAGAGGATTCGTAGTCCTAACCCGGTAGATCGCGGTGCCACCTACGACTCCCTCTTCCAGCCAGCTCCGCAGTCCATCCTACATCCTCCAGCTCCACACGTCAATACAATCCTACTCGCTGGTAGATTTCCCAGCATCCTGTGCTACGACCGCCGCATGTTCCCCAAGCTCCAGCAGGCGGTGCACTCGGGGGCTCGTCTCTGCGGCCTGGCCTCGGTGCCTGCACCACACTTCCCAGTCTCGGTGGAACCTACGCAGTGGGCCGCGCGACACAAGATTGTCGCCTGCGGCGAGTACAACGGCCGAGGTTCGCTCGAGCTATATAACCTAAACTTCAACGGGACAGATCCCCTGGACTCGTCGTCGACATCGCGCATTGGCCAGGAGAAGTACCAGAACCGTCAGAGCACGGCCAGCTCCAAGGTCCTCTCGGTAGCGTCTCATGGTGCGCGGATCGTGTTCTCGGACGCAGACGGCAACGTCAAGTGGGTGGAGCGCGATGGCCGTGCCGAGGTACGTCGGTGGAACGTCAACACAGACCGCCGTGGCTCGACGCCAGATGGCAGCGTCGACGGCAGGGCCGACTCGGGCATGTTCCTGACAAGCGGGCCCTCACGCAGCGACGTGGTGCGCAAGATTGTGCCCACGGATTGCAATCTATCGGCTGACGAGCTGCTAATCTGGACTGGAGACCGCATTGGGCGGCTGCGGTTTGCGCCGGATCATAAGGAAGAAGTCAAAGCCGAAGAGGAGCCGGAGATGACCAAGGACGAGCGCGAGCGGCGTCAATTGGAGCAGGAGTACTCGCGGATGATGCGGCGGGCGTTGGAGAGACAAGCGGACGAGGTGCGATGGATGGGCCGGCTTGGGATGGCCTAGAAATCATAGACCTCATAAACTTCCATGAAGCCGTTCTCTTTGATAGAGCGCATTCACTGTGATGAGTCATGTCATGACCAATGATTACTAATCGATGGGAAATTTCGGATTTGAAATGCATGTGAAGGTTCAAACCAGAACACTCGGTAATTCTGGAAGAAAAGTCTATACTTTCATGAACCGAGTCGAATTCAGCCTTCATTCTAGATTCTCTCAGATTTTCTTAAAATACCAGGGTTCAGCTCTCCGCATGGTCTTCTCCGCACGCAAAGCTACTACAATTCTCTGCATCGCCGTCTTACGATTCCCCGCAGTCCCGAGCTCTGGATCTTCCGCTCTTGAATAGAGCCCAACTCACCTCTTAAGAAGAACTCGTAACTCGTCGTGGTTGGGCGAGTAAATACCTAGAGCCGATTGCCCTTCGTCTTTCAATCCGAGCACTCCGACGATTCGCCGGCGGGAGTGCAGTTTGACCCCGCCAAAAAGACCCCTCCGAGAAAAATACTATGCCCTCCATTACGGAACCGGATGAAGAATTGCGATTCGACCGGATCGAGGATGTGATTCAAGATTTCCGTACGTTTATTTTCTGCGTGGAATTTGCGTGATTGAGCTGACTTTGCGGGGGGGTCCGCAGGAAATGGTCAATTCGTGATTGTGCTAGACTCGCCGGACCGCGAGAATGAGGGCGATTTGATTATCGCCGCTGATGCGGTCACGGAGGCTAAGATGGCTTTTATGATTCGATATTCTAGGTATTTCAATTTACCAAAAAGTTCTCCCGGTTTATGTACTCATTGGATTGGGTGATTTCAGTGGTTATATTTGCGCTCCCATCCTTCCCTCCCGCGCTGATGAGCTGGACCTCCCTCTCATGGTGGTCAACAACGATGACCCCATGCGCACCGCATACACCATCTCCGTGGACGCCCATGACCCGACAGTTACCACAGGAATCTCCGCCCATGACCGCTCTCTGACCTGTCGCCGTCTCGCCGACCCATCGGCCCGCCCAGAACATTTTCGCCGTCCGGGACATGTCTTGCCGCTACGAGCCCGAGTTGGTGGTGTCCGTGAACGCCGTGGGCATACCGAGGCGGCGGTGGATCTCTGCCGTCTTGCGGGCAGGTCTCCCGCTGCGGTTATTGCGGAGTTGGTCGAGGAGGGTGAGCCCGTGCACGGACGGCCGGAGCTGGCGGGTAATATCGGGATGATGCGCCGTGATTCATGCTTGAGGTTTGGCAAGCGCTTTGGGTTGAAGGTCTGCACTATTGAGGATTTGGTGCGGTATCTTGACGAAAAGGACAAGCCGGTCAATGGGAACCATTGAATTCTCTTTTTTTTTCTTCTCTCTTCCCTCTGTGTAAATAGCTATGAATTGGATGTTTGAATATATACCAAAATAGAGTCATCCGGTTTTCTAATTGTACAATTCCCAACGCCCAAACGCCGCTGATGCATACCGAATCCCTCATCACCGGTGTAAATGAGAATAATCCCGTAGAATACCCATCATGTGCGTATTGGTTGTCTTGCCGCTGCGCCGTTGCTTTCGAGGCTTCTTCTGCTCGACCTTTGGCCGCGGTTTGACAACCTTGTGCTTGCTGGTCGGCGTGATGCCGGCCTTTTCGAGCTCCTCGATGACCTTCTGCTGGTCAGGGATCTTGATCTTGTCCCAGATCTGGCGGAACTCCTCATCGAACGTGTGCATCAGGGACGGGTCGTTGGCCCAGACCATGCGCGCATGGTTGTCCTTTTTGTTGCGTGTCACCAGCACTTTGCCCTCGCGCTCCATCCGGTTGATCGCCTCTTCCACGTCTGGCCAGCCTTCCTTGAGCTCCTTCACGGAGAGTCCCGCGGCGGTCGTTTGCGATTGCAGTTTGGCAAGAAGCTGCTCCTCGGACCGGATGTTGTGCGGCGGGCGGAAACTGTATGTACCTTTACCATCTGCGCCCTTCGGGTCGTAGTGCACCCGCTCGTGCATCTGCAGGATACTGCGCAAGGCATGCATGAACCCGTGGTCTTGTCGGCGATGTTGTAGCGACAAAAACCCGATGATGTCCTCGAACGTGAACGGGTAGTTCTTCTCCTTCATCTTGCTGATGGCGAAGTGCACGTTGGTCATGATGTCTTTGCCCGTGCCCGTGTTTGCCGGCTGCGAGTACACAATATCCGAATCGTGTCGCTTCTTTTTTGTCGTCTCGCCGTTGGTCGCAGGCGTTGTGGTCGCGGTCGTTGTCGGTGTCGTTGTTCCGGCCGTTGTTGCTGGCGTCGTCGCCGCCGGTCCCGTCCCCGTCTGCCCACCGGCGACTGTCCGCCGCTGCTGGGGCAGTCGGCTCGCCGCAGACGCCATCTGGGCGTTAAACTTGTCCATCTGCTGCTGGAGGTACGACATGGTGTCGGTGTTGCTGTGATAACACTTCTCTCAAAGGGATCAGATTCTCAGGCCTCGCTCGGCCTCGGAGCAATCCGGGCTGGTCGCTCCCACCCAGAACAGACAGATCTCCAGCATGCGAAGATCTGCTCGCATCGAGATCCGTAGTTCCTTGTGTGTTCTAAGGCTGTAGGAAGCCAAGTATTTCCAAACGAGATAGCAGTGACGCAGATCCTGAAATTGAACGCCGTAGGCATCGATCACGTGACTAATCCACCGCGCTAAACCCGATTGGTCGCTCTCACTGTTCCGCCATCATGTTTTGAGCTTCACGTTCTTTGAAAGCCGTCCTTCGCGCGCTGCTTCGCCCACGGAGGCCTGCTGCCACGCCCTGACCATCTCTTTCCGGATTCCTAATTCTCTTCGCACCGCTCTCTTGATCGGTAAACCCGACATGTGCCTGTCGATTCCGTGTACATGACCCTTCGAGAGCCCCAATCTCTTCCATCGTCGCTCTCTGCTGTCGACGCGATCTGCGTGATAGTATCATTTCTCTCGCAGATCTCGTAATAAACTAGTTCTTGTTTTCATCATGGCGGCCGCCTCCGTCGAGCTGCCTTTTTTATCCTCCCACTATGGCATTGCCGAATCGACATTGGCGTCGCTCACGCAGGCGCCCACGATCGACCTGGTCAACCAGCTGCTAGAAAGCATCGCTACCAAGGCGCGCGAGTTTGACGAGCTCAAATCGGACAAGCTGCGGCTGGAAGTGGAGCTGGAAAATGCCGTCCGCACCAGCGAGTCCAAAATCAAGGTCCTTAAGGGCAATGTGGAGAAGGGCCTGCAGGAGATGTCTGCTTTGCGCACGCGATTGCAAGAGTCTGGTAGGTTTTTCTGGTTGGTTTCAATGCCTCCGAATCGGAATTAACGGTTCTAGAAAATGCGCGATCAAACCTCGAGTCGGAAATAGCAACCCTTAAATCCTCCAGCACGTCAAGCGAGTCCGAACTCAATAGCCTCAAGTCGCGGATCGCTTCGCTTGAGACATCGAATCGCGATACGCTGGCGCTGCTAGAGGCAAAGACTTCCGCCTATGACAAACTCTCGGAGGAGCTGTCAGCTACGCACAAGAAGACTGTCGATTTGCGTCGTGAGTTGTCGACCGCCGAACAGAATCTCCAGGCGGCGAACTCAGCAGCTGCCACCGCTCGCTTCCGAGAGCAGAGCCTGCAGCAGGAACTCGAGCTGACCAAGAAGAACAACGAATACTTCGAGGGCGAGCTCAAGGCCAAATCCGCGGAGTACCTCAAATTCCGCAAGGAGAAGAACGCCCGGATCGCCGAGCTGCAGCGCGAGCTCGAAGAAGCCAGCGCCACGATTGACTCCCTCCGTCGCAGCGAAAACAACCTCAAGAACCGCCTCGACGAGATTGAACAAAAGTATGAAGAGGCGCTTGCTACGATCCAGTCTGTCAAGGAGGAGTCCATCTCGACTACGGAACAACTGCGCATCGAGCTCGACAGCGCTAACAGACTCGCCGAACTCCAGGGCGCCGCGGCCGCCACGGCCAAACAGCGCGTGCAGGAATGCCAGCTGGCCCTGGAGAAATCGCGGGACGATGCCGCGGAGGAGATCTCGAGACTCCGCGTCGAGATCGAAACGGAGCATGCCGACAAGGAGGCCGCCGAGCGCAAGGTGGCCGAACTGGAAGCCCGCATCGCTCAACTCGAGTCGCACGGCCTGACTGCCGCGAGTGCCGCCAGCCCCGGAGCCAACGGCTCGGCAACGCCGCTGCGGCCTGGAACACCGGTCGGCACGTTCTCGCCTCGCGCCTCCAAGGGTAAAGGCGGCCTAACCATGACGCAACTGTATTCCGAGTACGACAAGATGCGGACCATGCTCGCTGCGGAGCAGAGAACCAATGCAGAACTCCGGGCGACGCTCGACGAGATGGTCCAGGATCTCGAATCGAAGAAGCCCGAGATCGATGAGCTGCGCGCCGACCACGCGCGGCTCGAGAACGCCGTCGTTGAAATGTCGAACATCCTGGAGAACGCGGGCAAGGAGCGAGACGAGGCTACGCGCGAAGCAAGGAAATGGCGTGGCCAGGTGGAGGGCCTTACTAAGGAAAGCGAGATCCTGCGACAGCAGCTCCGCGACCTCAGCGCGCAGGTCAAAGTTCTGGTGCTGGAGGTCGCCCTGGCCAAAGAAGGAGAGTCCGAGTACGACCGCGAGGAGCTGGAGAAGATTGCTCGCAAGGAGATTGATGATTCGATGGCCAATCAGACCCCGACTGGACGCTTCATCACGCAGAATCTTACCACCTTCAAGGATCTGCATGAGCTTCAGGAGCAGAACGTCACCCTACGTCGCATGCTCCGGGAGCTTGGCGACCGCATGGAAAGTGCAGAGGCACGCCAGCGAGACGCCACTTACCTGCAGGAGCAAGAGGAGCTCAAGGAGCTGCGCATCCGCGTGCAGACGTTCCGCGACGAGATCGCCAATCTCACCGCCCAGGCCAAGTCCTACGTCAAGGAGCGCGACACGTTCCGTGCCATGCTCATGCGCAGGAACCAGGCAGCCGGAGAGAACGTCGCGTTCTCGCAGTCAGTGCCGCCGGGCTCGGCGCCGCCTACGCTGGCCCAATCTACGGATGGCACCGACTATGCCGAGCTACTGCGTCAGGTGCAGGCGCATTTCGACACCTTCAGGCAGGAAACTGCTACGGATCACGCCGCCCTCAAGCAGCAGGTCAACGAGTTGACGCGCAAGAACAGCGAGCTGATGAGCGAGATTGGCCGGCTGAACGGCCAGCTCGCTGCAGCGGCACAGCGGGCCGAGCTGCTGCAGAACAACTTCAACATGCTGAAGAACGAAAATACCGAGATCCAGAAGCGATACTCCACTCTACTGGAGAACGCGAATCGCCAGGACATCAAGACACAGCAGGCTGCGGAAGACCTGGTCGAGGCGCGCGGTCTCGTGGACAGCTTGCAGCGCGAGAACGCCAACCTCAAGGCCGAAAAGGACCTCTGGAAGAACATCGAGAAACGGCTCATCGAAGACAACGAGTCGCTACGCAACGAGCGCAGCCGGCTGGATTCTCTCAACGCGAACCTGCAGAACATTCTCAACGAGCGCGAGCACACCGACGCCGAGAGTCGGCGCCGACTCCAGCACACCATCGAATCCCTCGAATCGGAGCTGCAGTCTACTAAGCGGAAGCTCAACGAAGAGATCGAGGAAGGGAAGCGCGCGGCACTGCGCCGGGAGTACGAGCACGAGCAGAACCAGAAGCGCATCGACGATTTGGTGGCAAGCCTCAGCTCGACTCGGGAGGAGCTCATCAGCGCCAAGACCACGCGCGATCACCTGCAGGCCAAAGTGGACGAGCTCACTGTGGAGCTGCGCAGCGCCGAAGAGCGCCTCCAGGTGCTGCAGTCCCGCCCGAGCCAGGCGGCACCAACGACAGCGGCAGCCTCGACAACTGGGGAGGCTGCACCAGCTGGCGACTCCAGCGGTCTCACCCGGGAGCAGGAGCTGGCGATCGAGGTGTCGGAGCTCAAGCGCGACCTCGAGCTCGCCAGGGCCGAGCTGGAGCATGCCAAGGAGCAAGTGGAGGATTACAAGGCCATCAGTCAGGCGACCGAGGAACGGCTGCAGTCGGTCACCGAAACCCAGGAGCAGTACCGGGAGGAGACGGAGCAGCTTGTGGAGGAGAAGAACAAGAAGATCAAGGACCTGGAGACCCGGGTCGAAGAGATCACCGCCGAGCTGTCCAACACCAACAGCGAGCTGTCGAAGTTGCGAGACGAGCAGGGCGAAGCATCACGGCGTCTCGAGGAGCAGAAGAACGCCTACGAATCGGAGATCGCCCGGCTCAAGGAAGAGGCCGAGCGGCAGGTCGCGGCGGCGCAGTTCCACCAGGAGGACCTCAAGGCGCAGGCGGAAATTGCGCAGCGTGCGCAGCAGAATTACGAAAACGAATTGGTCAAGCACGCAGAAGCTGCGAAACAGTTGCAGGCGGTGCGTGCCGAGGCCAACGAGCTGCGTCTGGAGATGGCGAACATCAAGACCCAGGCCGAGAACCACCGCAGGGACCTGGAGCAGAAGGAGGAGAGTTGGAAGGAGCTCAGGGACCGGTACGAGCGGGAGATTGCCGACCTCCACAAGCGTCGGGAAGAGGTCATGCATCAGAACACCCTGCTGCACAACCAGCTGGAGAACATCACAAAACAGATCTCGGCGCTCCAGAAGGATCGGGCGCAGATCGCCGAAGGCGAGGAGGAGACCGAGGGAGCCAGCACCGACCTCGAGTCTTTGCAAGAGGTTATCAAGTTCCTCCGACGGGAGAAGGAGATCGTCGACGTGCAGTACCACCTGGCGACGCAGGAGAGCAAGCGCCTCCAGCAGCAGCTCAACTACACACAGTCGCAGCTCGACGAGACGCGCCTCAAGCTGGAGCAGCAGCGGCGCGCCGCGGCCGACAGCGAGCACCACGCCCTCAGCCACAACAAGCTGGTGGAAACCCTCAACGAGCTCAACCTATTCCGGGAGAGCAGCGTCACACTTCGGAACCAAGTCAAGCAGGCGGAGGCAGCCGTGGCGGAGAAAACCGCTCGTATCGAGGAGCTGGAGCGGCAAATCGAGCCACTGGAGACGCGCGTGCGGGAGCTGGAGAACATCGTGGAGACCAAGGACGAGGAGATGAAGCTGCTGCAGACAGACCGCGACCGGTGGCAGCAGCGGACGGAGAACATCCTGCAGAAGTACGACCGCGTCGATCCGGCCGAGATGGAGGCCCTGAAGGAGAAGCTGGCGGCGCTAGAAAAGGAGCGCGACGAAGCCGTGTCGGAGCGCGACAAGCTCAAGGAGGAGACAGCCAACTTCCCGGCGCAGCTCAAGCAGGCCGAGGAACGTACGCAGGAGCTCCGCGCCAAGCTGACGGAGCAGTTCAAGGGACGGTCGAAGGAGCTCACGGGACGCATCCAAGCCAAGCAGGCAGAGCTGAACGCGGTCGTCCAGGAGAAGGAGGTGATTCAGGAGGAACTACGACGCACGCGGGAGGAACTCAACCAGCTGAAGCTGAAGCATGGCGAGGCACAACAAGCACCGAGCGAGGCGCAGGCTCCAGCTGCGGACGCTGCCACCAACACCACGCCGTCGGCTCAGCCGTCTGGACCGTCGACGCCGGCGGACGAAGCAAGGATCAAGGAGCTGGAAGAGACCGTCAAGCGACTGGAGGCAGCCTTGGCGGAGAAGGAGAGCCAATTCGACGCGAAGCTGAAGGAACGATCAGACAAGATGAAGGAGCTGTACAACTCGAAGCTGGCGGAGATGCGCAACAACCACCGGCAGGAGTTGGAGAAGCTGAAGGCGCAGCAACAGCAGCAAGCTGGCGACTCCGCGACGACACCCGCCACTCCGTCCAAGACGGAGACCAAGACGGAGCCCGGCGAGCTACCGGAGCTTACGGATGCGCAGGCACGGGATCTCGTCGCGAAGAACAAGACGGTGCAGTCGATCGTGCGGCAAAACATTCAGACGCAAGTCAACAAGCTTCGACAGCAGCTGCAGCAGGAGGCGGCCGCCCAGGCGCAAAACCAGGAAGCGACGTCGAAAGCGATTGCGGAGCTGGAGCAAAAGTTCAACGCAGAGAAGGAGCAGCTCAAGAAATCGTACGAAGAGGCCACGGAGGAGAAGATCCGCTCTGCGATCGAGCTCAACGACAAGAAGTCGGCCGTCAAGATGAGCATGCTGGAGACGCGCAGCCGCAATGCGGCGGCCAAGCTGCAGGTGGTGCAGAAGGCGGCGCAGGAGACGCCAGAGAAGCCGGTTGGAGAGGTCTGGGAGATCGCCAAGGATGCCAAAGCGCCTGCGGCGCCGAAGCCTCCTCAAACACAGGCTCAGTCTCCAGCACAGGGCCAGCAACAAGCTCAGACCCAAGCTCAGGCTCAGGGTACCCAAGCTGCACCTCAACAGGGTGCTCAGCCGAGCGCTCCTGCACAAGCAGCCCAAGATGCGAACAAGCAACAGGAGGCTCAAAAACCTGCCGAGGAAGCACAACCCGCCGCCGACCAGCCGCCTGCGCAGGCAACACCAGCCCAGGGACCGGCAGATCAACAACCACCGGCGCAGCAACAACAGCAGCAGCCGCAACAGCAGCAACAGCAACAGCCGACTCAACGACCCAACCAAAGACCAGGCGGAATCGGACATCACCCGCAAGCCGGACAAGCCGCACTCCGAGCCCTACAATCCGGCCTGCCCATCGCAGCGCGAGCCCGGGAAGGCCGCGGCGGAAGCCAAGCAGCTGCACAGGCACAAACACAATCTACCGACCAGCAACAGCAGCAGCAGCAGCAGCCTCCTGCCGGCGGTCAGCGAGGAAGCGGCATCCCACGCGGAGGCGGACGAGGCGGACGCGGCGGCGGCCGTGCTGGCGGTGGTGGCGGGCAGCAACAACAAAACCAGCAGCAGCAACAGCAACAGCAACAACAACAACAGCGTAGCCCCGCGGCAGGTCGCGGCGGTGGCCTCAACGCTCAGGCACGACAGTTCAATCCGCAGGGTAACAAGCGTGCTCGGGAAGACGGCGAGGGTGAAGGAGGCGGTGCTACTGGTGGGAAGCGCATTCGGGGAGGCGGCAAAGGGCAATAATAAGGAGAAAAGGGGTTTTCATTCTTTGGCGTTTTCTGTTTTTCATGTGTCCATGTATTCCTTATGTATGAGGGTTCCTATTGTGTGATGTATTCTATATTGTCGATTTAATTTTCCACAATTCATGACTATCTACATCGACCATGAAAGTCTCAGAAGCAGAACATTATCTACGTATTCAACTCTATCGGCGCCTGGCCGACGACGCAGTCGTCAACCCAATCAACCTCGCCAACCCTTCCCGTTCCTTATGGAGGGACAACAACCGCGCGTCCTCGACGCGCCGCAAATCCGCCTCTCCTTCTGTCCCTGTCCCTGTCCCTCCAGGAGTAGTAGCACCAACACCAATCCTCTTCCTATTTCGCATCCTCTTTCCACAACCCATATTGCCACCCATCGACCAGATTACAGACCAATCCTCCACAACAGCCCGTTCGGGAACAACACACGCCGCGCAGAGTTTCGCATGCGTGCCGACGACCGCGTACCGGTTCACAGTGACGAGGGGTTCGAGGACAGCGGCAGAGCGGACCGTCGCGCCGGAACGGATGGTGCATTGCGGGGCGATGGAAACGGAGGAAGATATTCGCGTCAGAATCACGTCCTTTTCATCTTGGCCTTGGCGGCTTGGGGAGGATGATCGTGATAATAATGATGTTGGTTGTTGAGGGTTTGGTGGCTCATCGCCAATCACGCTCTTCTCGCTGATAATGCAGCCATCGCCGATCTGGACAGGTCCCGTGTATGAGTAGATGCGGGCGCGCGGGTGGATGACGGTCCCCGCGCCAATGGTTACCGGGTGTGTTCCATGGAGGACTGCGGAGTCGGCGATTGTTGTCGTTGGGTGTGCGGAGATAGGGGGTCGGGGCGGCGGCGGTGTCGGCGACGCTGTTCCCGAACTGGTTCCGGACGCGTGCCGGTGGGGTGGTGGCTTCAAATGCGTTGAGGACATATCAACAACTCATCATCATCTTCTTTACTTTAGATTTCAAAAAGGACTGCTTGGGTATCATATCGCGAAGATCAACGATGCACGTGATTACATAATCAGTTCGGCCTGACGGACACCCCCTTTCTGCGTCTCCATTCCCAGACGCCGCGATCGACCTCCTCGCGCGTCATGCCGTCGCGGACGAGCCAGAAAGTGACGCCGAGCTCCGTCTGAACGTTTCGGTTGCGTGCCTCATCGTCGAAGAAGAGCATGTCTTCGTAAGGGATCCCACTGGCCTGGTGGATGCGAGTGAAGTGCTGCGTCTTGTTGCCCGGGAAGATCTGTAGGTGATCAAAGTAGTCGAGGGCGCGAATAGAGCGTGCGCGGGCGTCGGCCGCGGCTGGATCATCCGAAAAATGAGGGATAACGTGCAAGGCTTTAAGCATGTCCCGGGCCAGCTCCGGTGCGTGGGTCCGCGAGGCAACCGCGATAGGGATTTGGTGCGCACGGCAGGCGTAGAGGATGGAGGAGACGGCAGGGTAGAAGGCAAAAGATTCTCCAAACCTTTCAATTCGTCAGTAATTATTCTTTTGAGTACTAAGCGGGGCGGGGAAGGGGACTGACTTATCTACAACTCGCGAATTGTTGTCCTTGGGCTTGATCGGCCCGCTCACATGCGTGTCAACCCAGAACGGCCACAGCGTGTAGTCCAGGTCAAAGACGATCATGCGTGGGAGAGGCAGGCCGTCGGTGAACGTGGAGGGCGACGGCGTGTTCGCAGCGTCGCGCTCAGAGAGTTGCGCGATGGACTTTTGCTTGCGGATCATTGCGCAGACTACCTGGTATCTTCAATCAAAAGAGTATTTGTATGTATATAAAAAGTGTGGTATTTGATGATTGTGAACCGCTAAGATATGAAAGAGTGACTGAGGCTGATAATGCGGGACTGGTTTGAAATTTGTGCCTGACTTAAATTTTTTGCAGATGCGCTAATACGAAACTGGTTAGTGGAAAAATAATTCAATGATTTTCCATGCTACTATTGGCGGAATCCCCTGAGCAAATCCTGTTCCTAGTCTTGGCATCAAATTTGAAGACAATGAAGTTGCAGTCATCGATAAGATACAAGTCAACCCTCATACTCAAAGCACCCGACACTCTCCAGCATCTTCCAGATCTGCTGGTGCTCTGCTGCACCGCTTACCGACATCTCCTGCTCAAGTGAGCCCCAATTAGTGACATACTCGAGGACTCGATCCTGCTGAGCTCTACTCAGAATGCCTTCCGCGCCCACCGCCTCCGCAATGATCCGTCGCCACAGCTTCAGCGGCAGTCCGAAACGAAATGTTACCATGGCACGGTGTTCTGGTACCGCCTTGGTAGCTTTCTGTGTCAGCGCCCCACGTTTTGCTGTGCCGCTGCTACTGGCCACTGCACCCAGCGCCGGGAACATGGCGTCAAAGGTGTCCGCGTCCATGTCTGGATGGAACGGCCCACATGTTAGGCGGGCGCCCGTGGGTTGAGACGTCCGCGCCGATCCGTTGGAAGCCGCTTGACTAAGATTCAGGCGCGTTTTGTCATCAAGGAGAAGCGCTCGGCTGACAACGATCATCTTCAATGCTATGCTCCACAGTTGCACAGAATGCACGCCTTCTGTCGCCAGCGCCTCGAGCCGCACCCGCTTCAGCAGCCGCGCGTGCATGGTGTCGAGCTTCTGGGTCATCTCGCGATGCTCGCGGATACTTAGGCCATTCAATGACTCATGGAGATCAGAATCGTCACCGTCGTCCACCGTGGGTTGTGCAAGTTTCTCTGCGGTCCGCAGCAGGTCACACGCAGGAGAGCTCAGACGGCCATTGGGCAGCCACACGATGCCACCGGCGCAGTCAGCAGACTTCGGTACGGTGATGGATTTTCCCGGCGGAAGAAATTCCATTAGACGGTCTGGGGCGCTGTGCATGTTGAGCACGGCCGCCAGGAGCACGGCGCTGGCGTCGGTCATGCTGATGTTGGAAAGAATAATGAACGGCACAGAGCGCAAGCCGCGGGTACAGGCGTATCGTTTGAGGCTGTTTTCGGGAGCGGTTGGAGAACAACCTGCTCATACACATCAGAATGAACCATAAAGCAATTCATCGAACGGACAATGCATACCTTTGTGCGCGCGCCTCGGGGTCTGCGCTGGAGAGCCACCGTTTTGTCTAACGTTCTCCTTGTCGACGTCCAGTCGCTGCTGCTGCAACTCCTCATCCGGTTCTGCTCGGCCGCCCTCATCATCCACGACAAAATCCAGTTCACTCCGCACATACACGCGAACAAAGGCCTCCAACCCAGCAGCCCCGATCGGATTACCACTTAGATCGAGCTTCTTCAGCACAAAACAGCCGTCAAACGCATGTAGGAAGCTCTCCCAGAGCTCCTTCTCACGGGACGTCACTACTTGAATGCAGTTCGCCGAGAGATCCAGCTCCCGCAGATCGCGGCAACCCAGCGCAACTACCCGTGCGAGTTTCTCAAGCGACTCCACGGAGAGCTCGTTGCCAGCGAGGTGCAGCTCCTGCAACCGCAGCCTGGCGCCGGAAGACTCGTCCTCATGCTCCAGCGCATGGATAAGTTCATCGGCGAACTGCGCAAAACCCTGGTCGGTGAGCTGCTTTCTAGAGATGTCGATCTCTAGACATGGATCGCGGACGGTGGCTTTAGGGGCGGACCCTGTGGCGCTGCGTTTCTTCTATAGGCATATCAGCATACGTTCTGGGAGCGGCGTTGGCCCAGGGGAATACTCACCAAATCCCGAGCCAGAACTTGTCCGGCTTTGATGCCGTTGATTTTTCTCTACCACAGCCAAGTTAGCGGAAACTCTTCGGGTGAAGGCTGGAAGCTGGACTTACAGCAGAGTAATTCAGCCTAGTCATCCTGACGACGTCTCTGCACTGGATAGGGTTGAATGATAAAAGTAAGTCTCATCAGCACAGAAAGCATTAATCTTCAGAGCAGAGCATTACAGGGAGTAAATCGAGGAAGAACATCAGATGAACCAAAATCAGCAGCTTCACAACATTGCGTGACTGATATTGACACGTTCACGGTAAAACATGTTTCGCAAATCAGGCTGGAATATTTATATCGTTCACGAATACGAACGTCTCAGACATGTTGTCCGGTGATATCCACGAGAAACCGTGAACAAACACTTCATCATGCTCGATGAGCAACGGAGTCTTCCGATGAGAACTCGAGGACGGATCAATAAAGGAACAAATGCATTGTATATATCCCTACCCTAGCTTTCATACAAGAGAAGCAATCAAAATCCCGACAATCAATCCATAGGCATGCTTCATTCTTTTCATCTCATCACAAATAGTAGACACATACAAGGTAACAGGTTAGTCCCATATCCATATTCATTAGGGTCATTCGTATTTTCATCCATGCCCATGTCAAGTTTGTACCAAGAAGCCCGAAAATAATCAGAAGAAAAAGAACACCCGGGCCCTCCCATTTTCCCTGCGCCAGATGCCGAATGGAATGATAAAAACTCCCTCGCTATGCAAAGCAAGCAAAAGATGAGATGCAGTAATAGCTTCATGGAATGCAAACCCTATATGTATGAGGCGACGGCTAAGTATGTATGGATGGGGAAACGAAAGAGTTTAATCGGGCATCTCGTAGTCCTCATCGTCGAGGTCGTCGGTGACCTCGTTGCCGTTTCGGTCTACGACGATACGGCGTCCGAGCTTGCTGGCTGGGACGCCGTCGCGGGAGGCACCAAAGTCGAGAACCTAACCGAGTCAGCACAGCCCAATGAACCAAGGGATCGTGAATCCGGCTCACCTCAATATAAGTTACGCCATCCCGCTGAACCGCCGCAACGCACCGCCGCTCGTCGAAGCGCACTTGCCACACGCCGCTGAGGTCCCGGAGCAGGTCCCGCACGCACTCGCCTGTCTTCACGTCCCACATCTTGAGCGTCCGGTCTGACCCGGAAATCACCTTGTGGCCGTCGTGCTGGAAGCACGTGATCGCCCCAGCGTGTGCTGACAGCGTGTTCTTGCACAGCCCGTTCTCCGGGTCCCAGATGCGCAGCGTCGAGTCCGCCGCCGCGGACACCAGGCGCCCGCCCTTGAGGTCCAGCAACCCGACCAGCGATGTGTGGCCCTCAAGGTTGTACAGAAGCGTGCCGGTCTCCAGCGACCAGATCTTGACCAGGTTGTCCATCGATCCACTGATGCATCGGTTGCGCTCCACGTCCAGGACCACGCTGTACACCTTGAACGTGTGGCCCTCCAACAGGTGCACCAGCTCGCCCGTCGAGATCTTCCATACCCGCACTGTGCAGTCGTAGCTGCCAGACACCAGCGTGTCGGCGTGCGCTGCAATCGACCGCACCGAGTGCGTGTGGCCCGAGAGCACCCGGACAAAGTACGGGCATTCGTGGTCCTCACTCTGTGGAGTGCCGTGCAGATATACCGGGTCCGTCGGCTTCGGCAGCTTCCACACCCGCAGATTCGAGTCTCGCGAGCCTGTAATCACCAGGGGCTCCTGCGGCATCATGATTGGACTTCCGTCAGAGTTCTTGCCAACCTCCGTCGGCATCAGAATCTGCAGGCATCGGACCGTCGATGTGTGTCCGTGGAAGATTTGCGTGCACTTGGCCCGCTCAATGTCCCAGACTCGCACCGTCCGGTCCGTTGAACCAGATACCAGCGTGTTGCCGCGATATTCGAGAGCCCAGACGCCGCCCTCGTGGCCGGATAGCACGGCGCGGATTGCCCCCGTCTTGGTGTCATACACATGGATCTTTGCGTCATCGCTGCCCGTCAAGATCTTGTCGTCGTCAAACTGCAGGCAAGTGACCACATGTCGGTCATGGGCTCGGAAAGCAATGTGACCTGGCTTGACGTCGGTACGCATCCAATTCTTGCGGATCGCATAGTGTCGTCGGTATAGCGACTTGTACAGATGCAGGTTCCGCAGCGATGGCAGTCCGACATTCGGAAATGGCACTGCCGCCGCCGCAGCGGATGCAGCGGCGTACAGCCCTTCCACGGAGGCGGAGTCATTGGGCCAGGCGGGAGCGCCCGTAGGTTCATTGCTGCTGGCCGACGTGATCTTTCGCTTGGCCTGCCTTCGGCTTCCCGGTCGACTGGGCGCCTTTCGTTTCGGCCGTCGGGACGACGAACTGTTCAAGCAGGCCTCCGTCTGGCCGTCACCAAACGTTGAATCCGATCCATTGGCTTCCGGGTCCACCTGGGTAATCGAGGACGAGCTCAGGTCGCGCTCGAAATCCTCATCGCCGTGCGGGAATTGCCAGCCCCATCCTTCCCGGATGGCACGCTGCAATTCGCCTGCCGAAAGCTTGAACCCTTCCCGGTCAAAGTGTTCCTTCCAAGTCCGCTCATCCGAGTTGATGATTTGGCGCCATTTCTTGGATACCTGGGCAGCTCGGCACATAGATCGAACGTCAAGGTACTTGACAATGTTGAGAGCCAGCTCCGGCGGTAATTTGGCCAAAAAGTCACACTTGAGCGTGGGGTTGACGACATCGGCGACGACCCGCAGGGTGGACTTGGAACACCGCCGGAGGAACTGGTACATGAGATACGTCTTCATCTGGTCCGGGATCGACTCAAAGTAATTAATGACGCGTGGCATGTCCATCAGAGACGGCGCCGAGACGGGTTCACCATCGTTGTTGGTCAGCGACTTGCCCAGATCGGCATTGGATGAAAGCTTGGTGGCCTCGAAACTCGAATCCGTGTCTACCTCCTGGTCTGCGAAGAACGAACCCCCGTTCTTGGTGTTCATAGCAGTCACCGGAGACAAGCTCGGGCTGGGCAGACACATGTCCTGGGCGAGGGTCGAGTCAGATGCTGAGTCGGAGGGAGTGCTATTGGATCTACCCTCCACCGCGGTCGCGTCCGACGCGGCATCCCTATCCGCGTCCGCTCCGTCGCCACCATCCATGTCGTCTTCCGTAAAGGAGTCCGGATCGCGAAGCATACCAGAGCGCTGCCGAGGCGGCATGCGACGGCGCTCCGAAACTGGGGTGCGTACACGCATACGCTTGCTTTGCTGGTCCCGCACTTGATCGGAGGCACCGTCATAGTTGAGATTTGGGCACGGTGAATCTGGTTGCGACCGCGGCTTCAATTCATGGTGATGAATCCTCCGTCTCAGCACAGTGCTGTCGCCGAACTGGAGTCGATTGGATTCGTTTTCCGGCGTGGCTAGACCCAACACAGTAGAATGGTCGCTCTTTCCTCTTGTCGAACGAGAATGAGCATTGCTTCTGGCTGTCACTGAATCAGCGGAGGCTCGCTCGTGACGCGTTCGAGCACTCCGGTTTTCAAACGAGGCATGCGGGGAGGCAACTCGTGACTTGTCGGACAAATGACGGGCGTCGTAGACGCTGACGGATTTCAGCACTCCATTTGAGGCTGCCAAGGCATCCTGTTTTCCCTTCCACTGCAACACGTCAGCCCTCACAAAGTTTATCGAAAATCGGAGATGAACGCACTTCTTCCAAGGCCGCCGCGGGATCCTCGGGCTCGTTGAACGTCACCGACTGGCCATCCAGTTCGAACTGGATCTTCCGCAATGCCGGCGGCGTCGGCTTGGCAGCCAGAGGATATCGGGCCGGATCCAGATCTCGCACGGAGCGAGGGGCATTCAGTATCAGCGGCGGAAAATCGGTGGTGGTTGTGGTGGTGGTGGTGACGACGGTGGTCCGAGTGGCGGGTGCAAAGGACAGTTGGGCGAGCGAGCTGCCGGATGGGACGGCAGTCCGGGGCGTCTGGTGGTGCGGCACTTCGAGATCACTTCTTCGCGAGTGTCGAACGGTGGTCGTGCGCGAAGGGAAGATGAACGACTCGGCCGGAGCGGACGCGTCTCGCCTTCCGGCGCGCGAGTCGCAAGTTTCCATGGGAAGGGCGAGTCCCTGCTATTGTTGATGCAGGCTAAAGGTGTCGAGAACCGTCACTAAAGAGACTAGAAAATGCGTAGAATAGTCGAATACAGCAGAATCAAGGGTCGGCACTCCCTGGGTCCACGACCAAATCGGAGGGCGAGTGGCAGAAGGGGAGTGGAGGCACTGGCCACAACGCCCAGCAGTCACAGCGTCTAGAGCCACCACAACTTAGAACAACCCAAAAAACATTATCTGGTCGTGAACTGGGGGAGATCAAGCTCAGTGGCGGGCCGAGGGGAGTGGTCAAGCTGGAGAGGGATCAAGAGAAGAGCGGCTGGTGGTTAGTTGGGGCGTTTAGGCTGTGTGGACCGCGGCGGATCTCCACTATGGGCGGCAGACCGGTTTTCTCAGGCTACTATCAGTCCGGCCTCGATCGTAATCAGGGAATTATTCACCGTCGAGCCAGGGAATTTATCAGAGAATAGCGTGCAGACGCCGTTGGATTTGGCGGGTTGACTACGCCGACTGTGGGCTCGTACCGTATGTGAGTAAGAGGATGCATGGGCCATGCAGTGCGTGATTGATGGATCTGGCTGCTGACTTCCGAGACCCAGCCGCTGAGGACTCGGTTTGACAGAGCGTCTAACGACTCGGACCGGGAAATTCCTTGGATTTCAGAACCAGAAGAAAATTCCGGTTCACCGTAGCTCGGTCAGCGTTTGGTTATCAGGAACTGCTGTCAACCACCCGAAGCCGGGCAGATGGCGCGATCCGAGAGCGGGAGGCTCAGTCACGTGCATCGTTATCTCGGCGAAAATGGAAGGCTGGGTCCAACTGCAAATGCGCAGATGGAATATTACAATTTCTTACAATTCTGGTTAATTTAGTAAAATTTCGATTTGGAATAAAATACCAGTCTTGCCCTGATACGGAAACTGGTCCCTGGCCAGACCGGAGCGTCAGAGCGTGGCCACCGTGGCGTTTCCGCCACATGGCCAAGTGGCCAGGAAGGATGACTAATCGACACTCCGACCCTGCCTTCCTGTTTTGGAGAATGAATGCATATTGGCCCTTTGGTCCTTTTGAGCAGATCGCCGCTGCTGATCCTCCGTAGTTGGCACGCAGCATGCTTTCCCCTCATAAGCTTCTCGCCCGACGCAGGACGATATTAACTCGGACCCTCCGTGGAGTTTTTTTCAATCAATGACGCGCAGTGCCTCGGGGACTAGCAGGGACCAGCCACACCCAATTAATGGATGCAGCGGAGTATCCAGGCTTCCTCCACCCAACAATCGATGCTCGGGAGGGCCGGTAGTCCTTCCCAATGGAGCACTTTTGACGCTGTCGTCCGTTCTGACGGCCTGTCAACATTCCCACTGCGAGGAGGCCCTCGAGCGTCGACCAAGGGATTCACCCCAGATTCCATGGCCAAAATTGTCCCTGAGCACAGACACGCCCTCAGCCCGGAGCCCGAATCGGGGAAAGTCACGTGGGTCTCTTCCGCCCAGAGCTCTTCCCTGATCCTCGGCCACTGGACCGAGGCTAGCTTGATACGGAGTGGATCGGCGGAGCAAAGTCTCCGGTCAAGGCTGGACAAGAGGAACAGATGAGGAATCGTCGAGTCAGTGAGGATGGACGGATCAAGCAGGATGATAGTGAATTCCTCCGCGCTGCAGGCCGGCGAGGTCCGTTTCAGCGTGCGGTTGCCTGCGCCAGACGCGTCAAATATCCCATGCCATGCCGGGCTTCAGAAGTTCCGAATGCTGCAAGTTCCCGCCCGACGCTATTCAAATGGAGGGCGATGACTGGCCGGAAGACCGAGTCGGCCTGCTAGACCCCGGAACAAATCGCGTCTGCAATTTAAGTGAGGATTCGCCGGCCGCTGCTCTCCACGAGTCCAAGGACGGAACAAAATGTGACTATGAATCCACTACGACCGCTTTGGTCCGTTAGTAATCAGCTAGGCTCCATAATGAAAACTTAAATATGCGGATCAACGCAAGTCTATCGCGGTTCTTCGGCAATGATGACCATCTTGGACGTGGCTTCTGCGCTCCCAAAGACTCGGATCCTCCATTCGTCCCACGCCGTATTCAGGGGCACAGCACCGCGCCGCTCCAAAATAGGAGCTCTGACTCTCAGATCCCATTTTGAGTCCAGCCCACACGCGGTGATCCACGCTGAATCGCGATGGGACCGATCACTACCCCTTTTTGACTTCCCCAAGATAAGTTGATCGTCTTCGATCGTCGATCATCCTAGAAAAAGACCCCTATCCCCAAGCCCCAACTCCCGACCAGGAGAATAAGAAAAGAAGACAGGAAAAAGCAAAGCTATCATTGTCACTGTATGATTGCTCTCATTATTTCCTGCAGAACCACGTGTCCGTCATGGGCCGCCGCCAGTCCCTGAGTCCCCCCTATCCCATCAACGCCCGCACCTCTAGCGTCAAGGCGACCTCAGATGCCCTGCCACAAAAAATGGCGTCGGCCAGCAAAAACAAACAGGCCCGGAGGCCCCCGAACCTGGTTAATGGCAGCTCGACGGTCCCGGATGGATCCGGAGAGGCCAAGCAGGAGTTGCTGTCGCCGCACCGCGCGGCGTCAGATCACGACCTGCGCGTGAGGGCCTCGTCGCCGGTCCTGGGTCAAACCTACCGTGCCCACCAGCAGGCTGAGGCGGCGTCGCATCCGCTGCCTCCGGAGGCTCACCAGCTGCGCAAATCCGGTTCCTGGTCCAACCTGGCATCGCCGGTAAAGGACATGCAGTCTCTGGATTTGGAGACACAGTCACAACGGAACCTGGCCTTCAGCGATATCGAGGGTCTCCGGGGCATCGGCTTCCCGCCGAAGCAGCTGCATCAGCCGGTCCAGCAACGGGAGTCCCCCAAGCGCAAGGCCCGCCCGAGTAGAATCGATCTTTCTCTACTCTTTCCCAAGCCCAGGTCTTCGGTGGCCCCGCTCCTATCACCGCAGCGATACACCGACTCGCCCTCACCCGTGCCGTCGGATGGCTCCTTGGAACGATCCAAGAAACCAGAGAACAAATCGGCCAAGCCCAACCCCGAGGCCAAAAACAGCCCTCCAGGATGGCAAGAACCATCCTTCAAAATCCATCGCTCGATACCTCCCAAGTCCAATGGCTCACGCCCCGTGGACTGGTTCGATATGCCGATAGAGAAGACAATCCGATTTGACGATCCGCTACTGGATGGAGAAATAGACGAGGTTGAGGCAGAGGAGCGATTGAGTGTGCCGCCGGAAGGGCTTCAATATCGCGGACCAAGTCCACAAAGACGCCGACGCTCTCCGTCTCGATCTCCTAAAAGGTCGCCCGGGGAGACTGCCTCACATCGATTATCATCCGCGGCGTCGTCCTTGGCCACCCGCAACACCAACACCAACCGCACCCCCGAGACACACATCAGTCCGCGGCCGATTGTTCCCGTGTCCAGCCGCATCCAACATTCGCTTCAGGCATGGCAATCTGCTGCTTCTGAGCCCGGCACAAAGCCCCGCAGCAAGAAGGGCGGGCGTGTGTCGAAGAAGACCAGTAGCAGCACGCTTATGACCACCGACCTCAACCAGTCCAGTGTGCTCTCGTTATCATCCTCGGAAGACGAAGGCGAGGATGACGGTGAGGAAGTCAAAACCGATCAGCACGATGACGATGATGAAGCGCTGGGCGAGGAGCTGGTGAGCCAAGCAGCACCCAAGACCATCTTCCGAGACAGCATCGCGACCTACGGCGAGCTGGAACCGGAGATCTGCACGGCGAAAGCGGTGGTTGCAACCAAAGGGCCCGCCATTACCCAAGTAGACCGCAAGCTCTCCTTCACTAGCGGCCATTCGGCTCCTGATTCCACATTGCGGCCCCAACGGAGAAGTCGCGCCCCGTCGCTGTCCACATATTCCACATCACGACGGGCGTCTCGTGCGTCAACCAATCCCGCCATCTCCGAACCGGGCGACTTCCATGAGAATCTCCTCCCTGTTCGGCAGTCCTTGATCGAATCCAACGTGCCGGGTAACCGACGCAGCCGGGTCATGGCGGTCACCCGCGAGGAAGAATCGTTCCTGGAGGCTCTTCGTCGGCGGAATGGGCGCATCACGCCGGGAATGTGGCAGGAGATCCAACGGGCGTCGACGGCATCGGACACAGGGGACACCGCCTCTATCTCACCACGAACTCAACGGGACTCCCTGATGCAAAACTCGAACACGTCGTTCCTGCGGCTGAGTGCGAATCTCTCGTCCAGCGTGACACCCATTCCGAAGCAAGGTGCTCCCTCCAAAGATCAACGCGCTCTCTCTATGGACACGACGTCTGATTCGGAGCAGAAGACTGACGAGCCCGCCAACGGCGCGTCATCCGTCAGCCTGGTGTACTCGGACACCCCTTCCTCCGCGTCTACCACGGGCAATGGCTCACCACTCACGCCGACCTTGCCCATCCATCGGTTCTCGCCCCCGACGCAGCCGCCGTCGTATCCTCCGCCCCCCGTCCCCGGGTCGGTGCCGCCGCGCCATCCGGCACGCCATTCACATGGCGACGCCGAGACCATCATGCTCGGCCAAACTGGGAATCCCAAAAACGCCAAACCCGATTATCCTCTCTGGGGAGCGAGATTCAACAACCTGGCCATCGTGCATTGACCTCTCTGGTCAACCCGGCATTCGTTGCTCGTTGTCCACACACACATACACTCACACACTCCTTTCTTTCCTTTCCTATTCTGTTTTGATTTGGTTATGTCACTTGCGGTGCTTACGGAATGAACGGAGGTTGGAAATCTGGAAACAACGGAAATGGGAGGTTGGGTTCAATTCATTGTGTCTTGGGTGCATTGTCCTGCATGGTCATTCTCTCTCGCTCTCTACGTTTTTCCTCTTTTTCTTCTTCTTGCCCCCTAGTTTTAATTTTCCCTTACCATTTTTTAATACGTTTCACATCACGACTTGAAGCGATTGCATGTATCAGTATCTGCATTCAATGGCAAGCTCAATGCAAAATTCATGAACTAGGCAAAATTTTTTCCATCAATTATTATTTTTGTCCTGGATCTGACTTGAGACAAACTGATCTTAGCACTCCATCTCCAGTGAGTGACGATGTGACATTCTCAAGGTGTGATTGGTCTTGAGGCCCCGACCAGCGCGTCGGCTCTAACGACCCTGTCGATCGCTCGGATTCCTAGACTGATGGCCCAGTATGGATTCGAATCAGACACATTGGCATCTCTGCATTCTAGATTCGTGAAGACAAGCGCCAGGATTTCCTTTAGCCCCCTTGCTTTACCAACTACGAATACTATTAACAGTTTCGGTCGGTCTGGGGTGACCAGAATTCCACTTTTTGATCAAGATCTCTCGTGACCGACCCCTCCATGAGCAAATCCGAAGGAGTATCTGATTTGGCATTTTGCATGGAATAAGATCTCGATATAGATCAGATCCTTCTTGATGTCGGCCTTCTGATCGCGCATTTTAGGTTGATGTGTCAGCAACAGCGATCGATCGACGTTCGCTGATATCATAGCGCGCTTCAACCCCGACAACCAAGGCCTAGTTAAAACTCTGCGTCTTCCCAGTATGGCGCAAATGGCTCAGAGCTCGTCTGGAACGAGCTCCTTTTGGCGCTATGCCGCCACTGCACTGGTATGCTTTGTTACTGGCAAGAGATGAGACTTCTCTGCTAATTGGGATTCTGGGTAGTTGACAGTGCAGTACACCGCCGTCGTGATGGTAAGCCCGCGTCGCTTGGTCTGCCATAGCCATGCTTACAATACTCCAGCTTCTCCATTATTCTCGCGTTATGCCCACTGTAAATGGCAAGCGCTACGTTCCCTCCACCGCTGTTTTCCTGGCCGAAGTAATTAAGCTCGGCATTTCCATAACCGCCGCCCTCCATGAGCTCACGAGACGCGTACCTCCCTCCATGCCCGCGACCTCCCTCCTCGTCTCGCTCCTCAGCTCCATCTTCTCCGGGGATAGCTGGAAGATGGCCCTGCCAGCCATCCTGTACACCCTGGCGAACTCCCTCCAGTTCATCGCCTTGTCGAACCTGGATGCTGCCACCTTCCAGCTCACCTACCAAGTCAAGCTGCTCTTTGTGACCATTTTTGGACTGCTTTTGCTCCAGCGGAACGTTCCCATCCGAAATTGGGCTCTTCTATTGTTCCTGGCCGCGGGCGTCGCCCTCGTCCAGCTTCCGGCCCAGGCACCCGACCCGATCGTGGCCCGGAGAAATCGCGTGCTTACCGATTTCCCTGGTTCTGTGCGCGAATGGAAGAAATTTCGAGAGGCATCGAGGATGGTGAAGCGCTCGGCCACCTATGAGGGTATCGAGGAGGACTTGCTCCTCGAGCACCCGACTCTGAACAGCAGAGTCGGCCTGATGGCCACGCTTTGTGCGTCTGTCGCGTCGGCCGCTGCGGCGACGCTCTTCGAAAGGGTCGTGCGCGACAATACGACGCAGACTTCGCTCTGGGTCCGCAACGTGCAGTTGGCAATTTACTCGGCCTTCCCGGCCTTCTTTATTGGCATTGTCTTTTTCGACGGTCAAACCATCTCCAAACAGGGCTTCTTTGCCGGCTACAACTGGGTGGTTTGGCTGCTGGTTGCCATTCAAGCAGTGGGCGGTGTCGGCGCTGCGTTCTCGATCAAGTACGCCGATTTGATTGAGAAGAACACGGCGGCTGCTGCGAGTATCTTCTTGAGCACTGTGGGGAGCCTTTTATTGTTTGATTTGGAGCTATCTGCCAATGTACGCCCGACTTCTTTTTTTTTTTTTTTTTTTTTTTTTTTTTTGATCTACTGACTTTGTCCGCTAACCTACTCCAATAGTTCGCAATTGGCGCTGCCGTAGTCGTAGCGGCCATCTTCTTGTTCGAAAATCCGCCCTCTTATGTCGGCGGCAACCGACCCCGGCCGCCACCGATTCGAATTGAAGCCTACGACAAAGATGAGAGCGACGCAAAGGCCTCGCCTCTTTCGCCTCCGAATGACTTCTCCATCAAGCTTCCTCCGACACCGCTTCTATCCGCCGATTCCCAGGGTTTGTCGACATCCCGGCCTCAATCGCCTGTGCAGCCTTCGCGGGCGGGATCAAGCCGACATACGGAGTGAAGCTGGTCTTACATCGTAATGCGGTTGGCGTTTATTGTCGGGATTACGTATACGCTTTTCTAATTCGTCTATGGCACGTTGGGAATGTAGGACCATGGAGCAGCATGTATACTGGGCCTGCATATTATATACCCTGGCTGGAGTTGGATCCTTTTCGCTTTCAATGATTTGAAATACGGACTCTGCATGCTTATGGATTGTCATTCTTCATTCGTCTCCAAATACACGACAATGAGGGTTTACTCGCTCAGAGGGAAGGAACTGAGTATATCCTGATGGGGAAGGAAGCTCTTCCCTTCAGAGGTCATTGATAATGCCTTTCACCGACGGACCAGGTTCCCGATGGCAGTTTTATGCATCTCATCTGTTGTAGACTGGAATTCAGCGACCAAGTCGAAACCTCCATCGCTCTGGCTCAATAGTAAGCTTCGAAAAAGATCAACACTCAGTCTTGTCTGCCATGGACGACGATCTTCCTCTAGATGCATTCGGTCAGTTGTCCCGTATGGCTCATTTAGTCGCTGTCAACTGCTGACACTATCATCCAGATCGAGAGCTGCTTGCCCAACTGGAGGAGCGGAACCAACACGCCCCCAGCCAGTCTGACCCGTTCGTGACGCCGCCGGCTGCACGGGGAGTTATTGATAGACCGATGCGGAATCTCTTGGATTCTTACGGTATGATGCATCTGCAGCAGGGTATTCTCCGCCTATTAATGTTGGTATTGCCCAGATCTGCCCCCGGTGGCTACCCCGGCCCAGCATCGTGGTTCCAGTTCATCAGACTCGGCATTGCCGTCCAGTCCGTTGATGCGATATTTCCGTCCCAAACGGGACGAAACCTCTGCTCGTGTCTGTCCGACGGTAAGCAAGGCCCGTTCGTGGCAGACCAAGTTCGACAGCCACTGGATCCCTGGTAGCTCCCCAGAAGAAGCCGTGCCAGTATCGTCTCCATCCATGCCACGTCAGATTTCTCTCAATCATGCACCTCCAGTAGTCCAGGGAATCCATTTAATTCCAACCAGTGACCTGCCGGATCGTTTCCGGGCTCTTTTCCCCTTCCCCCTTTTCAATGCCATTCAGTCCAAGTGTTTTCAACATGTTTATCAGAACGATTACAACGTCGTTGTATCCGCTCCAACGGGCAGTGGGAAAACAGTTGTCATGGAACTAGCCATATGTCGGCTCATGAACAGCTTGAAGGATGGGTTGTTCAAGGTGATTTATCAAGCGCCGACCAGGTCCCTTTGTGCAGAGCGTTTCCGCGATTGGTCCTCTAAGCTGAACCTATTAGGCCTCCAATGTGCCGAGCTGACAGGTGACACGGACTACACCCAGCTGAGGGCCATTCAAACGGCGAGTATAATCATCACAACCCCAGAGAAATGGGACAGTATGACGCGAAAATGGAGAGACCACGCAAGGTTGATGCAGCTGGTCAAGCTCTTTCTCATCGATGAGGTACACGTCCTCAATGAGACCCGCGGTGCCGTGCTCGAGGCAGTCGTATCCCGGATGAAATCGGTCGGTTCCAACGTGCGATTTATTGCTCTCAGTGCCACCGTTCCCAACTCTGAAGACGTTGCCATCTGGCTAGGAAAGGACTCCACTCTTCAACACCTGCCAGCGCATAGAGAACGATTTGGCGAGGAGTTCCGGCCCGTCAAGCTCCAGAAATTTGTGTACGGCTATCAATCCAACGGCAATGACTTTGCCTTTGACCGTATCTGTAACACGAAGTAGGCCATTTGCCGGAGTTCAGGTCGCTATTTTGCAGGGTTTCTGATCACTGGATTAGGCTGCCAGAAGTCATTGCAAAACACTCGAAGAGGAAACCGTTGATAATCTTTTGCTGCACAAGAAACTCGGCGATCACAACCTCCAAAGACCTTGCTAATCTGTGGTCCAACACTGCGACCCACAGACGGCTTTGGAGTGCGGGAAAGACGCTACCCTCACTGAAGAACTCAGATCTGAGAAGTAAGTTCACGTCAAATTGATATCGTAACCTTTGAACTGACCGATCTAGCGGTCGTGGCAGCTGGCGTTGCATTCCATCATGCCGGACTCGACGCGGAGGACCGCCGAGCGATCGAAAATGCCTTTCTGAACGGTAAGATTAGCATCATCTGCTCAACCTCTACTCTGGCCGTGGGGATCAACCTTCCATGCCATCTAGTCATTGTCAAGAACACTGTCTGCTGGCAGGATGGAGGATGCAAAGAGTACTCCGACCTGGAAATGATGCAGATGCTTGGCCGTGCCGGCCGACCGCAGTTCGACAATGAGGCAGTCGCTGTAATCCTCACCAGGAAAGAGCGAGCTCCATATTACGAGAGGCTCGTAGCTGGAACACAGCCGCTGGAAAGTTGCTTGCATCTCAATCTCATCGACCATCTCAACGCAGAGATCGGTCTCGGAACAGTGACCGATGCGGACAGTGCCGTTAAATGGCTCGCAGGGACGTTCTTATTTGTCCGGATGCGTAGGAATCCAACCCACTACAAGCTCAGGGAGGGCGCGGATCGAAGGGATGAGGACGAAATGCTGCGACAGATTTGCGCGAAGGATATAACTCTCCTCCGAGAGTGCGAACTGGTGTCAGGGGTGGGCGGCAAGCTTAAGTCCACGGCCTTCGGGGATGCAATGGCCAAGTACTACGTGAAGTTTGAGACCATGAAAATCATCATGTCGTTGCCACCGCGTTCCAAAATTTCGGAATTGGTGAGTGCTCCGAATTTCGCGAGAGTGTAATTCTGACACCGAGTAGTTGTCTGCCATTGCTCAAGCCGACGAATTCCATGACATCCGCTTCAAGGCCAGTGAACGGTCACTCTACAAGGAAATCAATCGTGCCAACGGGATACGGTTTCCCATCAAGGTAGACGTAGCACAGCAAGCCCATAAGATATCGCTCCTGATTCAATCCGAGCTGGGAGCGGTTGACTTCCCTTCAACGGAGCAGTTCCAGAAACATAAGCTCCAGTTTCAGCAGGATAAAGCGTTGGTGTTCAATCATGTTATTCGACTGATACGCTGTATAATCGACTGTCAGATACACAAGGAGGATGCTGTTGCTGTGAGAAATGCTCTGACGTTGGCACGCAGTCTCGCAGCCCGTGCTTGGGAGGACTCGCCCCTGCAGATTAAGCAGCTGGATCAGATCGGTATCGTCGCCGTCCGGAAGCTAGCCAGCGCAGGGATTACAAGCATCGCAGAGCTGGAAGACACCGAGGCTCAACGGATTGACATGATCCTGAGCAAGAACCCACCGTTTGGTATGAAACTCCTGAACAGGCTTGCGGAGTTTCCAAAACTCCAGGTGACAATCAAGATGGCAGGAGCGGTGAGCTCGGCACCCGCAAGACTCGCGTGCGCTGACTGATTGTTTTTTTCAGCCGACAAAGCAGGGAAAGGTTGTTAAAGTGAACTTCAGAGCCAGCATTGGATTTCTGAACGAGAAGTTCCCGGCGTTCTTCCAAAGGCGCCCGGTCTATGTATGTTTCTTGGCAGAACTTTGTGATGGCCGGCTGCTCGATTTTCGGCGCATGAAGTAGGTCCCTTGAAGAGTCACAAGAGCGGGTTTCTGACGCATACAGTGCGAGCAAACTGCAGAATAGACAAGAGATTCTGCTTAGTGCAGAGGTGACGAGTTCGGTTCAGCACATATCGTGTTTCGTTTCCTGCGATGACATTGGTATGTCGGCGTACATGTGCGGTAGAGACAAGCTAACGGGAGTAGCTGGAACGGAACAACATGCGGTGTTGAAGCCTGATGTCCCGAACTCATGGTTTTCTGGAAACTCAAGCACATTGGATCAGAAACCAGCAATGAATTCTTCACGACGCAGAACCAATGAGGGTACAGGAGCGATCTCCACGTCGAAAAGTGTCAAAGCTGTTCGGGAGATTATTGAAGTGGATGACTTTCAGGATGAGGACGTATTCACAGGGAGTAGGTTGTCGATCCAGGAATAAAATCACTTTGCTGACGCCGAGACAGGTTCTGATGTGGATTGGCAAATGTTAGACATTCCAATCCAAAGTGAAAACAACAAACACACTCGTGTAGCGCCGGCCAAAGACAACAAAGTGCCTTGCGATGAAGAAGACCAGCCAATCCGCCTTCCAAATGGCAAGTGGAAATGCAACCATCGCTGCAAGGATAAGACAGCGTGGGTGGCAAAATTTCTATGCCGTTGTCTGTCGACACTAACAAGCGGCAGATGCAAGCACTTTTGTTGCCGTGATGGGCTCGACAGACCGCCCAAGATCTCAAAGAGTGCCTCGGCCGGTTCAACTCATCGTCAACAGAAAGATACCCCGCTTGCTATGACTCCTAGCAACAGTAAGAGGCAGAATAACAGCGGCAATCGTCTGGACGATGACGAATTCGACGATGATCTTGCCGACATTCTTGACATGACACAGACGGTTCGAAGCAATCATTTTGTAACTGTTAACCACAGCCAGCCGGCACGTAACAAGTCTTCGAAGTCTGAACGACTGGCGAGACTGGATTTGATGTCGATGCAGTCTGCGACGGTTCCCAAGAGCCAGCAGTCGCGTGGTAAGGAGCCAGCTCAAACTCAGAAAAAGAGAAAGCATTCTTCAAGTGATTACGAAGATGAAGAGTTGGAGAGGTTGCTCGCTCCATCTGTGCGTTCGGTTTCATCTAATCACGATCCGCATGTGTCGGATGGCTGCAACAAGAAAGCATGGCCAGACCACAGGAATGACAAAAATGTTGATAGCCAGGGTGCGCCCTCACCTAGGGCCGATAGCTCTGGGGCTTCTATCGAACCCGAAGACTCGTTGATGATGTTGACATCTTTGCCAGCGGCTAACAAGCGGCGAGACACGGACGTGTATGATTCTCTGTCCGAACCGTTTACAAGCGAGCACGAGATTCCGGACAGAGACACAGCGCCTGTCCAAGATAGGCAGAATGCACAAATGGTCACAGCAGATAACAGGAATTTAGCATCTAAACAGGATCTCCAACAGAGCGTCCAAACAGTGTCAGATGAGGCGAAAATTGACGCTCTAATTCTGGAGGAGTTTGGGGGCTTTGTCAATTTTATTGATTAGGTCTGCGGTCATGTCATGTAGGACTGGTATCTGAGACATATTCATGTGGCTAGCTTGCTGGTTATGAGGTGCAATATGAATCTAGTAATTAAGCACCCTCCTCCACCTGCGCTTGGGTAGCAGATAAATCAACCGAACCGTCGAAACCAGTAGCCGTCAGGATCGCCCAGCGGACCGCACTGATACCCAGCGGCGTCTTCTTCTTGCTCTTTCGATCCACGATAGTCTCGGAACTGAAAGCGAGGATCTCGCCCAGAGCTCCAGGGCCGTAGTCCGGCTGAACCTCCGCCTTCAGAGCCTGCAATCTCGCCTGCAGATCCGCGAGTCTCGCCGGATCAACACCGCGCTCCTCAAGAGTCCGCGGCGACTGGGACTTCTTCTTGACCAAGACACGATCGGCCTTGGAAACGATAACCTGGTGCGGGATAGCAGCTTCACGGAGCAGAAGCAGGAGATCTCTATCAAGGTCCTTGGGACCGTGCAAGCTATCGATAAGGAGGAACGTTCTACGAAGCTGCCTCCGCTGACGAAGATACTTGAGAATCTCGACGCCCCATTCTGTGCGGCTCGCTTTACCGTATCCGGGCATATCGAGCAAAACAATCCTACTGTTGCTGCTGCCGGGGACGATCTTGCCCTTTCGCGGGGGAATGATTTCAAAGGCATTCATCTCCCTCGTCCGCCCCGGGCGAGACGACGTGTAACACATTTCTTTCCCCATGATGGCGTTGAGCAGCGAGCTTTTGCCGACATTCGAACGGCCTAGAAAGGCGACTTCGGGGGCGGCGGTGTCGGCGGGGATAGTCCGGAAGCGGGACGCGGAGAAGAGTCGTGTTGGGGAATGGTTGGTGGGGGTAAAGAAGTCGTCGGCGTAGGAGAGTTGGGTGGCAGAGGGAGGGGTGGTGTCCCAGTAGAGGGAGAGTTGAGACGGGGTGAGCGCGGAGAGGGGGATTTTCTCGGATACTTTTGCTGTTGTGGATTGGGAGCGGCGGAGAGCTTGACGAGGGTTGGCTCGAATCCTAAGCCTGGAGAGACACTCGCGGCAGATGTAGGACGTCATGGCTGCGAGCAATGGGTGGAGGAGAGCTGCATTGATGCTCCCCGTTGGGGACGAAGTTTGTCACATGAAATTCTGGAGTTGAAGTTGGGGAAAGGCGGAACGTGCCGTGCCGCTTATTCAGCGGTCCGAGGCGAGCTTACTGCCAATCTGGGAAATTGAAAAGTACGATCGCGTCCGTCGAAGTATAACCGGTTATTTTATTATTAGGGCACAATCGATTAACCCGAGTACGGAGCACATATTGTAGTTTCTAACCTGCGGTGTCCCAGCATGCCGTACGAATTGCGACCGGCTTTAATTAATTAGCAGACGCATGGGTAAGCCGCAGTCGCACCGATATGAAGAGGGGTAATCCACTGCCTGAGAGGAGAAAAAATCTTCCATGGTTCTGACCACCGGATTCGATCCTTTCCGTAGAACTTGGTGATCAATTCGTACTTCCTGTGTACCTAGATCAGAATCTAAGAGCAAGTAACTTTAAGATGGCTTCACAAGAGCCGTTGAGGATCCTCTCCCTTGGTACACCATCCGGTTTCTCTCAAAGCCGTTCAGTTTCTGCTGACCATGCTTGAGACGGCGGCGGGATTCGGGCCCTCTCCAGTCTCCTCATCCTTGAAGATATCATGGAGAAGATTCGCGACAAGACCGGCCTCGATCATGTTCCTCGGCCATGTGAACATTTTGACTTGATCGGAGGAACACGCACTGGAGGGTGACGTTCCCCGTCTGCTTGCTACTAGGTAGAACGCAACTAATTAAGAATTGGTGTATAGGATCATTGCAATTATGCTTGGAAGACTGCACATGACAGTCGACTAGTGCATACAGGCATACAGAGACCTGGCTAAGCGTGCCTTCTCGTCGCAGTCCAGATCGAAATCTCCGGCAAGATTCAAACAGGGAATGGAGTCTGTGCTCACATCAAGATCGACCTTGGAGGTTCCCACTTCGTCCTCTCCGATGTTCTCTGCCGTGTCTCTCGAGGATGCATTGAGATTTGTAATTAGGAGATTCTGTGTGGAAGGAGAATGCAAGAGCCATCGGGAGCAGGGCCAGTCGTCTGCTGAGACATGCTCACATGAAAATATGTCCTTTCGGGACATGGGGTGCACGAAGACGTATGCCAGAAACTGCAGCAGAGAAATTCTTTGAGTGGAGTAGCTTATGCTTCATAGGGTGGTCCTGGCAATTGCTAAGGACGACATAAATGCGTTCCCGACCCTTTTCAAAACTTACGATTCATCGACAGCCTTTGAATCGTGTACCGCATGGCAGGTTGCACGGGCCACGTCGGCGGCAGTCGGTTTCTTTGAATCAATAAACTTGGGAGAGATGGCATCGAGTTTTGTCGATGCTTCTTTTGAATTTAATTATCCGTGCGAAGTCTTGATTTGCGAGGCTCAAAAGCAGTTTCCGGAACGCCGCCAGATGCGCATCTTAAGCATTGGTACTGGCATCGAAGACGTGATATCCATCGACGACTCCGGGGGATCAATCATCAGTGCGTTAAAAAGAATGGCCGTGTCCTCCAAGAGAGTGGCACATAGTTTGTACAATCGATTTGATGACGATACCCAATACTTCAGGTTCAATGTTAATCAAGGACTGAAAGACATTGCCTTGTCGGACTGGGAAAAGGTCAGGACAGTCTCGGCGCATACCCATAATTATCTTGCCGAGAATCAATGGTCTGTCAGGAGATTTGTCGATTGCCTCTTGAGTAGGGTTTCCGATGGGGATGTACGCAGGACATCAGCTACACGCCGTGTTCACTTCGCTGTACCGTTCGGAAGGAACAAGAATTTCGTCGGTCGAGAATCAATTTTGGAACAGCTTATTGCAAGCGTCCTGCCCGATGTGGACGCAGATGACTGTCAAAAAGTTGCCGTCGTCGGCTCGGGAGGTGTTGGGAAGACACAACTTGCACTCGAGATTGCCTTTCAAGTCCGCGAGAAATATCCTGACTGCTCCGTTTTTTGGGTTCCGGCCATGGATACAGTTAGTTTCAGAAACGCATACAGAAATATCGGGCAATTGCTGGGGATTGACGGGATCAATGATGAAAAAAACAGACGTTGAAGAGCTTGTCAAGAGCGCTCTGAGCCATGAAAGCGCGGGTAGCTGGCTCTTAATCGTTGACAATGCCGACAGTCCCGACCTTTTCTACGGTGATAGCAATCTGGCCGATTATCTTCCATTCAGCCGACATGGCTCCCTGCTGTTCACGTCACGAAACCGCGAGCTTATGTTTGAGCTCGGTGTTCCAGCCCCCAGTGTTTTCGATGTCGAGGGCATGAGCGAGGTTGAAGGTTTCAAATTGTTGGAAAGACATCTGTCAAAACGCCTGATGAGCAACCGGGAGGATACGGCAGAACTTCTCGACGTCCTTGGTTACCTGCCACTTGCTATCAAACAAGCCTCGGCATATATGGCCAAGAAACTGATCACAACCACACGGTATCTCGAATATTGTCGGTCGAGCGACAATTATATGGTCGAGTTGCTGAGTAGGGACTTTGAAGATAAGCATCGATATAAGGAAGTGCAGAATCCGATTGCAACAACGTGGCTCATCTCGTTTCGCCAGATTGGAGACAGTGATCCTCTTGCTGCTGATTATCTCAAATTCATGTGCTTCCTGAGTGAGAAGGCTATTCCACGGTCACTCTTTCCTGAAGATGCTTGGACACTGGAGGCAGAAGATGCTATTGGAACACTGAAGGCGTACGCTTTCATCGCCGAAAGAGACGAACCGGACAAATATGATATTCATCGGCTGATGCGAATTGCAATGCTGAACTGGCTGAACAAGCAAGGAGAACTTCAACAGTGAACGGCTAATACGGCGCGTCGAAGAGGCCTTTCCAATTCCTGTACATGACAATAGAGGTGAATGGATGAGTTACCTTCCACATACTCGGCACATTCTGGAGCGTGAAACGACGGCAGAGAATGAAAAGACGAACCTTCTTTTTCAAAGTAGGTTCCACCTTCGACCTTCTGGGCCGGTATCGCGAAGCAGAGACAATGCTTCGACGGGCACTGGAGAGACGAGAGAAGGTGTTGGGTCCCGATCATCCAGACACACTTTCAAGCGTTAACGCCTTGGGTTGCGTTCTCGAGAGTCAAGGACAGTACGAAGAGGCGAAGAGAATGATCCGACGAGCACTGGAAGAAAGAGAGAGGATGCTAGGGCCTGATCATCCAGATACGCTCATGAGCGTCAACAACCTAGGTAACGTCTTTGAAAGTCAAGGGCAGTACGAAGACGCAGAAGCGATGTACCGACGAGCACTGGAGGCATCAGAGAAAGTGCTGGGTTCCCATCATCCAGAAACGCTCACCACCGTCAACAACTTGGGCAATGTCTTTGAAAGTCAAGGACGGTATGAAGAAGCAGAGGCGATGTATCGACGGGCACTGGAAGCACGAGAGAAAGTGTTAGGTCCTGAACATCCAAACACGCTCAACAGCATCAACAGCCTGGGTGTCGTCCTCAAGAATCAAGGACAGTACAAGGAGGCAGAGGCGATGTTTCGACGAGCACTGAAGGGGCGAGAGAAGGTGTTAGGCCCTGACCATCCAAACACGTCATCAGCGTTAAACTGCCTTGCCGAGGTCGCCGAAAAAGCAAAAGCGGACAAAGAATTCGGGAGAATCAGGTCACGAATCTGAACATCATCACCATATACATGCGGTTCTCAAGCAGATTAATGATGAGTGCTATTCCAAAGCGTTAGTTGGGCTTCACTACAAAATCCTTGTCATGGAGAACCTCTAGGTCTACCAGTCAAGTCTCCTTGTCCCTCTGGCGTGACTGGCCACGTATGTTTCCGCATAATAATATGTAGCCCTCATTTGCCTTGCTTTTCAGCAGCAATTGTCTTATGAGCCTGGAGCTCCGGATCGTCTCTGCCTCGTTGGTCGAAAAATTGAAACTTTTGTTACGAATCATGGGCAATGTCCAGCAGCTCGCGGCAATTATATAACCCTAGGGTTTCAAGGAATTGGGATCTCAAGAACTCAACTCAAATTTTAAACGATCGACCAATCGTTATTGAGCAACTATAGGATTTGCAATCAAAACTAACTTTTTGAGAGCAGCGGTAGTTTTTAAACTCCATAGTTCAGTGGCTGAGGGATGTCTTCGACCCTCACACCGGAGAGACGGCGAGGTGCGACGTACGCCTTTTGCTCTTTGAGCAAACTCTCTCGAAAGAATTTGGGGATCTCGCTGTCGACCTGGGTATATGCGTTGGAATATGTCCATATGTAACTGCACAATGGTACTACCAATCAATCGTGGAATCTATGACCCAATGTCTCGAGTTTACTCTAGGCACTTTACCGACCTTGCTCGAACAAACCCAGAGATTCTGCGTGTCCATAAGCACGACTTTTGGCGATTGTTCAGCGTCACCTGGGCTGAGGTCATGACGGAGGCAAACATCACGTCTGCATTCGAGGAAACAGGGTTGTATCCCCTTGACGCTTCCAAGGCCATCGAAAGAATCCAGCCAATACACATGGAAAACCGCCGATGACGTGCGTCAGACGCTCGACGAGTTTTGGCAAGAATTCTCCGGCAAACTGGACGATCGACCAGATATCCAGAGAGCACTCAAAAAATTGTTCAAAGGAGTGCTCATCAATGCTGAGAAAAACGAGAAATGCATGAAATCAATCGAGGCAGAGGCGAGAGCTCTGATGGAAGGACAGGAATGTTACTTCGAGTATGGCGATGAAAATGATGAATGGTCTTACCGGCATAGGCCCGACACAGCCGAGAGTGAACAACAAGGTGATGTCAAACAAGAAGAGCTCAAGCAAGAGTTAGAATATATTCCTGTCAAACAAGAAGAAGACTCAGAGCCGCGGCCAATGGAAATAGAGAGCTTTCCTCAAGGTCGGCATCAGTCCGACTTGAGTAACGAACGCCAACAGGCCCATCTGGGGAGGATCCGGTCGAACCAGACTCAAAGGGAGGCCTTGGAAAATCGGCGGGCCGCCCACAGAGACAGGCGAACAAGAGTGAAGCGAGAGGCTTCTGCTAGACGGACGGAAGGAACCCCTTCCGAATCCTACGAGCATGAGAATTGCCGGCATGTCAAGTCCCTGGGCAACCACCCGCCGTTTATTGTCTGTAGGAATATTCGCCTGCCTCATGAAGATCCATTCAATGTTGAGCTACGATTGGCGATCTCTTTGGCCACGTCTTTCGTGATTTCTATTGAAATATGAGACGCCATAGGCGGTGCTTTTGAGTATTCAGAAGTGTATGATTTTTGTAGGCCAACTTTGGCCATCCATGTTTGGGGCTTGAGCTATTTGGGTCTTGAGGGTGCGCATTGAAGTTTGCAACTTTGCGTTGTTCATAGATCAATTTCACGCTTTGGATATTTGAAGTCAGGTAAAAAGGCCCAACTGAGTTATGAAGAAACTGAGCGGGCAATGCCCAACCAATTTTCGCAATCATCCGTCAATGCCGGCGCTCCGGAAATTCCTTTCGACGAGGAGTTCAATACGGTAATGAAACTGTTCCCTTACCTTTATATCTCGTCACAGTGCTTGGTAATAGTCAATAGCGACATGCAAAGCGTCCGCGCCAGCAGCTGAACAGAACGGTCGACCAGTCGAAGGGAAGAAGCTCTTGTCTAGAGCCCGTGTGGCACAGACTTCGCCCTCTGAAGATTCGGAACGCCTCAGCCAGGCGGCGCAAGTGCCAAACCTTCCTGCCCTGTACCAGCCGAATCTGATGAAAGTGGAAACGGTGTCGGCCCCGAATTGCACACGCTCGAACTTGACTTGGATAAAGACGGTTCAGATGATCCTGCAGAGGGCGATGCGGATGACGAATCTGGCGATGATAATGTACGTTTCAATGCATTGAGCATTATAAGTACTGAAACTTATCTGACTTTTTCAGCTGCCAGAAAGTCAGTCAGAGAAGGTCACTGCCTCAGCGTTGCCTCCAATACCAGCTTCCGTCATGGGGCCGGGTGGATATGAGGCTGGTCCAAACATCGACATCTAGGCGCCAATGCCAGGACCAGTTCAATCCCCCGCGCCAGGTCTGCAATATGCCAGAGGATCCCAGGTCCAGGTGTCGAAGACTAGTTATTCGCCGCGCCAGCCTTTCCACATGCTGCGGTTGCGAACGGAGGCCGTGGGTTTGTAACAATTCTGGGTGCCATCTGCGCCGACGGGACTGCTCTGCCACCAGCGGTAATCTTCAAGGGCAGTACAGAGGAGGATTTTCGAGAGACGCGGATGGATGGCCTCGAAAGCGAACGCAATATTGTCTACTCTGCAGTTACGCCGAACGGCCGCACGTCCGATAAGCTTCTCCTGCATTGGCTGAGAGATATATTTGACCGACATTCACGGGACAAGGCGGGAGGTGGAACGCGCCTTTTGCTCGTGGAAGAGCCAGTAAAAGGACTCCAAACCCTCACGAAAGACTACCTTTACGTTCTTGCCGATATGAAAACTACGGTTGGAACCTTGCCGCCTAAGCAGGCTCAATGGATTTCTCCAGTCGATCGTGGGCTCTTTGATCCGCTGGCTGGGATCTACTCCAAACACTTCAGCGGTACTTTGCGAGAACATTTTGATGATTCTGGGAGATCAATGGCCGACTTTCTGCTCCTCCGGGAACAGAACTTTTGGCGTTTTTTCAGCATTGCCTGGGGCGAGGCTGTGGCAAAGACAAATATAGTCTCCGCATTTGAAGCAAAGGGGTTGTATCCTCTCGACGTCTCCAAAGTTGTTCAGAGAACCCAGGAGATCCGCGACGTTTCGGCGAAACATCTACGTAAACATATTGAGGATTTACTCGAGGAAGAGCCTAATTTCTTCGAGAAACAACCTGTTCTTGGAAGATTCCTCAAACGAACTTTTCGAGCGCATAGAGTCACTGGAGAAAAGGAGAAATAAAGTGGAGGCACAGCTCAAAGCTCTGAGGGAAGGAGATAAGCTCTCTTCAGAGGATGAAAATATGGAGTCGGATCAGGAGGTTGCTGAGAATAAAGGAAGTGAAGATGTGGACTTTTCACAGGATGTCGAGCAAGGGTATGAACTCAATCCAAATAACGAGCTCAAACAGAAACAGAACGAGCTTGAACAGGAAGAGAAACTCAAGAAGGGAAAAGATCACACCGAATCAGGAGGCCATGAGCAGCGGCAGAATATGAGGATTTCGATAGGAAACAAAAAGATTCTGAGAAGCGGTCTCGGCGGGAGATGGGCAAGACAAGCAAAGCTGAAAAGGACTCCACGGAAATTCAACAATCGTCCAACAAGGCTCGGCAAACAAGAAGAAGGAAAAGGGTCTGTTCTGAACAGACTGGAAGTGTTTCCTCTGGTGGTGAGAATACCAGCACTGCCGCCCTGGAAACTGTCCTCCCCATCCGAACAACCCGATCTGGGCGAGTAATCCGGTCCCCCGCTTGAATTTGATATGAAAGTTGTTGTAGAATCTTTCCTTCATGTATACATCTTTGTAATAACGATGTCTAATATGATCTCGGATATTTCCTAGAACATTCGGATTGTCGCATTTCAGCGTCTACTGCGTCCTCTGCCAGAAACAGCGAACAGCCCATTTGGCAGGAAATTGCAGCACGTAATGTTACCATACACATGTGAGAATACCAAAAAGCAGTTTGTTATGTATTATGGAGTTATCGGTTCCTTCCATTCTTGACTGATACCTAGGTTATTCTAGAAATCGGTGAAGATGAAGCCTTCTCAACGATGCCAGTTGACGCAAAACCAAGTAAGGGTTGGCCCGTTGATTCCTGAGGCACCAACAGACCCGCGGACGACTGGACGAGCGTGCAGTTCTCCGCCGAATGGAGCGCATCAGCACCCCTCAACGCCAGGAGCCCCCCTTCAGATCATCCACCGCCAAACGAGATGATCAATGCAGTGCTGGTATTCAACAACCACGGCCAGCCACGTCTGACCAAGTTCTACACGCAGCTTGTGCGTTACCGTTCATCCAAATTCCTCTATACTTTCCACTAAATGGCTTCCAGGATACACAAATCCAGCAAAAACTTATTGCGCAAATTTACCAGCTCGTGTCGCAACGGCCGCCGTCGGCATGTAATTTCCTCCCGCTACCGCCCCTCCTTGCGCAGGGCGCGAGCACCAGCGCCAGCGGGTTCTCCGACGCTCCAACCCAGATCACCTACCGCACCTACGCGACACTCTCTTTCATCATCATCTCCACGTCCACCGAGTCCCCGCTTGCGCTGATCGACCTAATCCAGGTGTTCGTCGAGGCCCTCGACCGCCTGTTCGAGAACGTCTGCGAGCTGGACCTCATCTTTGGCTACGAGACCATGCATGCAACCCTCTCAGAGATGATTGTGGGCGGGGTTGTGGTTGAGACGAATCTTGAGAAGATAGTTGCCGGAGTCCGCGCACAGGAGGGATCTCGTGGTAAGCGCAAAGCTGCCGAAGCTGCTAGCACGGGAGTTGCGAGGTCAGCTCTGCCGGGGTTGGGAGGTTGGCGATAACATAGTCACGATTGAGTTTGGTCTGGTTTGGGGCGTTAACGGTTTTGACCTGGATAAACAATCCCTTTCATGCTTAATGTACAGTATTTACGCAGTTGACCTGTTCGTCTTCGGATGGGATGGCTTGGAACGTCGGCAAAGAACCAACTAGGGAATGAATTAGGGCAGGACCCTATAGTCACGTGACACATTCGCTTCCCAAACGCCAAGCTCCCCACACTCGGTGATTATTTAGTCTTTGATTCGAGTTGCCATTTTTCTTTTCTCTCCGTCTCGCCAGTCAGTCAATTCAAGTGCCTCTGCACCCGACATCCTCCCTCGACGACAATGGTAAGCTGATCAATTCGACTTCGAAAATCTTTTTGAGCTCGACGAGATCGGAATCAACATCGGTTTCATACCGACAATGTCGATATCCATCTCAGTCTGAGACTCCAGCTGGAGTCTCTTGATTTCGTTCGGCTGCTGGTTTCGCTCATTGAGTGACCACAGTTGACGATGTTGGCTGGGGCCCACGGTCGGCGTGACGTTCAACCGTTTCGCGTCGCCGTGTCGGCTCGCTAGAGTTCAAGAAGATGCAGCATCTGGTGAAAACAATTTGCTGATCTTCTTTCTCAATGACAGCCTCCGAAGTCTGGTAAGAAAGTCGCTCCCGCGCCCTTCCCGCAGGGCAAGGCTGGCGCGACCAAGAAGCCCAAGGTAGGTTTCTCCAAAATAACCTGGTTTAGAGACGTCCTGTGTCTAATTGACCCTTGCGTAGAACCCCCTCTTCGAGAAGCGCCCGCGCAACTTCGGCATCGGCCAGGACATCCAGCCCAAGCGCAACCTGTCGCGCTTCGTCAAGTGGCCCGCCTATGTCCGCCTGCAGCGCCAGAAGAAGATCCTGAACCTCCGCCTGAAGGTTCCGCCGGCGATCGCTCAGTTCTCCAACACCCTGGACCGCAACCTGGCCGCCCAGACCTTCAAGTTCCTCAACAAGTACCGCCCCGAGACCAAGGCCGAGAAGAAGGAGCGTCTGCACCGTGAGGCCACCGCCATTGCCGAGGGCAAGAAGAAGGAGGATGTGAGCAAGAAGCCCTACACCGTCAAGTACGGTCTCAACCACGTCGTTGGCCTGATTGAGAACAAGAAGGCTTCGCTGGTTCTCATCGCCCATGACGTCGACCCCATCGAGCTGGTTGTCTTCCTGCCGGCTCTGTGCCGCAAGATGGGTGTCCCGTACGGCATCATCAAGGGCAAGGCTCGTCTGGGCACTGTCGTGCACAAGAAGGTAAATACAACTTCTTCGTCTCATAGATGAATTCGACAGCTAACGAAAGTCAAAGACTGCCGCCGTGCTGGCCATCACTGAGGTGCGCAACGAGGACAAGGCCGAGTTCGCCAAGCTGGTGACTGCCATCAAGGAGGGCTACAGCGACAAGTACGAGGAGAAGCGTCGTCAGTGGGGTGGTGGTATCATGGGCGCCAAGGCCATTGCCCGCCAGGAGAAGAAGCGCAAGGCCGTTGAGAGCGCCGTCAAGATCTAGATGGATTCTCGAGCATGGATTGATGTCGGTAATGAGAAGGAAAAAAAGTAACATTGAGTTATGTTTTAATGTTCCTTATGGCATAGATACCCCGGATCACAATACATCTTGCCTTACGACTTGTCATCAGGCTCTGGGTGGAGACATCAAAGGACACCATCGTCCCATGTATGATGTGGTATGCCTTGTCTTGAATCCCTAGGCGACGTAGCGATCACCCAAAGCCGAATGGCACCGTGTAGTTAAGTAGGCTAGGGTTGGAAGACATAACCGGTAGACGAGTCCTGGACCCAGATTCATGTGTAAACGCAGTGCGGTCGTCTGAGTACCTTTATCTATCACATGCGAGTCGCTGGAGACGAATCAAGGGCCAATTCGTTGACTACTGAATTTCGAACAGATAAAACAGTAACGAGAGCATCTACGACCAACTCATCTTAAGGATCAAGTTTTACATGTACCAGGCATTTTACTGAAGTCTTCTCCGTGCTCTTCGTCTGCTGCTTGAATATCCCATAGAATATACCTTGCATCATATGATCCTGGACTGGAGACGCTAGGCACGATGCCGGGCTCGAACCATCCACACATTCTCGTGAGTGTTATGAACCTAGGCGCTGTCATTCAACGTCAAGGGCAGTACGTCAGAGTCGCAGCAATCTACCAAAAGGAACTGGAAGGATGAGAAAAAGAGATTGGAGGCCATATATCCAGTCACCTTCGCCAGCGTCAGTGACCTGGGAATTTCTAGGCCAGGAGCATGGCGATATCAGTGTACCCGCAGGGATCGTCGAACAGAGCCGTATGGAGGAAAATGCGGCAGCCGAAAGGGGGAGAGTTTCTCGAGGTTTATCATGTTGGAATCAGTTACGAAGAGATTGAGGGATCGTCCAGCTAGTTCAGACAAAGTAAAGGAGCTGTTGGGGAGTTAAAGCTTTTCTAGCCTGAATTCTGCTGAGAGCTTTTGTTCCGAGGCTGATTTTCGCTTTTTGATTTTTCGTTCCTTCGTTCAGTTACTTGTAAGTTTATGTACTTCCAACTCATCAGCTCGCAAATTTTGGTTTTGAAATGTAATCACAATATTGATGCGACTTTCTAAACCAAGAATACCCAAGAGTTAATAATATTATAGTACGTTATCGTGCATAGCCGTGCATGCCCTCATGAGATGGATTACTTTAGTCACTGTACTCGTATGATTTGGGACATTCGGCAAACAAATTCATGCTCAGGGAAGCGATTACCTCATCCATGCCAGATTTTCGGAAAGCTGACACAGGAGCGCTCCCACATTACAAAAGAAGATGTCAAGCGAGTTTGTTGTTAAGATGGATCAAATCCCAAGTCCCTCGCCCAGCAGGGACTGATGGAATTGTGAATCAACAGAGGCTGTTACAGAGCTGAGAGCGGAAAGAAATCTAACCATATTTAGCACTTGGTGTGAAGCTTAATCAAGATAAGCTCTTTGGCTCATGCCAAGACATGAAATCTGCGCTTTGGGTCGGTGAGGGACAACAGGCGTCAACAGACAATGAAAAAAAATGCATACAAACATTCCTCTCGATGGATAGATATGGCAATTAACTCTTATACTGTGATTAAATTCTTAATACACCCTAACCATACCATACAGTGACAACAAACAATGAAACAAGCACCTGGAAGAATTCCGATTGACAGCCTGAAATGTATGTTGAACAGGAATATCTGGACCGACTGGTTTGACGTATCATCGTATCTGCGATTTAGTTGCCGAGGAAAAATAACCGTGCCCCAAACACCGATTAACGGACCACCGAATCAAAAGTTATAGGTCTAATGGTTCGTGGTAGAAGAGGAAGACGTCTTGTTGAGCCCTTGTCGTGCCTATGAATTACGTCAGAAATCCGAGCATACCACCATTTCACGACCTAAAGTTCGAAAACATACCTTCATTTGCTCGATTCGCGCCTTCAACTGGCTCGTGACTTCTGCCGCCCGTTTCCAGTTCTCCCCCGGCTCGCTGGATCGTGTGGTCATCATGCCTGCTGTTGTTGATGACCCTAGATCGTCGGTATGATTGCTTCCCGTCGACCCGTACCGGGTTAGACCCGGTTTGCTGGGGCTGCCCCGACCCGAATAGCCCGAGCCCATAGGCGGGCTGATCTTCCGTCGCGAGAGCACCGAGTCACGCCCTCCGTGATCCGGGGATGCCAGGCCCGCGTTTTCCTTGTCTTCACTATGATTCGACATGTAGCTGGAGGGTCGCTCGTAGCGTGACCCCAGTAGCCCTCGCGACCCGTTGCTACTAAACGTTGCGGTGTCAGGCGACAATGGTGACATGTCTGGGACGCCACCCATGCCATACAGCTCCGGGTTCGGCGGGCTCATTGCCCCCGCTCGTAGCGCCCGCGACAGCTCCCGCTTTAGGCGCTCGATTTCACGCTGTTGCTTCTGCACAGTTTGCTCGGCGGCTTCGGCATCGCTGCGCGCTCGGACTAATTGTGTCTCCTTGGCCTTGATGCTGAGCACATCCCGAGTGTGATCCTCAATCAGTTGCGCGTTCTGGTTCTGGAGCTCCATCACCTGTGACGAGAGCTTCTGTTTCTCGGACCGGAGATCCTCAACCAGTTTCACCAGCCGATCCCTCTCCATTCGCAGTTCCTCCAGCTCAGCCCGCTCCACAGCAGACAGGCCCGAGGATATCACAGGTGCCGGAGTGGCTGCGGGTGCCGCCGGAGATGATTCTGCTGGCGCCGGCGCGGAAGCAGCAGGAGTAGGTTTGCTGATCGGGCGCCCAGCAAGTCCCCGTCCGAGTCCAAACTTTGGAGCCGCCGGTGCCGGTGCCGGTGCTGGTTCTTCTTCACGCGGTGACGGCGGGCGACGCTGTGGCGACCCTTGTGAGGCACCTGCCCCAGCAGCTGGAATCCGACGCTGCATCTTGAGACCGCTCCCTGGAGTAGCAAGTCCGCCTGGCTTCGGCAACCCGCCAGGGCGCGCCAGTTTTGGCGCCGGTTTCGGTTGCGGTTGTGGAGATGGCGCAGGGTCTTCTACCGGCGGAGGAGCTGCGCCCGCAGCTGGTTTCTTGAGACCCAGAGTGGGCTTCTTGGCTCCCGCAGGGGCTTTCTTAGCACCACCAGCACCAGCACCAGAACCACCTGGTGCTGCTTTCGGAGGCGCGACTATCGGTTTCGGTCGATCCTTGGCCTTTACCACGGCCGTCTCGAAATACTCTTTGATCTTTGTCTTGCGAATATCGTCCAAGCCGTCCAAATATGGATTCATAGCCCGTTCACCCATGATTTTCATCAACGTACCGAGAGCTTCGGCACCTGCAGACCGAATCACTTCGCTGGACTCCGTAAGCAGCTTGGTCGAAGCTTCGGCAATGGACTTGACTTCGGCTTTCGAAGGAACGTCGCGCGTAGTCCGAAGACACCTGATCAGGAATCTGGCCGTTTCTTGTTTTACTTGAGGGTTCTTATGCTTCAAGAATTCCAAGATGTCCTCCAGACATTCTGAGAGACTCGTTGATGCGAACACCGCATCCAGAGCCTGACCCAAGGCGTCCGCGACGGACTGCTTCTTTTCCTTTAGGCGTTCCAACATCGGCGCCATGATCAAAGACCGATATTTGCCAAAATCCTTACGAAGACCCTTGCCCAGCAAGTCAACGCAATTTGCCGCAACTGTGACAACCGCAACGTTGGCGTCTTTCATGCTCTTCGCGAGCCCCTTTACGACATCGTCAAACGGTGCGTCCTTGATTCGAGGCACGTTAAGTGCATTGTAAAGATCATCCAGGGCCTCCTTCCGATCCTTCCACTTCGACGACGATAGTCTCTCATGTAGGTCTTTGGGCACCTTGGGCATCACGTCAACCGGCTCGGCCAAGTCAAGCTCTTCACCGTCCTCATCTGCGTCTTCTCCTCCCCCAACGTCTCCGGCTCCTGCATCGCCGTCCTCGCCGGGCAGAGGTGCGGAAGCCATCGCTTCCTGCTGCGCCCTTGTGTATCGCTGCTGCGTCGGCGGCGCCTCCTGCCTGACATTATCGAACAACTTCTCCAAGTCTTGTTGCTGGACCGGCTTCAGCTCGGCCCAGAAGACTGGCTTGATGGCATCTTTGAGCCATCGATAGAATTCAACCGTCAGATTCTGGGCTTCCGCGCGTACGTTCTTATCGGCATGTCCGAAGACCTTCGGCAAGCTCTTCAGAACCGGCTTGGGGTCGACGATCTTGCAACCATAGTTGTGGTAGATGGCTGTCAATGCTGCCAATGTCGCCGCAATTACCTTGGGTTGCTTGTGTGAGAGGAAAGGCAGAAGCTCTTCGATCACCGGAGTTGCACTGTCGAGTTCGACGCAAAGCAGCAACGCTTCAAGGGCATTTGCCTTGGCCGCCGGACGGGCAGAGGGTAGACCTTTCTCGGCAATCGGGGCGATAGTAACACCCCGCGTCCTGACAAAGTCAAAATGAGTACCAACCAACGAATATACTCCCCGTTCGTGCGTACCTCACGCATGCCTGAACACCACCGTATTTTAGGAATGCGCAGTACGCAGCCAGACCTTCCTGTTGCGCAGCAACATTGGAGTCTGCGACGGCACCTTTCCACAACCCTGTATCTTGTAGGAACGGGCGGAAAACAGGATCCGATTCATCTGGTGTCTTTTCGAACTGCTTCGCAGCATCTTCATACCCTTCCTTTCTTACTTTCCACAGCTATTTTCCGCGCCGTATTAGTGTCTTGGTGCGTGAACCCGTAGAAGACACACTCCAAACGAACCTTGTGTGTGAATCGATCAGGGAGAGGAAGAGACGAGAAGTCTTCTTCGCCGTCGGCCATTGTCGCTGAGAGAAAGTGGCTACGTCACTTCTAATCTGCCATGTCAAAGCACCATCTCATCAGCACCGTCTGCAGCAATAGCACGCATATGAAAGCGAAGGGAATATCTGGCTCCAGGGCGAGTTGCGGAAGCTCGACAAATGGGACGCGCAGCGAGCTCGAATCGAAACCCAAAGGAAACCGTACCTCAGAAGTAATGTCCGGTCTGCTACTGTCAATAAATTCAGCACGAAGGTTTGCCTGTCGATTGCTCTGTCGCAAAATGTGTTAAGGAGTGGGGGAGCAGGGCGGTCATATGTCGGGCCAGGAACGCCGATTCTGCTGGGTAGGCAACGCGAAACCAGACGAGATAGATTCGCGCTCTGAGAAAGAACGAATTATATACGTCCCCCGGCACGGTATCCAAGAGGCCGAACAATCTGTCGTGTACAAAGAGTAACTATATAAACACCGACAATCCTGGAGATTGGGCGGCGAATGTCAACAAAAGTTGAAATCCATGATTATGTAATCGTTTGGTCTGAGCGGCGGCTTGGGCATCTCCACAATCGCAGATCGGCAGCACGTGACCTGGTGACTATCGGCCAATCCCTAAGCGTGGAGCGCTTAGATCATCGACCATGCTCTCTATATCGGGTCTTCAACTGCTGTCGATTGCAAACGGCTGCACATTCCTAGCCGCATTGGATGAAAACAGAAGCGTGTTACTACTTCTTGAAGTATACAGTACTCTCAGATACTTGATCTCGGACCAAATTGGACCTAAGCAAGCAAGTTCCTCCCGGAAATAGATGAAGGGCCCTTCACTACGAGGCCATAGTCGACTGGACTGAAGTGGCTTCTGATATTCAAACCAAGGTCTGTAAGGCTTACCCTGGACAAAAGATCAATCTTATAAAGTATTCTTGATCGGGTGTGCTCGACTTGAGTAATCAGCCGTCGGCGCAAAGAATGACCAGGACTTGTTTTTTGAGGGATGTACTCCGTACCACTAGTCTAACACAAGAGTATCGCCATGACTGATGCCTGGCTTGTTCAACGCCGCACAGAAAATTCACCCATGTTCTTAAAATCAGACTTAATTATCTTGAGGCTAGGGATCAATTCGATGGACATGACTCATTCCCGAAATTTCCCTCGTCAGGCGATTCCATTTCATTTCCCCCACGTATAAATCGCGAGAGCTCGTGTTTGCCCCGCCATCAACGCGCGTTTCCTTCCAAAGTTCTCTAACAGCTTGCCGCAGACAAGACTTCAACGCTTCAATTGCCCGCGCAGAGCCTTGACATTCATACACAATGCTATCCAACCGTGGAGAGAATTATGCCAGTTCATGGGCACTGCCGTGGCGATATGCACCAAGTCATACGTACAACAAGGACACGAACCCAAATGGGCTCATATCGCTGGCCGTTGCCGAGAATGTATGTACACCGCAAGCAATTGCAAGTTACAGGGAGAATAGAACAGTCAGATTAACATGGAAAAATTCCTCGTAGGCGCCGATGAGGGAGGAGATGACCAAGTTTATCAATGACAAGGTAGTCCGCAAGGCCAGTTTAGAGTCTCGAAAAAAGGACCGTATCAATGTTTAAACGTGTGTAGGTAGCTTTCAGCAAAGATGCCATCTCTTACGGCCCCCATCCATCCATTGCACGTCGCCTTCGCCAGGGTTTGGCAAATCACTTTGCCCGATACTTTCACCCACGCGAGCCTGTCAACCCAGACCACATCGTAATTGCTACCAATGCCACAGCACTGGGAAATATTCTTGCGCATAGCTTGGCCGATCCCGGGGATGCAATTCTCGTCAGTCGACCCATGTATGGCCGCTTCGAGATTGACTTTGGCATCCAAGCCGGGGTAAGCATTGTCTATGCCGATACAGAGCCAGAGGAGGCCTTTTCCCCGGAGGTTGTGCAGAAGTTCGAGGATGCCCTTGTCAAATCGGAAACCGAAGGCCGAAGGATCCGTGCTGTGCTGATTGTCAACCCGAATAATCCAGTTGGTCCGTATTTCTCGAGGAGGAAGAGGATAACTGAGCTCACGGCCACCAGGTAGATGCTATCCTCCAGAGACACTCGCAGCCATTGCAAACTTCTGCGCACGACACAGGCTCCATTTGATTAGTGATGAAGTGTACGCTCTTTCTACCTTTGACTCGGGCGACCCCAACGCTGTGCCTTTCACGTCTGTTCTTTCTCTCCAGCTCCCGATCGAGCCGAATTTCATCCATGTTTTGTACGGATTTGCAAAGGTAAGACCGGCTACTTCAATTTGTAACCACTGTTCAAAGACGCTGACAATGATAAGGACTTTGCTTCCGGTGGTCTCAGCCTGGGATTTCTGCTCACATCGAATGAGCAACTTCGCATTGCGAGCAGCGCGCTGATGTAGGTTCGGCTGAGATGGATGAGGCGAGAATATCCAAGCTCACTGTTTGTAGGAGATTCCATAGGCCATCTGGACTGGCTCTTGTTGTTGGAATGGCGGTCCTTGAAGACGTGGATTTTCTGGCTTCGTTTACTGCAAAAAATAGAAAGCATCTCACAGCGTCCTACAAATTGGTGACGTCGGCCCTTGACGAAAAGGGCATCCCATATGTAAAGGGAGGGTATGTCACACTGATTCAATCCAATCCCTTCAATTCTCAGTACTTACTATGCTTAGGAGTGGAGGCTTCTTTGTTTACATCGACTTGTCTCGTTTTTTGCCACCCGGAGAGGATGAACACCTCCCCCCGTTGAGCAGGACGTACAACACTCGTCAGGCCACCGAACGCGAATTCACGCTTGCTCGGAAACTTCTGGACGCAGGCGTTATCCTGCATCCTGGGGAGGAACATGCGAAACATGTCGGCTGGTTCCGGCTCGTCTTTTCGCAGGACGAGGACACGCTGAGGGAAGGCCTGGCGAGGTTGTTCAAGGCATTGGGGGTATGAGTGGTCATAATTGCCAAAATCCAGGTCCAGTCAACTAAATGGTAGAATACTACTGTTAAAATTTAAAAAAAAAAAAAAAAAAAAAAAAAAAAAATTACTCCATTCAATTTCGTGTAGACTGGAAGCAAGTTTGGCTACGAAAACAAAGGGTGTAAGAAAGGGTTAAAAAAAGATCAGAAATGTGCGACAGGACTGGGATTCGAACCCAGGCGGGCGAACCCACGCGCTTAGCAGGCGCGCGCCTTAATACCACTCGGCCATCCTGTCTAAGGACACCATTCCAGGCCGCCAATAGAACAAAAGTACTCGACCACCGGGAAGCCGACATCGGATTTCTTGTCGACTTGCTTCCCGAGTTTCTGAGTGGTTCTGCCTGTCACGTATCTTCACCTCGACTTCTTATTCGACATCAGCCATAAAGATGATCAAGTATCAAAGTAGCGGTTCATTGATAGCATTCCTCCCCCTATCAGGAAACGATGCTGCGTTAATAGGGGCTCGTCGCCCTTTTTGTAGCCTTGGAGGGGCTAGCGAGAGACTATATATATATCACCGGATTCAGTGAACTAGATGGATAATGTTTCTTCGATGTTTTTTGCCACCAAAGCAAAACTTTCACGGAATGTATCGACAGCCAAGCCCGCTGACTTCGGATGCATGGAGACGCCACTGATGATGCGCAGATGTCCTCAAAGAACACCGAGGATACAAGCAATTGTAGTATGGACCATGTTTGCCGATTTCAGCGCCCCTTTCCGTAGAAGCAAAGAGCAAGCGCAGACTACAGACACCTGGTAACTGATCACTCCAAAGTGTCCTCACGACCCTGTTGTGAGTCTCTTTGTTCCCTCCGCAGCAGTCGCAATCGCGCTCTGGTACGGACTTCCTCGTCTATGTCATGCCACCCTCTCATCCAAGCCGATATCCCATCCAAAAGCGCGTCTAAGTCGGTGTCCACCGCCTTCTCATCACTCTTCGACTGTCGCTTTCGTCGCCACGGGTTTCTGGTTTTGCGTGTCGTCCGTGCCGCGGAAGCATCGCCGGTAGCCTCTCGTTGACGCTCCCACTCATTGACCCAGCTTTCAAGGCCTCGAACCGTGCCTCGTAAACCTTCTAGTTCGATTGCATCCTCGTGGACGTCGGACCGTCTGCAGCAGTGGACGATTGTTAGCCTTAATTGGCAGAGCGTAGACGTATTTTTCTTATGGGGCCCAGCTTACAATTCGTGCACTTCCTCCTCCAAGTCTCGCATTCTCCTTGCAAATTCCTCGCGCTTAACTGTAAGCAGCTCGCGCATGCTGTTAACTTCCTGTCTCCGTTGCTGGAGCTCAGCGGTGACTACTTTGAGCTCTTCAAGGACTCCCGAGAGGCCGTCTGCTGTCTTGACGAGGACATCTCGCGAATGAGAACTTCGTCGCAATTGAGAGGGTGGACTCGGCGTGGCCGAGTTTGATCTGGAATCATGAGGCTTGTCCTTTGCGATTTCCCCGCTCAAGCTCGGTCGTGGATCGAGGATCTCCTCCAGACGGGACAGATATTCACCCACGGCGGCTTGCTGTTCTGTATTCAACCCACGATGCGACGCTTCTGCAGCCAGCCGCGTTATGCGGGAAAGTCGGCTAACTACGGTGCTGTCGGCAGCGTTTGACGGACGATCCGTTTCATTCTGAATTATTTCTGGATCGGCAACGTCGAGGTCGATGCCCGAGTCGACAAAGGATGGCGAGAGAGGACCCTCGTCCACATGAGATTCCATGAGGCGTTATCCACGGGCAAGCTGGCCCATCTGAGATGCAATATGCAACCAAAAATTTCCCGTGGTTTTTCCCAGCGCCATGGCTTCGGAGTTGGAGCTTGATCGACAGGCGATTGAGGCGGTGAGTTGCATGTGATCGTCGATCGAAAATCATCGACTGATGTGTTGATTAAGAGCCTATTTGACATTGCAGTTGCATTCCGTGACAAGAGGGGAAAAAAGTGATAATTGAAGCTGGTCCTTGTCTTATCTGATGCGTCACCAGCCCTTGTTCGTTTCATCCTTCGTTTATCACCACCCAGTCTAACACAGTGGGGATGTTGAATTCCAAAATACTGCATGATCATTGGATTTTGCTAGTTATAGGTAACCAAATAGAGTAGAAGCTTGTTGGATTAACCTTAAAACTCTACTTTAACTCGAACTCTGGGTGGCAGTTAGAAGTGGGTAGTACCTGGACTGCAATGCGGTTCTGAAGACGAGTCATACATTGTCAGCTTCTGCCGCATCGATTAACTCTCCACCGGAACATTTCCGCTCGGCACTCGAAACCACCCAGAATGCCGGCATCCGTAAGTATCCGCACATTTTCTTTGTTTAAACGCTCCTGTTGGTTTTGGTATCTCATTGCCAGAGCTCTGTCTAACCCACCATGAACCAGTTCACCGTCACGCCGTCTCTCGAGACGGCTCGCGAAGTCGTCGCCAAATCCGCCGGCTCCAAATATCCCCCGAATCTGCTCCCCTTGACGGCGTCGATTCCGGCCGATCTGCTCACGCCCACGGTCGCTTACCTGAAGATTGCCGCAAAGTGCGTTTCTCGGTCGTTGAACTCTTCGCCCCGCACCATTGGGTCTGACTGAAGAATTGATAGCTCGAAACTGTCTTTCCTATATGAGAGTGCAGCTACAACAGAAACAATCGGACGATATAGCTTCGTCGGAGCAGGTATGGACTGTTAGCCTCCGTTTTATCGGGGCTCAAACTAATACCATGCTGTTGGATAGACCCCCGGAAGGTGATCAAGACTGGACCCGGCCATGGGCCCGAGACCGATCCGCTGCCGATTCTCGAACAAGAGTTGTCACAGTTCCGTACCGCGACAATACCGGGCTTGACATTGCCGCCGTTGACGGGTGGTGCCATTGGCTACGTGGGCTACGATTGTGTGCGGTACTTTGAACCGAAAACGGCCCGACCATTGAAAGATGTACTTAGGGTACCCGAGTCATTTTTCATGCTCTATGATCGGATCATCGCATTTGATCATTTCTTCCAGGTGATCAAGGTGATTACATATGTTCCGATCCCGGAGTCAGACAGTGAGCTAGAAGCCGCATATCGCAAAGGGGAAGAAACGCTGCAGAGCACAATAAACGTGCTCCTTCAGCCGGAGATTCCGCTTCCGCCGCAGGGCCCCATTGTTCCCAACCAAGAGTATACGTCGAACATTGGGCGGGAAGGCTACGAGAGACATGTGACTCGACTCAAGGAGCACATCAGGATCGGCGATATTTTCCAGGCGGTGCCGTCGCAACGGCTCGCACGGCCAACGTCGCTGCATCCGTTCAACATCTACCGACACCTTCGAACGGTGAACCCATCCCCTTACCTATTCTATGTCGACTGTGGGGACTTCCAGCTCGTCGGCGCAAGCCCGGAACTTCTCGTGAAGGAAGAGAACGGACGGATCATCACGCACCCAATTGCGGGCACAGTCAAACGCGGACGCACTCCGGAGGAAGACGCAGAATTGGCCGCGGAGCTTCGTGGCAGCCTCAAGGATCGGGCCGAGCACGTCATGTTGGTCGACCTGGCGCGCAACGACGTGAACCGAGTGTGCGACCCGATGACAACGCAGGTGGACCGGTTGATGGTCGTGGAGAAATTCTCGCACGTGCAGCACCTGGTCTCACAAGTATCCGGGGTCTTGCGACCAGACAAGACGCGCTTCGACGCCTTCCGCTCCATCTTCCCCGCGGGCACCGTGTCCGGCGCCCCCAAGGTCCGCGCCATGGAGCTCATCGCCGAGCTCGAGGGCGAGAAACGCGGCGTCTACGCCGGCGCGGTGGGATACTTTGGGTATAACCGCGCGAGTGCCGACGGTACCGCGGAAATTTCGGGTGACATGGACACCTGCATCGCGTTGCGCACGATGCTGGTCAAGGACGGCGTCGCATATCTCCAGGCAGGAGGCGGGATCGTCTTCGACTCGGTCGAGTATGACGAGTACGTCGAGACGCTGAACAAGCTCGGTGCGAACATCCAGTGCATCAAGGGTGCGGAGGAGAAGTATCTCAAGGCTGCCGTCGTAGAGGGCGCTACGTCGTGACCTCTCCCTTCCTCGAAACTTGACGAGAGAACGGAGAATGTGATATGAACATCTTCACTGTCGGAGTTTATCCCCCTTTTGTTCGGCTTGGTGTTGGTATAGAGAATTATATATGAATGAGGCACTGGTAAGGCAATTCTTGTTGACAAAAAAGAATAAAAAGTTCATCTGCTGATGAATAGGCCTTCAATTAGGGTAATTGTCCCTCGTCGAGCCCTTAGCGGAGCATCAAGCCAATTCCGGACCAAATTGACGGTATATGTCACATCACGATCATAACCATTATCATTGACGTAAAAACAATCGGGAAATAAAAAAAAAGGAAGGCTTGTGTAAATAGCCTGATAGATGGGTGTGGACTTTGAATGTAAAGCAACGTCCATCATGAAACGTGTATCAAACATATCGACCCTGGATCCCAGGTAGCAAGTTCAATTTATGAACACCCGCGATGCCGATAAATAATAACCGGAATGGCTACGCCACGGACGCCCCCATATAAAATAACGAGAGAAGCAAAAACAAAAAGGTTAGCGAAGGACAAAAGAACGCCAGACCCAACCCGAATTCTTGTCCCGCGGATGATCCCCATAATTTTCTTCCCCTTTCCTTGTATGATTTCACAAAGAGAGCAAGACGTGAAGCGCCGTGGCGCAATGAGGGTGGTTATTTTTCTTTTCAAGCTGTACATGAGGTTCATATGGAGCGCCGAGTGTACCCGCGGCGTCATGTCCCATCAAAGACGCCATTGGTAGCTCGTCGTTGGATGTCAATGACAGCCATCTGCGTGCATACTCGTTAGTTGCAGAGCTTATCGCTTTGTCTCTAGGTTACGGAAACACACCTGACTCCCGTAGCCCATGATGAGCCGTTTCGAGTCGCTGTCCCAAGCGAGGCACCGGTACTGGACCATGTTTTCGACTTGCACGTCGCCATTGGTGGTCGCCTTCTTTGCTTCCCGCGCGCCGGGCGCGGTCCAAGTAGCTAGTGGCACGCCGCCGCGGTCAACATTCCAAATGGCTACCGCGTCCACAGTGGCGGCGCTGACGGCGTAGCCGTCCGGCGAGAATGCCAGCGTCAGCACCGGCACCTTGGGGACCAGTGAGAGTGTGTGGATGTTGGTGATCTCCTTGGACTGTAGATTGACGTTCCAGACACGTAACGTATCATCGATGGACGACGTCGCCAGGATCAATGAGGATGATGCCTCGGCTTCTTGCGCCAGCGGTTCCGGCCGAATTTCCGCCGCGGTGATGTCCCCGTCGTGAATGTCTTCGAGTAGCATGTCGTGAGTTGGAACCCATATGCTAGTTGCCGAAGAGGATACGGCTACAGCCACGGCAGAGAATGCTCTCCTAGTGCCGCGAACAAACGACCACTCGGTCGAGGAAGTGCGCGACTCGAATTTGTTCACTATTCGCAGACCAGACTCCGTGTCGCACTGCGTCACAAAGCCACTGCCTGCGACAAACAGCTGATTATTCCCTGCCCACGTCGCATCAAAGATTTCGCCGTCAATTACTAGGTCCGCCGAGAGCTCCGCGGATTTGAGCGAATCGTCCCACAATGTGAGCTCAGAATTGCCATGGATAGATACAACAACCAACAAAGTCGAACCGCGCGGTGCCCAGTGCAATCCGACAATCATTCCAGGAGCGTCTGGTAGGATATCCACGGCATTCCCTTCGGCATCGAACATCTGAATTGATCCGCGATGCTCGGTGCCGTAGACCGCCACTGCAAGCTTGTCACCCGACGGATGCCAGGCGAGGGCCGTCACCCACGACCCATCTCCATGGCTGTCGAAGATGCGTTCGTGCACTGGAGCGGCTGTGGCCCTGTCGCTGAGCCCTGGCAGCTTCCACAGGCCGCAGACACTCTCACTGGCGGCAGCAAAAATGGACGAATCATATGGTCGCCACGTGGACATAATCACGTGATCTGGGCGACCCACATTCAAATCGACGGTGGACGTGCAGGCGCCAAGATCCGGAGTCTTGGCAGTGCTTTGCACACCAATGCTCTTCCCCTCCGTTAAGGTGTAAGTAATTGGCGGCGCCGCCGGGTCCTGGTCCTCATGAGCCTCAGTCCCCATGGCAACATCCCCATCGACATCCACTGCTGGCTCTGACGGGGACTGCGACTTGATCCCCGGTGTCATCACCTGGTCGTGGTTGACTCCATTGACTTCAATGTCCATTGCGCCGCCGTCGCCGTTGGTGGCATCTTTACCAACCTTCTTGACACCTAGCGAGGGTTCGGCGGCTGCAAGACCATTGGTAGCATGACTTGGGCGCCGGCCCTTGGCAGGTGATGGCGACCTTTGCTGCTCTGCTTCTGATAAACCCTGTACTTGATCCTGTCGGTTCTCCTCGGGCGGTTTGTAAGAGTCGAGGTCGAATGGCGCTGGTCCGAAGAAGGATTTGGACGGCGACATCGGGACAGGATTGCCATCCTAGAACAAGGGATTCCCGTTAGCCAGCGCACCGAGCACCCAGAGTAAACGACTTACCTGGTCGAGGGACTGTTCAATTTCATGATACTGAAGCCCCTTTTGGACTAGCGACACTAACGCATGATTGCGAATATATGGCGCAAATGGGAGGGACTGCGGGTTGGGGTTCCATGCCCGCTGTAGCATGACCGCCGCCTCGCCATGGCCTGGATGCATTTAGATACTGCGTGGGTAAACCACATCGTCACAGAACGAACCTGATTCCTGAAGGTATCTAATACAACAAGTAAAGTCAATCTCTGTGACGAAATCCAACAGACTAAGATAAGGGCCAGAGCAAGTAGACGAACCTCCATATTAGGTAGTTAACATGATGCGAAGTTAGATCCATGATTACATATCAAATGGGCGACACCGAGTGTCATGCCCGGTGTCGATCAGTTCCGCGATTCGCAGCAGCTCACAGGGTGCAACTAAAAAGACCGTTGTGGATTCCGTCCGATGACGGCGACCATCGACAAGAGCAATGAAAAGCGGGATCTGATGAAGGTTGCGCGCGGACTCGAGCTCTGAGGAATGGATCGCGGGACCTGGGCCCGCCAAAACGGCACTGATTGGATCCTCAGGCACCCAAGGCTAAGGAACAGGCGCAATGGAGAGACTCGGGCGAATTCTAAGAGTCGACTGGTTATGTGAAATCGAAGAACGAACGAGGGCAGGTCGACTGGAAGACAGTCGGATCCGAACAGTTGCTTGAGCCAAAGTCAAACTGGGGTTTGGAGGGCTTCGAATTGAGATTGAGACCCGGCCTGGACCCTGGAGCCGCTAATGCCGAGTCTAGTTCCTGATACAGAAAATACACTTAATCAATAATTTAATGTTCCCTTTCAGGGTAATGATCGCGCCTCTGAATACAACATGGATAGCTGGAATCCTTCACGGTCCCCTGGATTAAGAGGCGCCCACTGAGAACCTATCCAGAAACGCATAAGAATTTGTCGAACTCTGAGAACCCAATTCTTCCAGTCCAAGTCTGCAAGTGACAAGTTTGTCGGGAAATCATCCCTTCCGCTGACTAAGTTAACTAGGGGATGTAAGCTTAGTCAGCATTCTGTATCAACCACCGTGAATTTCGTCCCTCACCGCGGACACCTGGCAGCAAAGAGTCCGGCACCGTCCAAACCCAGGATCCTGATCCAAAATCTCTCGCCGCAGGGCGCCGACTGTCGCTCTGCACTTCTCGGATCATGGCCCCCCGAATCAACCTGCCTCCGGCCACCCGCGCCATCCTGATCACGGTGCTTGTCCTCAGCTTTTTGTACAACATCGCTCGATGGAGGCAGCTGGAATTTGGCCCTGATGGGCAGCAGAACACCCCGATCGTTCCCTATTTGACTTTGGTGCCGTCTTTGTTTCTCTATTATCCTTGGACTCTGGCCACCGCCACGTTCGTCGAGCAGAACATCTTCACTGTGCTCCTGAACGGCGCTACCATTTTTTACGGAGGGAAATACCTCGAGCGCGCGTGGGGATCGCGCGAGTTTGTCAAGTTCATCGCATCTGTTAGTTTTGTGCCCAATGCGGTAGCCGTTCCGATCTATGTCATTTGGGCCGCTTTGACTGGCAATGGCCTTCGAGGGTATGTCTCCTGAGAGATCTCTTTTCGTGTGTGTGCTAACCGGCGAGTATTTTCAGTCTTACTCAGATTTGCGGCGGTGTCTCCATTCAGGCGTCTTTCCTCGTCGCCTTCAAGCAGTTGGTACCTGAACACACTGTAACCATAATGAAAGGCCTGGTCAAAATGCGCGTCAAACATTTCCCGGCAATCTTCCTTCTCCTGAACACCGTCAGTGGTTTAGTCTTTGGCACTGACACGGCCGCAATTCTTGCTTGGCTGGGCCTCTTGACCAGCTGGACTTATTTGCGGTTCTACAAGCGGCAGCCAGATTTGACAGGAACTTCGACGAATGGTCTCGGCATGAGAGGTGATGCGAGCGACACTTTTACTTTTGCCAGCTTCTTCCCCGACGTTATGCAGCCTCCGGTGACCTTCGTCGCGGATCGTATCTACGAGGCGTTGGTGGCAATGAAGCTGTGCACTCCCTTTTCTGCCGAGGAAATTGCTACAAGCAATGAAAATGCCATGGCTCGAGGTCAGGCCGGTCTACCCAGCTTACTGAGTAGCAGTCGGAGCGCTGGGGGATTCAGAAGCATGGCGAAACGCGAGGAGGCCGAGCGGCGGCGAGCGCTCGCTCTGAAGGCCTTGGATCAGAGACTGCAGGCGGCAAATGCGGCCCGGCCCTCGTCCTCAGCCTCGTCTCAACCGCCGCGGGAAGCTTCACCCGCTCCGGCGGCCACGGTTTCCGGTGGCCAGAATGTGTTGGGAGAAACAAACTACACACCAGACCATTCGTGAATCAATTCGTGTTTTCATGTTTGTGTTGGATCAGCATCTCATTGGTGGTCATACGAAATGGATGAAACGACAGTGTGGTTGTTAATGACGTGATTGCACGGGTGTTATTTCTAGGATTGCATTCAGAGGAGTTGTTTTGGGTGACATTTACTTGTGATACCATTATGGGTTGTGGTTTTTCAGTTTTTCCCTGGATTACATCGTTCTCGACGTGTATATGTAAACTACGAAAATTAATGTCTGTTTGCGGGTTGTTATATCAATTCTCGAAAGAACATTCACTCTATTGTACAATGCCTCATCCCATATACCTACAACAAAACGGAGGAAAGAGGAAAAATCATTACAGCTGTTGTCGTAGCTTCTCCGCCTCTCCACGTGCTTCCTGCAACATCCGCTCCTGATCCTTCTTCGCCTGTCTGATGGCCGCTACTCGGGCACGATCCACTTCCGACTTTTTCTTCAACTGCTCCAACCATTCCAACTCGGCTTTTTCTTCGTCCGTGGCCTGGACTTCCTGCGCACCCGTGGCTTCCTTGACTCGGTCCCAGATCTCCGTGTAAGTCAGATTCTTCGCATCGATCACGACCGTCTTCTCATTTTCTGCCGGCTTCGGCGCGTGCTGGTCGCTGATGCGGTTGCCGGCGTTGTGTTTCTCAGCGCTGTTGGGTACCTTGCCGTTAAAGTAGATCGTGAGCGCCGCCGGACCCTCTTGGTCCAGTGTCTGTTTGACGGTTATGGGAAGTCCAGGATTATGGTATTTCAAACGTGTGAGGCAGTTCCGCCAGAAGTGCCGAGAGCCTTGGTGACCGCCGTAGATGTAGCGCGCATAGGTAAGGTGCATGCGTGTGACGGCCGGGAGTTTACTTGATGTTGATGTTGAGCCACTGCCGGGGGTGAGGGTAGGGAGGATTGCGGCGCCGGGACCTAAGCGGACATTGAGGAGCTGTTCGCAGAGTTTGCAACTCGGTGGTCAGCAATATTCATCGATTATCGGACTCGGTCAGTGTATAGAATCTGGGGCGGTTGTGAACGTGACGGGAAGTATTTACCCTCTGCAAAACCAGTCAGTCAGCTATAACTCATCGAATCAATTCTTGAAACGTTTTCCATGAGCGTACTGTTTTGAGTTTTCGCATTCGCTTGAATAGGTTGACCATGGTGAATCACTATGAGATCCTTCCGCAGGCCAGCTGGACCTGCAGAAGAGACCAAAGATAAATCACAACAAGAAATGAGTTGAATGAAGAAGAGCAGGAACACGCGTGGTGCTATTGAGCTGGCAAACCGCCGCAAAGCCGATCAATGGCGCGCTCTCTTTGCGATTCTGATCGTGAAGCTCGATGGTCCAGTCTGCGGAATCCAGATCTTTTCCTCCGCTGAAAGTCACGTGATATAAAATTACGGTACATTTGTACTCCGTAACTCCTCCGTAATGGCTCGGAGCTTCGCGCACGGAGCCAGGAAGGAAAGGCTATTCGGACGTTGTTCCTGACTGCAATCTACATATTGTTGGAATCTCCGTGTCATCAATGAATGACTCAGTCGTTCAATTGTTGCATCGAACTCGTTCTGGGAGAGTAATAGGACGTAGGGCGTGGACTTGCTTTGCATCGAAATTTCAATTTTTCATAGAACCGTGACTCAGGCACAGACTAACCGGATTTGGACTAGCAGATATCCGTCAACTGGCGTACTGAGTCATGAACTTTTCGTGCCCGCATTTCATGCCCCGCCAAAAGGCCGTTTGAAAAAGACTGCCCACGCTCCAGCTCCAGCTGCGCTGCCCACACGCCGCACGCACATTCAAACCCCGACACCATGGCTGCCGCAGCTGCCTCGGCCGCGGCGCTCGACCCGAGCAACAGCACCCGAAACACCCTCAAGATAGAAAGTTTCGAAAAAAGAAACGCCCTCGTGGCAATCGAGAAACGGTACCAGGAAGTATGGAAGTCCGAGAAGATCTTCGAGGTAGACGCCCCCTCCCTGGAGGAGGTTCCGGCCGGATCGATGTCCCCGGAGGAGCTGCGCGAGAAATACCCAAAGTTCATGGGAACAATGGCCTATCCGTACATGAACGGAACCCTTCACGCCGGACATGCCTTCACTGCAAGTAAGATCATATTCATGACCAGCGTTGCTCGGATGCAGGGTCGAAGGGCCCTGTTTCCTCTAGGCTTCCATTGTACCGGTATGCCCATCAAGGCTTGCGCAGACAAGCTGGCGGAGGAGATCAAGCGCTTCGGCAAGAACTTTGAGCGATACCGGGAAGAGGACGAGGAGGAGATCCCAGATCAGCCGCCGGCCCCGACCCAGGACGCCGCTGCCGATCCCACGAAGTTCACCGCAAAGAAGAGCAAGGCAGCGGCTAAGACCGTGAAGATGAAGTACCAGTTCCAAATCATGCTGGCGGTCGGCGTGCCGCTGGAGGAAATCCACAAGTTTGCGGACGCCAACCATTGGCTTCAACACTTTCCGCCACTGGCCATTCGGGACCTGGACAGTCTGGGTGCAGGAATCGACTGGCGGAGACAGTTCGTCACCACTGATGCGAACCCCTACTACGATGCCTTCGTTCGCTGGCAGATGAACCGTCTGCATGAGCTGGGTAAGATTCAGTACGGTAGCCGCTACACGGTCTACTCACCCAAGGACGGTCAGCCCTGTATGGACCATGACAGAACCGAAGGCGAAGGAATTGGTCCGCAGGAATACACAGCCGTGAAGCTCCGCGTCAAGGAGTGGGCACCTCAGGCGGCGGAAATCGTCAAGGGCAAGGTCGAGGATGACGCCAATGTGTACTTTATCCCTGCTACTCTGCGGCCCGAAACCATGTATGGGCAGACATGCTGCTTTGTTAGCCCTAAGATTACGTATGGTATTTTCCGAGCCAAGGAAAAGGAGTACTATATTTCCACCAAGCGGGCAGCGTGGAACATGGCGTTTCAAGGTATTTTCTTCGACAGCGAGCATTTCCCCAAGACGCAGGACGAGCTCCCGCAGGTCGCCGAAGCGCCTGGCTCTGCATTCATTGGGACTCTGGTGCATGCACCGCTGTCCGTTCACACGAACGGTATTCGGATTCTGCCAATGGAGACAATCTCTCCAACCAAGGGAACTGGCGTTGTGACGTCGGTGCCTTCGGATAGCCCTGACGACTACGCCACCGTTATGGACCTGATCAAGAAGGCTGATTACTACGGCATTAAAAAGGAGTGGGCGGATCTCGAGATCATTCCTCTGATTGAGACGCCCACGTATGGCAATCTGACTGCGCCCGCCCTGGTGAAGCAGCTCAAGATCCAGTCGCCCAAGGACACGACTCTTCTCGCAAAGGCCAAGGAATTGGCGTACACGGAAGGGTTCTACAAGGGTAAGCTCCTTGTTGGTGACTTCAAGGGGGAGGCCGTGCAAACGGCCAAGGAGAAGGTCCGCCGCCAGCTGATCGACAGCGGCGACGCGTTTGCCTACGCGGAACCCATGGGCCGGGTTATCAGCCGAAGCGGAGACGAGTGCGTGGTGGCGTATCTCGGCCAGTGGTTCCTGAACTACGGAGAGAACGATCCTCAATGGCAGAAGGATACCCTGGATTATGTCCAGAACAAGCTGAACACGTACGCTGTGGAGACGCGCAACGGCTTTGAGGCCAACCTCACATGGCTGAATCGATGGGCTTGCGCGCGGACGTACGGCCTGGGCTCGAGGCTTCCATGGGACCCGCAATTCCTGGTCGAGTCGCTCAGTGACAGCACGATCTACATGACGTACTATACCATCGCCCACCTGCTGCACAGCGACCGGTACGGAAAGACGTTGGGACCGCTTCAGATCAAGCCAGAGAACATGATCGATGAGGTGTGGGACTATGTCTTCGCGCGCCGCGAGCTGGATGATGAGCTCGTCGAGAAGAGCGGGATCAGCCGGGAGAAGCTGCTGGCCATGCGCCGGGAGTTTGAGTACTGGTACCCCATGGATGTCCGAGTGTCCGGCAAGGATCTGATCCAGAACCACCTGACCTTCTGCCTGTACATTCACATTGCTCTGCTGTCGCCATCTTACTGGCCGCGCGCAATCCGCACCAATGGTCACCTGCTGCTGAACGGCGAGAAGATGAGTAAGAGCTCAGGCAATTTCCTCACCCTGCGCGATGCCGTCGACAAGTACGGCGCCGATGCAGCGCGCATTGCGTTTGCGGATGCTGGAGACGGAATGGAGGATGCCAATTTCGACGAGACTGTTGCCAACAGCAACATTCTGCGCCTGTATACGCTCAAGGAATGGCTGGAGGAGATGAACAAGGACGAAAGCCTCCGAACGGGCGAGTACAACTCGTGGGACCGTTACTTCGACAACGAGATGAACGTTCTCGTTGCCGAAGCCAAGAAGCATTACGAGGACACCAACTTCAAGCTGGCCCTCAAGTCCGGTTTGTATGATATGATCAGTGCGCGGGATGCTTACCGCGAGGCCGTGACGGGTGCGAATGTGGGCGTGCACCGGGATGTCGTTCGCCGGTACACCGAATTGCAGGCCCTGATCATTGCGCCGATCGCGCCGCACTGGGCCGAGTATATCTGGCGTGACGTTCTGCAGAAGGTACGTACATGTCTTTGGTCATCGGGATCGAATTTCTGTCCGCTCTAACACGACTACAGCCCACCTCCATTCACCGGGCCACCTTCCCCGACGTTCCCGCGCCAAACGTGGCGCTCTCTGCGGCGTGGCAGTACGTGCGCAACACGTCGTCGACCATCACGTCGACGGAGGCCAACTACGCCAAGAAGCTGTCCAAGGGCAAGAACGTGACGTTCAACCCGAAGAAGCCCAAGAAGGTCGTGATCCTGGCCGCGAAGAAGTTCCCGGAGTGGCAGGAGAAGTACATCGACCTGGTGCGGGAGGCTTTTGATGCGGTCCATCTGTCATTTGATGACAAGAGCCTCAACGCCAAGGTCGGGAAGCTAGGGGAGATGAAGAAGGCGATGCCGTTCGTGCAAACACTCAAGAAACGGCTGGTCGTGAACAAGGAGTCTCCCGAGACTGTGTTTGAGCGCAAGCTGCCGTTTGACGAGTTCGCGGTGCTGACAGAGATGATCCCGAGCCTGAAGCGCACGACTGGGGCCAAGGAAATTGAGATCGTCGCGGTGGATGAGGGCGGCAAGACGGGCACCGTCGTGGCTACGGGCGAGCGCCGGGAGAATCTGCAGGCGGAGAACGCCGTACCAGGGCAGCCAATGTTCCAGTTTTTCAACATTGAAGAATAGATAGAGAAAGACGTCAAGAATCAAAGACTGAGATTTCTACGGTACTTTGAAGCTAGATATCGTACATGATGCCGTCGGGGGTCGTATCATCGTTTCCAGTCATCTCAGATTATCCAAGAAGCGATGAACCCTCCATTGTAGAGATATTGAACTGTCTCTGCCTGATGGCAGTGTTGTACGAATACCCGGGTTAAATTGATAGGTACCTTAGACGCTGGATGGAAATTTCCTAGGCGTGTTTGCGGCCGGGATAAAGGCCAACACAGGCAATTGCACGACGAAGTGCCGTATTTAATTAATAGCAAGCTGCAGGATGGAATTCTAGGCCCATAGAGCACCAGAGCGACATTTCTAAGCAAATTGGAGCCTAAGAGCGGGCGCTGGCGTTTGGTGTTCAGCGGCATGTCGAGCCCTCCGTCATGCTTCATCAACGCCCAAACCTGGACTCAGCCACGCTTTGTTCATCATCTTCATATTTTTTGTAAAATTTTTCGGAAATCAAGGACAAGAGATTTTCCCTTTCTTTCTGCTTGTTTTTACTCCCCGTTTATCCCTTTTCAGTTCGATCTCGCATTCCTTGTCCTGCCCCCCGGCTGAATTGATTCGCCATCCGAGACGCCCGCTTCTATCCCGCCCATCGATCGCATTGCTTCCAAAGTTCGGACGGTGGCGGCTTTCCTTCACAACCCCCTCCAGATCGCATGTGGATGACAGACGCACGGAAGGCGACGAGCAGTATTCATACTGTGACGGAGGCATCTGGTCACTGTGTGTAAAATCCATTTCTTGAGGACGACTCCGTCCTCCCTCACCCCTCGGCAACCATGTCCAAGGTCGTGCGAAGCGTCAAGAACGTCACCAAGGGTTATTCCTCGGTGCAGATCAAGGTCCGAAATGGTGAGTCGTCGATCAACTCCTTTGAAATCGTAGCAGATGCTCATTCATTGCAGCCACCAGCAACGACCCCTGGGGCCCAACGGGCACCGAGATGAGCGAGATCGCCGCCCTCACCTTCGGCAGTCCGACCGACTTCTACGAGATTATGGATATGCTGGATAAGCGGCTGAACGATAAGGGCAAGAACTGGCGCCATGTGCTCAAGTCGCTTAAGGTGCTCGACTACTGTCTGCACGAGGGATCCGAGCTGGTCGTGACCTGGGCGCGGAAGAACATCTACATCATCAAGACGCTGCGCGAGTTTCAGTATATCGACGATGAAGGCCGGGATGTTGGACAGAACGGTATGTTCTTCTAAACAGTGGGATTGGAGGGATTTGCAGCCGCTGACTGACGGGGACAGTCCGGGTTGCGGCGAGAGAACTGACGGCCCTGATCCTGGACGAGGAACGCCTGCGCAACGAACGCTCCGACCGGAAGCTGTGGAAGTCGCGTGTCAGCGGCATCGATGAGGGCGGATACCATAACTACGGCGGGCGACCGGATCCTCGTCGGAACCAGCGGCGTCGCCAGCAGGAGGACGAAGACGCGGAGTACCGTTTGGCGATCGAAGCCAGCAAGGCTGAAGCTGAAGAGGAGCGCAAGCGGCGAGAGCGGCTGGCCAAGGCCGAGGAAGAGGACGAAGACCTGGCCAAAGCAATCAAATTGAGTAAAGAGGAGGAGGAGCTGCGGAGACGGGAGCTGGAGGAGAGCAATGCCCAGTCACTGTTCGACGACACGCCGACGACTACGCAGCCCGCGCAGCCGCAGCTAACTGGCTACAATCAAGGCTACCAGCAGCAGCCAGCCGTAGATTGGTTCGGTAACCCCATTGATCCCCAGCAGCCGATGACTACGGGATTTCTCAACAATCAGTACTCGCAGCCCATGGGTTATCAACAGACGGGATATCAGACGGGCTACCAGACGGGGTTCCAGCCGGGGTACCAGAACGGCATCACCAACGGGTTCCAGACGCAGCCAACCGGGTTCGATCCATCGCAACAGTTTGGCCAACAGCAGCAGGCGTTTTTGCAGCCGCAGCCCACGCTACAGCCGCAGGCGACGGGGTTCAGCAACAACCCGTACGGGAACAATGCCTCGTTGTTTGGACAGCAGCAGCAACAGCAGCAGGATAACAATTACCTCCAGCCCGGCAGCCACAACCCGTGGGCCCTCAACAATCAACAGCAAGAGTCATTGAAGCCGCTGCCAACCGGGTCTAACAACCCATTTGCTGCAGCCATCAGTCGTCCGCAGTCGCAGCCGTCGCGCCCGACGCAGCCCACCCTCAACACTCTTGCGGAGGAAAGGGCCACGGCCAGCTTCACGGCCTCCTCGTCAAACCCGATCCTCAACTACCGACCTCCGACCGCGACCACCGCCGCCACCACCTCTGCTACTACCGCAACGACCCTGGCCGACACGCAACCCAAGCGCGAAGAGGACCCGTACAAGGCCAAGCTCAATGCGCTGCTGGCCAGCGGCGAGGGTCAGGACACCTTCGGCAACGTCGGCGAGCTGCGCGTGCCGGCCCACCACACCGCGCCCGGCGTGTTCATCAACTCGGCGGGTCAAGGCGCGGCGCGCCTGCAGGCCAGCCGCACGGGCAACAATCCGTTCTTCTCGCAACAGCAGTTCGTGCCACAGCAGACAGGGTTCGCGCAGCAGACAGGGTTCGCGCAGCAGACAGGGTTCGCGCAGCAGAACAATCCGTTTGGTGGTCAGCAGCAGCAGCAGCCGCAGAGCGGGAGCTTGATCGACCTGTGAATGTCCACATTCAATGGACCGAAAAAAGATGGTGATTAATCTGATGATGCTTTTCTTTTCTTTTGATACCAGGGGATTGTTCATTCGGGTTGGGTGATGTTGGGGTCCGGTCATACTCGCACATGCGCCTCGCCTTCTCTCGTCTTGCTAGGATGACGACGAATCGTCCTTCGTTACCGACTCGACGTTTATTATTTCATTTGTTGATATTCTTATTTGCCTTTTTTGTTCGATCTCGCTCCATGTCTCTCTTTATTTTCCTTTTTCCTCCTGTTATTGATATCTGCTTTTGGTACAGTTGCAGGCGTTTTTAGATCTATTGATTTGAGTGTATCTGTTATCATCAAGTCTAGTACATGGGAATTATGCGCGTCGGCTCTATTTATACAGCATATTGACACAAAGAGTAGAAAAAAGCAACGAGTATATAGTACACGCTCACGGTCATACCTTGGCCCCATGCGCGGCCCTCTTCTTGATACTGATACTCTGCCTCTGCGGACGATGCGAGCCACTCTCCAAACTCAGCTTCCGCTTATCCCTGCGCTTCTTCTCCTCAATAAACCGGTAGGTTTCCAGAGGCGCGCGCGTCTGGATGTGTCGGCCATTCGGCGAGAAAACCTCCACGCGCGGCAGATGCCGTCTCCTTTCTTCCTCCGTCTCGCCGAGCGCCGTCGGATCGTTCAAATCCTCGACGAGTCGGCGCACGCGCACCTGCGCCGTGAGCTCAACCCAGCCGACCCCTTCAATCAGGATGTCCGTCGCGAACACGCGGTAGGGCAACGGCGGCGGCGGCGTTCCGTGGTCCTCAAGCTCCTTCTGTATCCGCCGCGGCAGGTGATTGCGTGTCACATCCGTGCTCAGGGTTATAACCCCGGCTGACGACACCATGTGCAGCATGTCGGGCCGGATCACCTGCGTGCCGCGCCCGCCGCCGCCAGTGTTGTACGTGCGCTCGCCGCGCAGGATCTCGTTGGCTTTCTCCGTGCGCGTGACGTGCGCTTCGAGAGGAGTGAAGTTGGCTGCGAGAACCGTCGGCGGCTCTGCGTCGCCCTCGTTCTCAGAGTCGTTTCGCGGCTCGTTCTCGGGGCCTTCCGACGACGATGGCCGCCACGGGGTAATTTTGACCAGACCACCCCCGAGGAGGAGCGATTGCCGGGGTTTTATGGAGAGCTGCGTCGGCTTCATGCGTTTGGTCATGATTAGGTCTCTTTTGTATTCATCTTTAACGAATTCGTGGAGATTCCCCCGCTCGAGTCCCGGCAAGTCGATCATCTCCCCCTTACCTCGGCCAAAGGGGATACGGATGGGGGATACTGTTGTACCTGGCAGCGAGGAGACGACAGGCAGCGTAGGGAAGAGCTCCTCGCGCGGCGCCGGTGGCAGGAGACTATCTGTGTCAAGCTCCGGACTCTCCTGCGTGGACGGTAGTTCGGGCTCCTGCTGCCGCCGTGCGAGCAACTCCGCGACCTTCTCCAAGTTCCGCGAGTCCTTAGGGAAACACGTCGTGATGAAGCTGCTCTTGCCCACATTTGCTTTGCCCACAACCCAGATCCCTCCGCCATGCTCGCGGATCTCCTCTTTAACCTTCTTGGTCCACCACCCGCGGTGCGAGCTGATCATGTGGATGTTGCCCAGCCTCACGTCGTCTGGGTCCAAATGCAGCCGATCCAGCAGGATCCTGCGTACCCGCTGCATCAGCGAGTCCGCTTTCTCCTTCGTCGGAGCTAGCAGATCCGCCCGCGTGATCACGAAGCTGATCGTCGTCATCCGCTTCCCGTGTTTGAACTTCTCGGTCTTGGACCGCCGATTCTTGGACCTCTGGTATTGTAGGTCCAGTGCTCGATAGATGCCAGTGATGAGGGAAGCTGGGAAATCCGCCGCATCAATGACGTGATATACGCGGTTCCTACTGTGGGGCGACTCTTCGAGCAAGGCACGGATCGATTCGATCGTTGGTGTAGGTGCGGGGACGCCCTTGTTGTGGTGGATCAGGTCGTGGCATCGATCGCAGACCTGCGTTGGCGGCGCCGTCGCAGCCACGATCTTAGTCGCTTTTTCTGCTAAATCGGGGTTCTCCTCGAGCGCGACTTCATCAACTGTATTCCCGGAGTCAGCCGTGTACCAATTCTCATTGCGGATGACAGGTAAGCTCACATATTGGTCTCGGAGGGCGGGCGGGCTTTTCCGCGTCCTCACTGTTTTCTCCAGCCTCTTCTTCCTTCGCTTCCTTTTCCGCTTCCTTCAATGCCTCCTTTCTTTGCTCCGCCAGCACCCTCTGTGCCTCCTGCAGCGCTCTCCGCGTTTGCCTTCGCGTCTTGCTGTAATATCCCGGTTCATTGGGGTCAACCGTTTGCGCGTATGCACCACATCCGGGGCAACAAAGGGGTAATAGTTCCGGTTGCACCGAGGGCGGTATTGGCGAGTGTGGCTGCTGTGGAGATTGCTCAGAACTTTCAGGAGGGACTGTCAAATCTCTTGCTGGCGACTCATCGGCTGACGCCGACGATGTCGTTGTTGTCGCTGCATCCGAGAAATTTCTCTTCGACGAGAAGATTTCAACATGTCCAGGACGAAGTCGCTGTTGCACCGAATACAACGATCTAGAAGGACGGATATTGCGACGTAACGGATACGACTTGGACACCGATTGTAAATTTCTGAGAAATGCGCACCTGGGGCAGGTGAACATTTTGATCAGCCCGTCCGGATTCGATTGAGATTGAGAATTCAGCAGATGTGTGCCTGCAGGTCACGATTTTTTTCTGAGCTTGCAAGCTTGCATGCAAATCGGAGTGAAGAACGATTTTCCGGCCCTTTATCAGATAAGATAACGCTAACTGTAAGCGGAATGCGCGGTAAGTCGGCATCTGTCAGTTCTGGCCAAGCCAAGCTAGTTTCATGTGGGCAAGTTAACATCGAACTTTGACTGTCCATTGAAGGAACAGGCTGGGTGTCAGGTCGAGATGGACGATCTTTCGCTGATCATGACAATCTTTCTTCTCGTCTCCATTTTGGACAAACCCTCCCCCAAACCAATGCTTTGTTCGTAGTTGCAATTACGTTAACCAAGTGCTTCAAGTCTTGTCTGCTGTAAAGAAAGAAATGCATTCCTATGGAGTACAGTACATATAATACCAGACCAGATACATAACCTTGCCCAAAGTATTAAACCCCAACGCCGGACCAGCCATGCCAGAATAAACCGCCCTTTCCTTTAGCATACCTTGATTACTGATCTCCTGCTTCCTCTTCATCCTCACTCATAAATTCATCATCATCATCAAAACCAACATATCGCCGTGGCGCAGAAGGCTTCGCGACGGGGCCTGACGGATGCGTCACTTTAGCATCGGTATTATTATCCTCCTCGCTCTCCGTCCCGCTCGTCTCGCCCTGGCTGGAATTGCCCTCGCTGGCACTGCTGGAGGAGCCGCCAACGAGACCCTCGTGCAGGTTATCCTTCCACATGCCATCCTTCATCGCAGCAAGTACTGCCTCGCGCGCCTTTTCCGTCATCTCCTCCCGAGCTTCCATCCACTGCCCGTCAATGCGCGCCTTGCCACCGTTCTTGAGCTCTTCCGTGCGCCTCTCCGCCATCTCAATCACCGCCTCCCATCGTTTCCGGCGCTCCTCTTTCTCTTTCCGTTCCATTTCGGGCTTGACAGCCAGGTACTCAGCGAGCGCCTTGGCTTCGTTCACGGTGCGCAGGCGCCGTCCGTCGAGGTTCCGGTTCGACCCGTTGTCTTCTTGTTGATTCCGCCGTCGCTTGCTGGACATGCGACCTCCGATGGCACGGAGCTGCGAGCCGAAACCGCCCTTGCCTCCTCGGAGGGGAGCGCTGAGGCGCAGTGGGAGGAAATTGCATTGACCGTCTGCCGAATCATATTGCGTCGGGAGGAATGATGTCAGCGGCTCTGACGAAGTCGGAAGAAGTTGCTTGTTATTTGTTGTCGTCAGGACGAGGCCAACGGCAGTGCGCTTTAGCGAATCGGGCAAATAAGTCTCGATCTTCTCTGTGAGATCTGAGACGGTAGATGTAGACGGCAGCGACAGCGACAGCGTCCCGGGCAGCGAAAGCCCGGGAAAGGTGGACAGGAGAATGTTGACCGGCTTAGCCGCCATGGTTGTACGATTCGCGAATCTTTTCAGATCGAAATAAGCGTTAGACGCCTTGACGCAGTTGTGGCGCGGTTTACGAAGGTTGTCGTCCTGGAGGCGGGAGATGAAGACGGATGGTCAGAAAGGCTTGGCATTGTGATCACGTGATTTTACTCTACCCTATCCGGGTTTAGCGCGTAGATTAGGGCACACACCCTAGGCGATCCGAAAAAAGACAATCGCACTGAATCTTGGTCGCCAACTTGCAAGACTACCACCGGAACCACCACGCCCCAGCCAAACCAGGCCATTGTCAAAGCGATTCCCCGAATAGCGCCAGGAAGTCGCGACAATGTATGCATGATCGATTTTACGACGGTGTTTACGGGGCAGATGCTGATTTTTCGAGCAGGCTTATTCCCAAGGCTGACCGCAAGAAGATCCACGAGTACCTCTTCCGGGGTATGTGCGAGCGAAGGGGAAATTTTACAGTGGCTACATTGGATTGAATACTGATATCTGCTTTAGAGGGTGTGCTCGTGGCGAAGAAGGACTTCAACCTCCCGAAGCATGGCGACATTGACACCAAGAACCTCTATGTAAGCATGGGCCCTGTGGTGGAATGATCGATTGAGTTGCGTCGGTTTCTTACACATCGTTTCTGTTTTTCAGGTGATCAAAGCCATGCAATCCCTCGAGTCGCGCGGCTACGTCAAGAGCCGGTTCTCGTGGCAGTACTACTACTACACCCTGACGCCCGAGGGTCTTGACTACCTGCGTGAATGGCTGCACGTTCCCGCCGAGATTGTGCCCGCTACGCACATCAAGCAGCAGCGCTCGCATGCTCCGCCGCGTGGCATGATGGGCGGTGATGACCGTGGTCCTCGTGGTGGTCGTGGCCGTGGTGACCGGGACGGTGGCTACCGTCGTCGTGACGAGGGCAAGGAGGGCGGTGCCCCCGGCGAGTTCGCGCCGACGTTCCGTGGTGGGTTTGGTCGTGGCCGTGGTGCTCCTGCGTCGTAAAAAAGAGGGGAAACCGGTGTTCATGCTTTGTTTGGTGTGTTTTTGTATCTCGACTTGAGAGGGAAAAATGGTTCATGATTGATATCCTATTTTTTTCTCCTCATGGTCAAATAAGACAAACGAAGATCAAACAAAGGAAAGGAAACGGTTTCCGCGATGCCGCTATGAGATACAGCTAGATTTAATGGCAACCTTTCATGACAGTGAAGGATTGTCTTTTAGTTTGCTCCTATCTATCTACAATGATGCCCCTGCTTAGGCCTGGAACCTTTTCCGATCATACCGGACAACAGCCTGCAATAGCACCGACGCTCCAGTCGCGCAGTCCTCGGCCGACGAGAACTCCTCTGGATGATGACTTACGCCGTCCTTGCAAGGCACAAAGATCATGCTACTTGGCACCCTCGTCGATGTAAACACAGTATCATGTCCCGCGCCGCTCATCATCCTCCGAATCAGCGCCTTGGGCTCACGGACCGAGGGATCTTGCGCCACAACTGCCTCAGCAGATTGCTCCACGCAGTCGATGCAATCCGGGTGGAACTTCGTCGCCGGCGTGTCGAAGTCCAGCGTCCACTTGACTCGGCACGGCTTTCCGACTCCCTGGCCCTCGGTAGCCGCAATGGCATCAAATTCCTTGCGAAGCTCCTTGTCGACAACATCCACAGCAGCTGTCTCCGGGCCGCGGATGTCCAGACTGAAACTCACCAGGCCCGGCACCGTATTGACGCTCCCGGGCTTCGCGTCTACAATGCCAACACTTGCCAGACAACCGTGTGCCGCAGCGACTTCTCGCGCGCGGACCATCATACGCGCAGAGGCATACAGGGCGTCGGCACGGTGTTCAAAAGCCGTGGTTCCCGTGTGGCAGTCCCGCCCAGTGACCGTGATCCGGTACCATCGGTATGCCTGCACGGCGGTCACAACACCGATGCGCTGCCCTGACGAAATGAGATGGGGGCCTTGCTCGATATGCAGCTCAAAGTGAGCGGCCATGGGGTATGACTCGTGGGAGCAGGGCGTGGACCCCAGATAGCCGATTTTCTCGAGGGCGCTCTTCATCGTCTCCGGAGTCGATATGGCTGTCGGAGGAGATACTGCTGTTGGGACTTCCTTCTGGTTCCATGCCTTGTTCAGTGGAATCTTGCCTGCCCAGACGCCTGAGCTGACCATGCTGATGGGGAAGCGGGCGCCTTCTTCACTGTTTGAGAAAATTAGCATGCTGGTCAGTGTCAAATCTGTGTCAATGTAGCGTACTTTGTCCAGTTGACTACGCCCACGCCTCCCTCCGTCTCAATGCCCAGCTCATCCAACGTCCTGATAGCCTCCACACCAGCTAGCACACCAAGCACACCATCATAACGGCCACCCGTCGGCTGCGTGTCAAGATGGCTACCCATAAACGTCGCAGGAACATCCGTCCGGCGGCCAGGTCGAAGGGCAAAGATATTCCCCATTTGGTCGACGGTGATCTGGCATTTTAGATCTGCCATGGTCTGGATGAACCAGTCACGCGCTTTCTTGTCTTCTTCTGAAAGAGCCAGGCGCTGCATGCCGGTATCATTGGGTCCTCTTTGACAATGGCAGTACAATGTTAGTTACATGGGTTGAGATGCCAGCTTGCTAGATGGGAAATGTCTACGTACGGCCCCCATCGTATGCCGGTGCCCCATTGCGAGGTGTAGTGTATGTCCTTTGAGAGGCGCTCGCCATTGACTTTGAGTGCAGCGACTTGGGATTCGGAGAGTTCTGTGGTCAATGTCCTGGATATAGAGGAGCTAGAGAAGTGTCGCGTGGGTCGAGACGCGACATTCTGTAAGTGCCTCGAACGAAGGACAGGCCGCCTAGAAGCGGCGCAGAGTCGAGAAAGAGTGAGTGAGATTGACTCCATGGTGGGACGTAGCTTTCACTTCAGTATCAGGGTACGCAGTAGTAAAAACAACTACGCAATTGCCAAACTGTCCTTCGAGCTAAGATGAATCAGAGCAAAGTAGGACGTTCACCTACAAGCTTTCGGCTTCATCGCCGATGCGGGGTGAACACCGTGTCGGAAGATAACAGCTCTTGACCATCAGAAACTGCTTATCAGACATTGACGTCGCTCCTTCTTAACCTAGTACTAGCTTGCTGGAATTGAAACAACGTACTTTGCTGATTATCCTACATTGTTATGGGCACGCTTGGAGAATGAATTGATGGATCGTTATGCACTAATATAGGTGTCGCACCAATGAAGTTGGGGTAGTCTATCTACGACCAACTGGCCAAATATGCAGCTTATTCACACGCACTGAATCCCTTACGTCGACAACCCAGGAATGCCAATTCGGCCACCAGACACCCATACAACGGCAAGATTTCGGGTCAGGAATAAAATGCCAAAGCCCAGAAAACATGCCGGAGAAAAAAGTAATAAAAGAATCGACGGCTATGTCGATTTCCAGGGGTTTCCAAATATTGAGTAGAGGGGTCGTGTGGGCAGCCCACGGCCATCTCTGGTAAAAGGCAAGAAATGGATTCTGAGCTAGACTGTCCCACCCCTCGCGCGTAAGCTGCAATTAGTGCTTTATATGTCCTCAAAGAAAAGTAAGGAAGGGGGTTCGATTCGGGCAAGGGGCAAATTTTATTTTTTGGACTCGGAGGTGAGGGGTTCCCCTCTTCTGACTAAGCAGCTCCCCGCATTTTTTCCTCGGCCATCCAGACCATCATCGTCGTCATCGACATCAGGTAATAGGACATCATTGAGCGGGTTCTACGAGACAATTGCTGTCCAGTCCTACGGGAAAAAAGCAAGCACCATGGCGTCCTCGGCGGCTTGTATCTTTTGCAAGATTATCAAGGGTAAGATTTTTCTCCGTTGGCCCCTTGATATTGTAGCTATTGACAAACATGTTTCTCTGACACGTTCAACAGGTGACATCCCATCCTTTAAGCTCTTCGAGAATGATAAGGTCCTGGCTTTTCTGGACATTCAGCCCTTGAGCCGGGGTCATGCGGTGCGTTTAAACCATAGATTTTCTCATCGAATTCTGTCCTGGTTTGCGGAGACAGTTCCTAACTCGTCGGGATTGATATCAACAGCTCGTGATTCCCAAGTACCATGGCTCCAAACTCACAGAAATCCCGGACGAGGACCTTAGCGCGATCTTGGTACGTATTCATTGTGGCGCATGATGGAAGTTGGGGAGTAGAAACGGGCTCTTTATAGGAGGCACCGTCCATGCGTACCTTGCGGACGGTGCATCATTCTTGGTCGAACGTCATTGCTAACGCGCCTCGTGTTTAGCCCGTCGCGAAGAAGATCGCTGCTGCCACTGGGGCCAGTGACTACAACATCCTGCAGAATAACGGTGCTGCGGCGCATCAGGTCGTGGAGCATGTAGGTCTCTCTTCTCTTTTCGGAGACGTAGCATGAGCTAATCATAGCTGCTTCTTTAGGTCCACTTCCATGTCGTATGTATCCTCCTGCGTTTATATCTAATGTTAATGACAGTTACGTTTGCTGACGCACATAGATTCCCAAACCGAATGCCACCGAGGGCCTCGGGATTGGCTGGCCTGCGCAGAGCACCGATATGGACAAGCTGAAGGCCTTGCATGAAGAGCTCAAATCCAAGATGTAATAACTGATCATATCTAGTCAATCATCAGATACAACATCAAGAATCAAACATTATTATTTGGTAATGTAGTGTACATGTTCCAATCCCCGAGTTTGCCTACACAAGATTAGACCAAGATTCTTCTATGCAATTAGGTGAAAGATTATCCCAAATGTATGGATTAGTTGGCCTGCGTAGCGGCCTCCCCATTGACGGCCTCTTCGGTCCCACTGGGCTTCTCCTCTTGCAGCTCTGGGTAGAACACGACCTTCCCATCGCCCTTGAGCATTCCCACGCGGTCGTAATACGAACGCGCCCGAATGTACGGATCTAGTTCCCAGTACGTTCGGGATAGCTTCCCAGCAAGCTCCTCGCGCTTTGCCTTGACCGACTCCCCCTCAGTCTTGTCGCCCTTGACGGAGGCCACAATCCATGAGCGTGTCAACTCCTGCAGCTCCGAGGAAATCTCGAGATAGCGCGCCTTGATCTCGTCGCGTTTCGCGGTGTCCTTCATAGCGGCGTTCTCATCCGGCTGTGGCTCGATGTACTTGTACTCAAAGTCCTTGGGCCCGCCGAGCTCTTTCAGGATCCGCTCGCGGGGGATGAATTCCTCCAGGCCTTCCACGCCGTTGGTGAAATGGACCTTGGCGGCAACGACGGGGTCCAGCCAGCCTTTGATGACCTTCCAGATTCCTACGGGATGAAACGTTAGGTAGCTGCAGCGTGAAAGTAGTCCGCGCGACTTACCAGAGAAGATCCATGGTGCGTTGTGGATTAGGACTGCTCCCAGCGACTCGGGGTAGTTGGCCTCAAAGCATTTGATGATGAACTTGACAGGCGCATAGTCCATGTTTGCCAGGGTAAAGTTGGTCATGTCAAAGATAATCACCTGTTACCTATTAGGCTCTCGTTCAGCCAGCATTTGCGATGAACCTACCGCAGTCTCCACTGGACGTGGCAGCATGGATCTCGCGGTCTCAATCATATGAACCGTATATCGCTCCAAGCTCTTTTCGCTTTGCGCGCCCAGTTTGTGCAATCGAACGCGGATCAGACACATGGGTCGACCCTGCTTGTCCACACCATGGATAAAACTCTTGCCCATCCGCAGCTGCGCCAGGAAATCTTCGCCCAACCTCTTGACCTCAGGGTCAGAGCTTTGCGACTGCTCCAGCGCCAACGCCTCGCCGCCGTACATTATATCGTCGTCCACGTGCATTTCATCCGCGCGCCATCGGATGGTCGAAACTAGCATGACCACGGCCTTGGCGACGTCCCATTTTCTGGCGCGCAGGAATCGCAGAAGCAGAGCATCCGGATGATCGTGCTTTACCATCTGCCAGAAGGTTTCCCGGAGCTCGTCCGGCGTCTTGGTTGCCAGGATTTGCTGGAAATCCTTGTTCTGTCCGTACTTGTCATCACCATCTGACAGAGACAGGTTTTCGAGGCCGTTGGTGGCCGCATTGGTGTCGGAGTTGCTGTTGCTCTTCTCGGAGCTGCGCAAACCGAGCCAGCTTCGCTTCGATTTCTTTTCCTTTTCGTGTTGCTGCCCCTCCGATGACCCTTCCTTGGGCGACAATTCGTCGAATTTAACTCCCATCAACTTTAGCAAGACGGCCCACATCTCACGGAGCTTCGCCTCCTGCTCCTGGGTGAGATTGCCGACATGGCCGGGTGGAATTTCGGTCGAAGACATGGTCAGCGTGTCGACTACTCCCAGATATCCGTGGACGGCGAGCGGCGCAGATTCAGCAGATGCTTGCGGTTTCGACGGACGATTCGTAGAGTGTACAAATTGCGCAGCGGCGGTGCCACCAACGATGAGACCTAGAACCACAAAAACCCAAGTAAATGACGCCTGCCTCGGCTGAAAGCTTGCGCGAGTGTGAAACGAGCGAAGTCTGCGCGAATGCGGGGGATAAGGAAACCTTGTCGGCTGCGCTAGGCCTAGCGAGTACGATCGAGCAGCGAATTGGCCGAGGTCGAATGAAACGGCTAATACGGCACGCCGGGCTCTGCAGAAACAATACATATGCAGCCCGACTTGGGGGGTGGCTTTGAGGAGAACGAGTAATTAATACGGGGACACTGATCCGGGAGGCCGGACTGGAGTAGTATCCCTGTGGCTTAGAGCGACCGGATTGTCGGGGGAGTATTCATAGATTCAGGAAGCGTCAATCCGTCGCTGATCCCATTGAACAGTAGAGTTGGAACTTTTTCGTAACTTTTTTGAGTTTTCCGGATAAAAAAGATTGCTTGCAGATACCGTAGCAACTGCAGCGTCATATTGCGCTTTTTACTCCAGACGCTAAGGAACCCTTCTCCATCTCCCCGCGTCCTTTCAGAAATTGGCTTCACTTGGCTTTGAACCCGGCCAAAACAAATTAGACAATTGATCGGACTGGCCTCATTCTCCTGCATCTCATTCGGTCATGGATACCAGCGTCCCGAGATCCGCGTCTCGCCCACGACCACCGTCGCGTCCAACCACGCCTTTGCGCCCAAGCTCCCGGTCCTCGATCCGCGATTCACACGGTTACGGAAGCAGCTTGCATGGTGCTGGCACGGAACCTGCGATCAATGCCTTGGAGCCCCAATTCGCCGAACTGGCGGACTCCATGGCCGATTTGGAAGCCAATCTGATGCATCTGCAACTGATGCATGAGAGCCTGGCGCGATTCAGCGAGAGTTTTGCCAGTTTTCTCTACGGGTTGAACATGAATGCCTTTTGCGTGGATTTTCCAGAGGTATAGCTCGCGAATAACTGTTCCCGCTTTTGTGTTTAGGAAGATGACTGACAGTGGCAGGCCCCGATCACGGAGTCGTTTCAGCGGGCAAAACAAAGGCAAGCGCAGCAAGGTACTCTTTTCTTTCTACCGTTAGACTATTTACGAGCATTGAGGCTGATTAGCGCTGTAGAAACTGCAGAGTTTACCAAAGAAAACGATGCAGAGACTACCTTCATGTGAGAATTTCCCCTTTGATCCCGAAGAGAACAGTTGCTAACCAATGAGCAATAGGACAACCGACACAACATTCATTGAGAACCCGCCGACGGTATCTAAGACCACGACCTCCCGACCTGCTAGTACAGCCGCACGCGGCGGCCGTGGAACTACCACACGAGGCGCAAGCTATAGTCGATACTCTACACGAGGAGCTACTGCGCGAAGTAGACCGAGTGCATTGCCGCGGGGCAAGGGATACAGATGAGTATACTGTGCAGAATGGGTATTGCATGATGGTAGCTTCAATCATCTCGGTCGTGAAGTGCTGCACGAAGCATACTCGCGCTGATGGTGAGGATGCCTGGGGCATCAACGACTATGTCCATGAGAAAATAGGTTTAGAGAGATTTAGAGCCTCCCGTTCTCGGAATAGAGATGAAATAGGAACTCCATGAGCAGAAAAATGCTGTAGTGTTCATGCTCTTAAGCTTATAGCTCTAGATGGCCGAGATGGAGTTGGGGTCGTGAAGCTCCCCAGCTCCGAAGCTCAGCCGAAGGGATAATGCAGTGAACTCTCCTACTTCGATCCTCGCTCAACGACCCCGGTTACAGCTAGCCGTCAAATAATCTGCTTGTGTCAAGATTGTTTCTAGTCAAAAGTTCTAATTGTTTCGTCTTCGTGAATGCTCATTGTTATTGATTAGACGCTGGCGCCTCCCTGTCATTGGCTCGGTCCGGAGGCTGGGACCAAGGATCAGGTCTCGTTTGAAGATCTTCTCAAACCGCCTTCAAGAAAGAGGCCCTCTACTCCCGGTCGTTCATCGGGGACGTGTCAATGGATTAAGAAACTTTGCGCCTTGATTGCTCCAAGCAGGTTCTGATCCCGAGTGGCGTTCTGGAGCATCCTTGACTCCCTATCCGGACAGGTCCCCTCATGGCGACCACGACGAATATCTCCGCCATTTCGGAGGCAGAATTCGGCTGTGGTATGGCGGGACCCAGATGGTGGTTTCTCTAGATCGCACTAACTCTATTCTAGAACACCTGGCTGCTCACTTTGCTGATCATGAGCGCGGTCAGAGATTTCGGGAAGCATTCCTGAATGCCCAAATAGCCAGGGAGCGGCTGACTCCTGGCGGAGCCACAGCAAATGGGCTCAACAAGGGACCGCCGTCTGGTCTTAGGCCGGTATACACTTGTGTTGACTGTTCTGAGAAATATAGCAGAGAAGACCGTGATGGCCATGCAGAGGAATCCAAGCATAAGTTCTGTAGGACTCGTCGCAGGGTCGAGGTCTGATGGCTCAGGCTGACAGTCGCTAGTTGTTGACTCTCGCACCGGGTCCTTGTACTGCTGGGATTGTCGGGACTTGGTGTACGATCACAAGTTGGAAAGGGTACGAAGTACAGGCTTTGCGAATCCGCCTCCAGGTTGGTTACCGTGTGCATGACTGTCTGCGGGAGTCTGACTGTTCGATAGTGAGAAAACGTACATTCAGTGAGAGCTCGACAGATGAAGCCTATGTCAGAAGCAACGCGACCAAGCGGGTCTGCACAAAAGAAGGCGTCAGGGGCCTGTTTAACTTGGGGCAAACATGCTATCTGAACGTTGTGCTGCAGTCACTGCTGCATGATCCGCTGCTGAGCATTTATTTCCTCGGAAGCGGCCATCACCCGCATGAATGCACTACATCGGACTGCTTTCTCTGTGCCATGTCCGAGGCGTTTGCGGATTTCAACAGCGGTGACAAGGCAGAAGGTTTTGCCGCTGTAAACTTGCTCCTAGCAACGTGGAAATCCAGTCCGGTAGGTAGTTGCCGACTTTGATGAGAGGTCGCATATTAACGATGGCTGGAGATGCTTGCTGGGTATCAACAACAAGATGCACATGAGTTCTACCAATTCCTTGTCGACCGGCTCCATCTCAGTGCTGAGGGACACGAAGCGGAGCCGGATAAGAAATGTGGATGCTTCTTCCACAAGGCGTTCTACGGCAAAATCCGCAGCAGTGTGACCTGCGATCGATGCGGGAATGTGACGGTCACGGAGGATCCAATCATGGATCTCAGCTTGGACGTTCACGTACAGGGTAAGAAGCGTCTGCTGGGCGGACGCGAAACTGGAACATCGTTGTCCAAGCCGACTACCCTGAGCGGATGTCTGGAGAGTTTCACGTCTCCGGAGCGGCTGGTGACGGATCAATACAACTGCGGCATATGCGGCGAAAGCGCACACCGAGCGACGAAGCAACTCCGCATCAAGAAGCTTCCAGCCATTCTTTGCATGCAACTGAAGGTATGTATAACTTGCTCCTGCACGGTATTTGTGCTCTGCTTAACGGTCCGGCTCGTTAGCGCTTTGAACATACGCTGGCTGTCTCGGAAAAGGTTGAAGGTCGGATTGACTTTCCTCTCTCGATCAATATGCTACCCTACACGACGAAGGCACACAAGAAGAACGTCAATCCGTCCAAATATGTGTACGACCTGGCATCCGCGGTGGTGCACAAAGGGAAATTGGAGGCAGGACACTACTACGCTTACTGCCGGCAGGGCGACCAGGTAGGATACTCATGTTCCTGTTCGTCGGTCTCGACGTTTGTGCTGACCGGTGGCAGTGGTATCTTTTCAACGATGATCAAGTCACTGCGGCCTCGGAGGCGGAGGTGTTGAACGCAGATGCGTATCTGTTGTTCTACACTTTGCGGTCGCTGGCGACGGGGAGAGAATGACGAGAGAATGAAGTTGAAGAAATATACTCAAGTCCTTGATACAGCAGTGCACTGATAGATATTAGCCATTTCGGATACAGTACTCCGTAGTAGCCATCCGCAACGACCTGCTAATGCACACTTGCTAATCGAGAAGCATGCCTAGTACCTGGTACAGCACACAGTATTCTATCATGCCATTCTCGCTTGTCGCAGTGAAGATACTGTAGTCCATAATGATTACCATATAAATTTGGTGAAGTCTCCATGTTTTCTCGTTAGAAACCCCGCCGGGAACGAATCCGTCACGATCATTTTAGCATCGCGGAGTTACCCAGCGCCTAGAAATCCGAGCAAGGACCGCCAGTCCCGAGAACCGAGCACAATCATGAGATTTTGCTCGGGGATTGACTTCTCCGGACTATGGCATCACTTTGGTCTGTTCCCCAAAGGGCAAAACCGTCCAGGCAAGATGGCCAGGCTGCGCCTTTTTTTTTCTTTCATCGCCCTTGAGAGCCTCGACCCTGGAGTCTTTCTGTTCAGTATATTCCCCCACTTCGAGAGATGCGTGTTGCCTGTTTAACATGTAACACGGGTGCAATGCCCGAATGAGGCTGTGTGTATGAGCCCCATTGATGTATAGTCCTGCCAAGGTAGATGCCACGTCTTGCACAAGGTAATCGCCAGTTGTGTTGTAACTACCTCACTGTCTTGAATATTTCAAACTGTTCCTCTTCTGCGGCAGTATATCATATATCGAAGGCTGGAGGTTACTCGTAAGCATAGCCCTAGACCCTTAGACCCTCGGTACCCTCCCGTTGTAGCCGGCCTAACCGAACCAAATCGCATCGTACCAAACTCGTCCTTTGGTCTCTATTCGGACTCCGATTTGGGTTAGGGGCGGCTCACTAAACCAGCGTTAACCGCTTAGGTAAGACACCTCCGCACAAAGCCAAGAGGCTCTGAAGGAGTTCGGTTTCGGGTAACTTCCTTTCAGTTCGATGATGCCTTCGTTCAGGGGCACAATATGACGGATCTATCGCGGACAGAGACAGAAATGAACTGCAAATTGGGGAGCCAAAAAATACATCCAGCTCATGCAATCCTCCAGGCTTTGCTCACGGATAACGGAGTTGATCGGCACCATCGGCATGATACCTCAGATGGCTGTGGGGTGCTCATTCAGCTCGGAAACACGGCAAAACTTCATCCGACAGCTGGCCCTGAGACTAAAACGAAGATCGTTTTTCGAGCGGCTTGTGGAAGCCTAGAAAGACTCCGGGAGTCACGAGCCCAACGGCTCGATTATGCTCATGTCCAGCCCACGCCGGCGAGTCCGCGCCAGTCACCATAGGGCACGGGACGGGGCCTGGGGGTTCCACCGACTCTTGGCGATCAAGACGCGGGACCAGGCCATGGCGCTACAAAGGCTATGGATGAGGAGTCAAATCGTGACTAAACCTAAGCGAGGCTAGTGCAGCTCTTTTTTTTCGGAGAAGAATGGCTCCGTCATGCAGTCATGCTGGCGAGAGCTTGGGCAGGTTGTAGTCGAATCGGCCAATGCTGAGTGGTTTTTCCTTCGGAAGTTGATCCCATATTGCTCTTTGCACTCGGATATGTTTTCTCAACTGCTGGAAAGAGTCAGCGACCGTCATACAGCTGTAAAAAGCATTGGTCGGAGTTAACTATGAGAGCTGTAGAAATCATGACGACATACAAGGAAGGCTAAATCCTTCAAAGGAAGAGGCGTCCCGGAAGTGCCGGCGAACCGCATTAGTAATTTACGGCGAAACCGAAAAAACGTGCAATTGGGCACCGATGATTGGCTGCGCGGATTTCCACAGGCTCGGAGAGTTGTTGGTACTGGACGGTGACTAAGCGATAAGGTAAAAAAAAAAGAGGAAAACAGATGCCTCATACGATGGCAGGGAGAACCAGACAGAGAATTCTCCGACCAGGGATCGCAAGGGACTTCTTCATCGTCCTTCTCCCCGTCTTCTTTTTCCCCTGTCATCATCTCTGTCTTCCCCCAGCTTCGTTGTTGTGCCTTATCCGCATACTTGCCCGAGCTACTAGAGCTTCCCGCCGCTAGACGAGGATATAGCTCTGGTAGTGACATCACTGTCATCTGAATTTACTTCCCTCGCAAACACCGCCGGATTGCCTCCGGATTGGACCGCCGCTCCTGTGTAGCGAAGGGCGCGTCCAGCTAGGGCGTATATAGCATCGTACACACATATATTTTGCTGCCATGCGACAGTATCGCGCTCAGGCATTGCTCGCAGCAGCCTTGCTACTGGCCCTGCGAGCCAATGCCCATGGAGATGACCACGGAGACATGGACATGGGCATGGATCACGACCACAAGGACACCATGTCCAAGCCCGAGGAGGATTGGGAACTGAGTTATTTCGCCGCGGGAGAACATACGGGTACCATCATGGCGCACATTGTCCTGGAGACGGTAGCCTGGTGTTTCGTGCTTCCTGTCGGTAAGTCGCAAAATCCCGTCCACGCTCCGGAGGAGGTTGGGTTAATAATGGATGGGCTGTAGCGGTCATGCTCAGTGTGGCTCATTCGCGGTATACGATTCCGACACAATTCGTGTTCCTGATTGTCAATGGGGTCGGCATGTTCTTTGGTTTCGTCTACAACGCGTCCACCCCGGACCGGTATGAGAATAACGCGCACCACAAGATCGGCTGGATTGCCAGCTCGGTAGTCGTTGCCCAGGTCATCATGGGCTTGATCTATGTCTACTCGAAGCCCCGTGATAGTAGTAGTGCTCAGTACGAGCGGGCTTCGTTCCTTCCCGTTTCGTCCCAAAACATGAGGGAGCACGATGAATCGTACCCCTCGGGCGCGGTGCACCAGTACCGCTGGTCCGGCGACAGTGGCCATGGCACCAGCCGTCCGACCACTCCGACCACCCCGGACCATGAGCAGGACCGGTTCGTCAAGCCCGAGGAGGATTTGGAAGATGTCGATGACCACTCCGAGGAGCAGACTCCCCTGGCCCGTGGATTCCTGCGAAGCAAGACCCTGGACCGGTTCTTTGCCAAGCGAATCCCAGGATTGGTGTCGTCGTCTGTGCTCCGTATCCTGCGTATTGTGTACAATGTCATTGACTGGATCATTCTGCCGTTCGGCTTCATCGCTCTCGCAACGGGTGGAGTTACTTACGGCGGGGTCTTTGTATGTTTCTACCGACAACAATCTGGTTGCTATGAGCTGACTGAGGGCGTCTTATAGAAAGGAAGCGGTATCTTCAGCGGTCTGGCCCATTTCATCAAGGGCGGCATCTTCTTCTGGTACGGCCTGGTGGTGCTGGGTCGTTACATGGGTTGCTTTGCCAAGTATGGCTGGGCATGGAACCTGAAGCCGGGCAAGTCGCGCGCTCCAAGTGGTGAGTTTGTCGAGTCGGCAGCCATCTTTACCTACGGCGCTTCGAATGTCTTCCTGGAGCACCTGGGTGGATGGGGAAAGGAATGGACTGCTCAGGATCTGGAGCACGTTTCCATTGCGGTCATGTTCTTCGGAGCTGGCCTGGTACGTAGTGAAGCGACCATGTGACATCTCGGTCCGCAGTACTAACATCCTTCAGTGTGGCATGCTGGTCGAATCCAAGCGCGTGCGTGACTGGTTCAACCGGAACATTCTGGGCTCGACAAGGAGCTACCGATCGGAGGAGGATGAGTCGAGCAATGTGTCTTTCAATCCGATGCCAGCTCTGATCATCTTTCTCCTCGGTATCATGATGGGAGGTCACAAGCAAAAGCAGATGGTTTCGACCATGGTGCATAAACAATGGGGCAGTCTGCTTGCTGGCGCAGCGATGGCCCGCGGTGTCACTTACGTTCTGACCTACCTGAAGCCACCGACTTCGTGCCTGCCTTCCCGACCGCCGTCGGAGCTGGTTGGTGCATTCTGTCTCATTTCGGGCGGATTGATCTTCATGTTTAGCGTATGTTGCTTCAACTCCTCAAATATGTGATTTTCATTCTAACAAGGCGACAGGCTTCGGACATCATGGATGTCATGGTCTGGTACGACCTCGACGCCATGTTCACCTTCAACATCGCTGTGGGCCTCAGCGCTTTCATTATGGCTTGGGAAATCGTGGTCATTGCCGTCAAGGCATGGGCTGAGAAACGGGAATCATTCCGCCGCCACGCACGCGCATGGTCTGCGCCTTGAGTCGGGAAACTGCCAGCTGACCTGATTCGTCTGTTCCCTCGTCTCCCTCATCTTGTTCTATTTAATCATGATGTATGTTTGTATTTTTTTTTTTTTTTTTTGTTACGTTGATTTCAGCTTTATACCCCGATACATTTGGTTGTGATGTCTTCTTTCATGTTCAATGTCACTTTGCATGAATGGTATGTGTGGATAAGATGGACAAAGGGCGGGAGGTGATTATATTACAGCACATACTTGACTGTTAATGATGTGAACATAGTCATGATTTTAATGCCCTATGTCCATAATCGGCTCTGGTGGGAATAAATTCGAGGGAAAGGGAACGGATGGCCAATTGGTTCGGAGGATAATTCAATCTCACTATCTGCTGAGCAGAGGAATGAACAAAGACATTCACACCGAATACTTCTTAGACCATTCATTTATTCGGGTCTAGATACTGCTTAATTGTCATTTCGACATGTGGAACGTTGATGTCCATTGGAGCTGACAAGCCGAAAGAAACATCCGACAGGCATCATCTCTTCCAGGATTTCCGCTCCCTGGAACTTGGACCCTTTGCGCAGCCGGAGAATTGGGCCATTGCGCGCTGATTGATCAACAGAGAGCTCCGAAGAACATGTTGAAGGGGAAGCGCCGCGGATTCTTTGCTTTAGACCGCCGTAACTCGAACTAAATCCAAGAACGAGGTGAATAGAGATTGCCTTGTCAAAGACAACGTTACTTCCAGAGCTCTCTCTCTCATCCGCAACAGAGTGGAGAGGAAGGTGCTGGAGAACCACAGCTCTGGATGTTGCAGCAGGGGGAAACGATACGGGGGTTGTTCAACCCAGAGAGTCCGGAAGAGTGTGAGCAATCCAATAGGTTGAACTCCCAGAATCAGCCCGACCGTATGATCAACAGGTCGTCATAATTGTCATCTTCCCTATCCTCATCATTGTCCAACCCAGGTCCTTACCGTTGTTGTCGCCGAATCGGCCTGGAGCTCATGGTGGCGACCTCAATCAACGGCGCCAGGGAGTCGCCAGCCCTGTATAATCCGGCAAGAAGCCCCTCGATGGCGCATTCGTCACGGATCCGCGGCCAAGAACTGTTGGCCAGACGTGGACTCTTGCGAGTGACGCAAAAAACCTCGTAGCGTGAGCGGTGCATCATGCCTTTCCAGCACGTATGGGCACAATCACTACATGAACATTGACCCGCGAACACACGCAGCGTGTAGACTCGAATATGGGGTCTATCCACGGGGATCGCAACGACAATCCCAACCATAAAGTCAACAACACAAGCTTCCCACACGGTCTCCGTGATGGATGGATCTTCGAGCGCCGGCCGGACGTCCGATGCAGCCAGGACGAGATGGGGCTTGCCTTCATTGTCGTAGTCGATATGCGGGTGCCCGTACACCCGCACACACGTGCCTTGTGAAAACGAAGGGCGGCGCGGCTCGCCAGAAGTGGCCAACGGTGATCGGCGCGATGATCTAGGATAGTAGGTGATCTGTATCGGCAGCTCCTGTTCACGAGGCACACCTAAAAGGTAATCGAGCTCCGAGACGATGGGGATAAACCCGTTGAATTGCACCTCATCGGTTTGAGGGTTGGACGGCTGTGAGGTGATGACAACGAATGCGCGAGCGCAGCTGAGGAGGATACCTTGCTCGAATTGGCGCTCTGGGACATTCATGATGCGTGCGAAAACGAAAACAACTACTCCGTGGTGCTCCGTATTCTGACAATCAGTTCGTCGCGACCTTTGGGACAGTTGAGTAGAGTCGGGTACGATAGAAGCGAACTGGGAATTGGAAATACATTCTTAGGAGAGGAGACGGCTATTTAAATTCTTCGAGACAGTCAATGGTAGATAGTGCCACGCCTCATTCTGATGCCTGAATTGCTTTTTCTCCTGCGCGACAACTTTCAACATGTAAACACGCCGACGCGGAGATACTCGGACAGTGATGCAGCGCCCCTAGATATGGGAATTGTATTGTATCCATACGTCTACGGTATCGACAAGTTGACAATCAATGAATATTCCCTGTTGAACATGTATCTTACAGCCGCGCGCATACCAGCCATTCCATGGGATAGGATATGTAGGACACAACTTGCGCTTACCTCAATTCTTTGTTCTATTGGCCATTGATCCGGATTGGTTGCATGAGGATATGGGCCGCTGCATATGCGCTTCAGCTGCCATGCAGAATGAAAAGCATAAAATTTCGCGGCTTTGCATTTGCCGAAATCATTGCCACCCGTAGTTCTAAGCGCGCCACACCAGGCACAGGAGCGGCCTCCGCCAGAGCTGAAAGGCCGCGGATCGAAACAGGATATGCTGGGTGTTTGGGCAGTGCCGTTGGTCTTGGGTTCGGAAAAAAAAAAGGACTGCAGGCAGGAAGAGGACGGATCATTGGCGCGAGATGACTCTTTTTGGCCCTGAACAAACGATTGGTGCCGAACCCAGCAGTCTTCCGGACGGTAGTAGGCTTTTGCAGATTTCTGAAAATTCAGATTTGCACTCGACCGCGTCATCATCGCCATCAAGAATCCATAATCATCGTCATCCTCCGTCATCATCCCAGGAGGGAGTCCTCCCGTCGTTCCGGGGACGGCAGGGCGTTCATGGCGCCCAACTCGATCAATGGTCCTACAGAATCTCCAGCCTTGTATAAACCGACAATAAACCCAATCACAGCGCAGGCATCATTGATCTGCGGCCAACGACTGTTGACCAATCGCGCGCTCTTGAATGCAACGCAGTACACGTCGTACCAACAGTGGTGGGTCATGCCTTTCCAGCATGTACGGACACAGTCACTACATGAACAATGGCCAGCGAACACGCGCAGGTTGTAGACCCGACATTCGGGTCTGTCCACAGGGATCCCAGTCACAACCCCGACCAAGCAGTCAATGCAAGGTTCCCCGACGGATTCTGTGATTGACGGATCTTCGAGCGCCGGCCGGACTGATGTTGCAGCTAGGGAGAGGTGAGGCTTGCCCTCGCGGTCGTAGTCGATATGAAGGTACCCGAACACCCGCACACATGTGCCTTGTAAGAAAGAAGGGCGTGGTTCGTCCGTGTCAACGACAGGTTGGAGCGATGGATTAGGGTAAGTGACATGTATCGGGAGGTCTTGTTCGCGAGGGACACCCAAAAGATAATCGAAATTAGAGACGACGGGGATAAAACCGCTGAACTGTACTTTCTCGGCTTGAGGATCGGACGGTTGGGAGGTGATGACAACGAATGCTCGCATGCGGCAGAGGAGATCATCTTCGCTGGATTGGTGCTCAGGGGCAGACATAGTGCTGTGAATGTGACTACTGGTACTCCGTACTTTGGTAATCGACTCGTCAGGAACTCCGTTGAAATGAGTGAAACCAAGCTTGAAATCTTCAGTACAATCAGAAAGAGTGTAATCTGTTCTGTCTTAAACGTCGTGAAGACACGTTATCTTTGTAGATCTGCGGTCTCCGTTATCGGACAAAAAAAAAATCATATCGCGTTCTCGAACCGCGGTTTTTGAAATTAAATATAACTTTATTAGGAAGAATATGACCCACAGTGATAAAGGTACCAAGTGGATTATCCTCCACTATCGGTTCCTGCCAAGATTTTAAGTGAATCTTATCACGGCGAAGATTTTCGGGGCGAAAGTTGCGAGCAGTTTTGCCCGAGCAAGTATTATGAGTTCAACTCGATGGCACTCGGTAGGCAAGCGGGTCAATGCTCTGAATCTTCTTCAAAATCATCCGTTTTGTCGGAACTTTGATCGTGTTCATCCTCATTTGCATTGTGTCGACGCAAAGATCCTTGATGGATTCCCCGACTGCTGGGCTCCGACGTGGTAGGTTTGCCTGAAACAAGGCATTGATATGCAGAACCACCAGTGCAGAGAGCCACGGAAACTTATTAGTCCGAATCGTCGTAACCATCCAAATCGTCTTCGTCCGCATCCTCTTCATCTTCCCAGAGGGACCATTCTACCGAGTCCCAGGTGGCAAGACCCTCATGTCGATCACTTCGACCAACGGCGCCAGAGTATCGCCGGCCTTGTATAAGCCGGCCAGAAACCCGCGCACGTAGCATGGGTCGTTGATTTGATACCGAGTGCTGTTGGCCCGACCCCCATTCACGCGTACAGCGCAGTGCAACTCGAACGTTGAGCGGTGCGTCATGCCATCCCAGCACAAACGGGCACCGTCTCCACATGAACAATCTTCAGCAGACACTCACAGGGTGTAGACTCGACACTCCGGCTTCTCTACAGGGATCGCAACTACAATCCCAGTGAACTCGATGCCAGGCCCATCCTCATTTCTGGTCCGGGACCTGAACGAATCGGCAGCGAGAGAGAGGTCTCGCGGTCGCAGTCGACGTGCAGTGTCCCTGACGTCCACACACATGCACCTTGGACCAATGGTGGGGGGGAATGGCTCAGTGCCTCCTAAAGGTTCGAACGGAGGTTTCGATTTGGTGACCCGTACCGGGAGCTCCTGTTCGCGGGGACATCCAAGAGATGGCCCAGTTCACAGACGGTGCGGGAAATAACCAGTGAATTGCACGTCCTCGGCTTGCGGGTCAGATGGCTGCGAGGTGATCACAACAAACCCAAACACGCCACAGAGGATACTGTCGGGATGGTCGTCCATAGTGCTTCGAAATAGTAGTGTTCGGTAGGATAGCCGGCAGGTTCTTCGAAGTAAAGGTGGACTCAGTAGTTAATATATCAAATGTATAACTATGTATAAGTTAAGCAGAAAAAGGTGGAAGAATTCTGTCGGCGCGTCGAACTCGCCAAACCCACATTGTAACCTGCTTTGGAAGGTGGGCCAGATTTTTGTTACTGTAGTCTACTCCGTGCCAACTGTCGTAAGTTTCATAACTACCCCGTAATGGGACCATTGCAACGATCCTTAGGGCTGGAATTGCCATTGACACAGTCCAGCTGCAGTATCATTAGGATAGATACTCCCGAACCCCAGTCTCACGTATCTCATCATGGACATGGAGAGCGGTGCATCTGATATGGTTACACAACAACACCAGCTATTTCGTCCCCGGATGGCTGGTGAATATGAATTAGTCTACTCGGAGTGCCTCTACCTACCACCATGATCCATGATCTTTACCAAATTTCAACGTTGAATGTGTATTGCCGTCTTCATCTCCCACCTCGTGCCACGCGCTGTCAACAATGAGGCACATATTGAGATCTGGCAGGTTTCCGCCGGTGCTCTGCATCGCAAATATGGCAGGTAACGAATAATTATCCATCATTTATTGTATCAACGGGATCAATCTTGACGGAGTCGACAATGATCGTAAAGACGGTGAAGCAATTGACTTGATTCCGCTTGAACTGTGAACATGACCAAGAGAGAACTTCCAACCAGTTCTGCCATGACTTCGTTGTCTGCATCTGCTTCTTTCGGACTCGCATTTGGCTAGAGTCGTCGACTGAGGTAACCATCATGGGAATTAAAGCAACGAAAAGTACGAATATGAATTGCCAATCATCGTCATCTCCTGCATCTCCATCCGATACAGGAGCGGCCCAGCCTCGGGGAAGGCGCTGGGGGACCACGGGCTAGAAAAGGGAGAAAAAGCTGGGTGTTGAGAAGGGCATCGACCCAGTGCGAGGCGGTAGATGTCGCAGTGTCAGCAAGGAAAGCGACTTGATTCTCCGAGGTTTTTCAGAGCTTTCGACAGCATCATCACCGCTATCCCTATCATGTTCGTTTTCTTCGCCCCCATCATCCTAGGCAGAATCGTCCTCGCGTGGCGGAGGTGGCACCTCTATGTCAACCACCTGGATCAACGGCGCTACTACATCGCCAGCCTTGTATATACCAGCAAGCTCCCCGGCCACGACGCATACATCATTGATTTGGGGGAGGGGAGTGTTTGCTCGCCGCGCAGTCATGGGTACAGCGCAGTGCATCTCGAACGGTGAATAGTGCTTCCTGTGACGTGGAAACTCATGGGCATTATCGTCACGAAACAAGCGCAGGGTATAGACGAGGCACTGGGGTCTCTCCACGGGGATCGCTACCACAACTCCAATGAATTCCATGGACGGATTCTTCATCAGTATCGGCCTCTCCTGGTCCTCCGCGGTCGGCGGGTCTTCGGGCTGCGGCCGGACCGATATTGCCATCAGAGAGAGGCTTGGTCTACCATCGTGATTATAGCCGACGTGCAGAAGTCCCGACACCCGTACTACCGCACCTTGTACCAGCCGAAGTTGTGGAGCGTCGGGGTGTACCACGAGCTGGAACGGGTCTGAAAAATAGGTGACTTTCACCGGCACGTTCTGTTCGCGAGGCACATCCAAGAGATAGTCCAGTTCAGACACGACAGGGAAAAAGCCATAGAATTTCACGAGCATGGCTCGAGGGTCGCGCGGCTGCGAGGTGATAACGACGGAACCCGTCAAACTGCACAGGTTCAAATCGTCGGAGTCTCGCCAACTGCGGCTCATGATGCTTGGAAAACAAATATTGTAGAATTGTGCAGATATTTCAGCAGGATCTCTGAGCAGGTTAATTGAAGTGAACTGAATAACCATCGGCAATTTAATTAGGAGAGCAGATTGAGTTTGGTCAACATATTGAAAAATCAAAACTCGTTGACAACTTGTCTAAGCACAGCCTGATGTGGAAAAGTTATTACCCATTAAAGTTATTAATTACGCACAAATCATGATACCGTCTCTGAGACCCTACCTATGCAGTATCATAATATGATACAATGATACAATACTTAATTGAAGTTACAGCTACTACCCTGTCCAGTACTTTTTACTACTGTAGCACAGGAAGCTTTGCTTTCTGCTGCTCCGGGGAGTAAAACGCGTCGACGCGTCCAACACCTCAAGCTTAGTATTCCTAACCTAACCCTAGTTAACGGTTCAGACTGTGGGTCAAGAGATACAAGGGTGTTTCCCACCAAACCAACATGTGGACCCAAGATACCGTTTGGTACGGAGAAGGTACCTATCGAAATATGAAGGTACCTATAGGTACATAGGGTCCGGTACAATATTGCTGACGTTACAGCTGCTCATGCATATCTGCATGATCCATCTTATCAGAGTAGTCGACAACGGCTATTCTTCAATTACGGAGTACCCACAGTTCTGCATCAATTGCATTAGCATTAGGGGTATCTGCTTTTGGACTAAAGTGACAACCAAGATTTTCACTCGGCACCAATTATCAAATTCAAGGATCATTTTGTGATGGGGATGTGTCCTGGATGTGTAGTGATCAATGCTCCGTAGTGAACATCAGCTGGAGTCGACAGCGCTGCAACAGAACTTCTGAGTGTTTGGTTCTGCGATCATTTCGCTGCCTGGAATCTGATTATTCCGGGCATTCGCACTTCGACTAGAGCCGGTGACCAATGCAACTCTCGGGGCAAGTTAAGAAAACAGTGTCCGCAAACAAGAAGATTTGCCAGAGTATCTTCGACCCAAGCTGATTGATCTCGGGAAGGGATTGGAGAACCATGGACCAAGACAGAGGCTGGGTGTTGAGCGTTCTACTTCAGTCGGTCCAGGACGGTAGGAATGAGACGAGCCTGTTCTGGCTTCTTCGAACAAGTGACCCATACTCGATCAAACAGCACCGACAGGGCGTATAACCTCACTCCGAATCTTCAGAATAATCTTTAACGGAACCAACATCGTCTTCAACGTTAGAATCGTCTGCGTTGTCGTCTTCGTCGTCCTCTTCAAGGTCGCCTCCATCTTCCGATTTCGATACTTCATTGTCATCCTCCTCTTCATCAAAGTCATCCAAAGAGGAATCAGTGAAATCATCATTAATACCAAACTCATCAGAGCTGCTCGAGCTGAGATTCACCTCCTCATCATAACCATCCGAGGAAGGGGTGGGAGTCTCCTGTCGCAACGATGGCAGAACGGATATTTCGATCACCCGAACCAACGGCGCTAAACTACAATCCTGGTATTGGCCGACAAGCTCCCCGACCACGAAGCATGTGTCGCCGAGCTGGGGCCGACGACGATGCGCCCGTCGCGCATTCATGGGAGTAGCGCAGTGGACCTCGTACGTTGAGTAGTGCAGCTGACCGATCCAGCACGTTCCGCGAGGTTGGCAGTTACACTCATCACGCGGCACGCGCAGGGAGAGGGTGCAAACTCGACATTCTTGTCTCTCCACAGGGATGGAAACCACAACCCCAGTGAAGGCGATGAAAGGATTCCACATCGCAAGCGACCTCTCCACATACTCCCTGGTCGACGGATCCCCCGGCTCCGGCTCGACTTGCACTGCAGCCAAAGAAAATTGAGGCTTGCCATCTCTGTCGTAGTCGACGTGCAATGGCCCCGTCACGCGCGCAAATGCACCTTGTAATAAAGGTTGGCGTGGCACATTATGGTAGGTGACCTGCACCAGTACCTCCTGTTCGCGAGGGACATTCAAAAGGTAATCCAGATCAGAGACGGTAGCGAAAAGGCCGGTAAACTCGACATTCTCGGCTCGAGGATCGGACGGCTCCGAGATGATGACCAAGGGGCCGGAAACGTTACAGAACTTGCCCTCAAGAATTTGCCCTAGGTTGTCCATGATACCTGGGGACTTGGCGAACAAGTAGTGTGTTGTAGCAGTGAATTTGGCGGGCCCCTTGATGAAGTTGGGCAAAAAATGAACTGGAAATCATAAATATAGCCAGGCCAAAGATTGCGTTCTGCCTGTTTAGAAATCATTTAGATATAAAAAAGAATATTTGAGAGGAGACTAGTGGTAGTGCTGTCGTTCAGCTCTTGAGAATGCCACTGGACGGGGCAAAAACGCATCAACGCATATACGGGTACGAGACACGTCGGAAGGGTCTCGAACTAACTATATATGGCAGTATGGGTCAAGATCCTTCCAATCGGAATCAAATACTTAACTAGAACATGCCGTGTGACCCCCACAGTGATACGGCATGTATTATACGGAGTAAATACCGTACTCCGTGCTCCGTAATGTGGCTTTGTGCCTACGGAGAGCTGATCATATCTTGCTATCTACGGTGATTGATTTTGTGGGCGATGGGGTGACGGCATGGGGGCAATTTCGCAAGAGTCAATTCTCTGTTCTATTTATTGGTCACAATTACGAAATCAAGGATTGAATTGGAGCGAGCCCGGCTGAAAACATACTTGCGGACAAGATGAACAACCAATACTATCATCACGATATCATTCTCCATCATCAGATTGTCCAGAAAACTGCATGTGTAAACGAGTAGTCAATTTCAATCAGCCCTGCTAGCAGGGTTAAGACAGGATCCTGGATCAGCTGTGCCCTGATTTCGTTACCTGGTCTGCTTTTCTGGGCGCGCTCGTACGTGGCTAGAACGGGTGACCCAGGCAACTCGAGGACAATTCAAGCAACAAAGACACAAACATGAATTGCCCAAGTACTTTCATCTTAGGTGCCGTCATCTAGCACATCATGGGCCTCGAGAATGCGATGATAGCTTCGGACAGAAACGGGAAACGCTGGAGGTTAATTAAGTCCTGCTTGGCTTGGCCCAGCGCAGAACGAGTCTTTCGAGACAGTATTGTCCTGAGTAAGCGACTGATACTTAATCCAACTGCACCTAAGAGGTGAGCTGTTTCATTCCGAATCTCCAGAGCTGTCCTCCGGTGAAATATTGTCTCCCGGTGCATCATCACCTACCGGAGTTGGGGGCTCATCCGGTGGCCACGAAGGAGTTATTATCGTTATGTCGATTGCATTGATCAACAACGACCACAGATCATTAAGCCGGTATAGACCAGCAAGGTGTCCCGCAACGAAGCATAGGTCGTGGATTCGAGGAAGTAAATGATTGGTCCACTGAGGTGTCATGAGTAGCGCGCAGTGCACCTTATATTCCGAGTAATCTCCATCCCATCCTGTATCGGTACTTCCATCTTCATGGGGCACACGCAAGTAGAGGGTGTAGACCCGACACTCGGGTCTGTCCACGGGAATATCCGTTACGATCCCGGTAAAGGTGATCCCGTGGATTGGACATGGGCGCCGATCTCCTCACGTACTCACTGGTCGAAGAGTCCCCCGGCTGGGGCGAGAGCCTAGTAGCAGCCAGAGTGAGGTGAGATTTACCCGCATCGTCGTACTCGGTGAATGCCTTTCCTCTGACTTGCACAAAGGCGCCTTCCAGGAACGTTTGGGAAGACGAATCATGGTAGGTGATGCGAGCTGGCAGCGCCTGCTCGCGGGGAACGTCAAGAAGATAGTCCATGTTGGAAACAATATCGAAGAAGCCGTCAATTTTCATGTTCACGGTTTGGGGATGAGGGGGTTGCAGGCTGATGACGAAGAGTCCTTCGATTATACAGCTATGGCCCTCTGGAATTCGCCAAATTTGCTGACTCATAGTTGTAGGAATCCAGAGGTGCGCACTATATTATGCTAGTCAGCACGTATTTGATGATAGTAGAAGACAGAAGACCCGGCAATCCTCGGAGAATGTGATGACAAGCAGACGACTCGAAACAACCATACAGTCAATGGAAAATCGTCCGGGTTAGAGGAAGAAGCGGCCCCGCAGGGTTGGTGCGAAGCCAAAGGACTGATCTGCAAAGTACAGCTTTGGACCCGGAATTGGCCGGACTAATTGGGCACGATCAGGACTAACATAGAACCTCTCCATGGAACATTTCGCGGATGCTGACAACTGTGTAGCTGAGGTACCAATTATTGTTCGATCGTCCATTGACGGTTGAGCTTCACAATTCAGCGCGTTTGGGACTGACCTACCTGCTGTTGAGCCTCCGCATATGTACCATTCTAAACCTATATACTGACCAAGACGGACAACCAATCTATTCACATCTCATCCCATGCATTTTGATGTATGTTTGTCGAGAGAACTACCGTTATTGTGTGTTGTTATGTATATTGGAGCTGACCAAGCCCAAAATGCCAGCCACCTCTCTCACGGCTTCGTTAATAAACTTGATCCTTATGCAGCGTTTGCATTCGGTCGAAGTTTATAATGGTAGACTGTGGACGTATTCACGACAGTCGAAGACGCTTCGGGGTAATTCAGGCAATGAAGAAACCCCGATCACTTCTTGCAAGTGCGTTTTCATGTATCCCAGTCCCACATGGGTGGTCTTGTTGTCCAAAAGGAGCTTGCCCTGACCTAGAAGTCCTAGAGTCGGTAGGAGGCAAGTCAGTGATACGCAAAGGTAGCGTTAACTAATTTTCCCTGAACCATTTAAGTTAATCAGCCTTTCCTACCAGCAACATCAAGGCGACTAGAGGCTTACCCCGAATCTCCAGAACCTTCTTCGGCATCGTTTTCCGCCAAGGCGACCTCCTCCTCCCCTTCTTCCTCTTCCTCTTCCTCACCCTCATCATCCTCCGGTGCCAGAAGCTGTAGGACTTGAATGTGATCCGCACGGACCAATGGCGAGTGCCGATCGCCGACCCGGTACAGACCGGAAATCTCCCCCATGACTTGGCATAAGTCGCCGATTTGAGGAAGAGGGCTGCCGATCCACTGAAGTGTATTTGCCCACCACGCAGTCATGCGTATAGCGCAGTGAATGTCGTATACCGAATAGGTACCATCCCAACCCAGGCCGGTAGCCCCCTCTTTCCTAGGCACGCGCAGGCTGAGGGTGTAGACTCGACAGTCTGGCCTGTCCACAGGAATCCCAGTCACAAACCCAGAGAAGGTAATGTCGGGATTGGACCTGGCAAACCCTCTCTGCACATACTCCGGGGACCACGGATCTCCCGGCTGAGGCACGAGACGATCTGCGGCTAAATACAGGTGAGGTTTCCCCTCGCTGTTGTAGTCGATTATTAGCAGTCCGCTCGCTTTTACATACGCGCCCTGCAAGAATGCCGGGCGGATGCCGTGAATCGGCCGATTTACGGCGGCGACCTTCACCGGCACCTGCTGTTCGCGAGGAACGTCCAAGTGATAATCTAGATCGGAGTCGATATCAATGACACCATCGAGGAGCAATGATTCAGCTTGGGGTTCGGGAAGCTCAGAGAGGACGGTTAACTGTGCGACAACATGGCAGAGATTCCCTTCTGAGATTTGCCCAATAGGTTCAGCCATAGCGTCGAGAAACTAGGAACGTATCATTATCGAATCCGGTAGTCCTCTGGAGAAAACCGACGTGAAGAAGAGGAGGGGCCAGGTACAGAATACAAAGCGGTGTCGTCATGGTACCGGTGTAGTGGAGAAGTTGGGGCCCACGATACGCGGGGGAGCAGATCTACGAGTACGGTGAGGGCTTACAGAAAGCTAGGTCGCCGTTACTTGTTGAAGGCAGTAGATATTAGCAATGACGTTCAGCCGCTCAAATTCATCACATCCAAAAGCATCCATGATACAGGACGTGGAGAACATCCTCATGACTGCGTACTGTTGTATAGGTAGATTGAAACTGATAGACCCAACGTTCAGTCACTTTGCTATGCTTTCGTAGTCAGAACTCAGAACTTGATTTTTTACGAAGCGTTTGTGCACAGCTTGGGCCAGATTAATAACCTCATCTCGACAGAGATAAGGCAACATACGGAGCACTTCAAATACTAAAGACTAGATCATATTCTATCTCCTGTGTTGCCATTCCACCCGAGAAGTCTTGGTAAGGAAACCAAACAGAAGCGCCCAAGTCTTCTACGCTGGCGCTGGCCGTAGTCTCGGACATGGAAATCGCAGGGAACTGAGGTATGATGAGCTGCTGGCGAGCAACACTGCTAGTTCTCCCTGAAAAATAGTAGATTTGACTCTCCATCAGGTAGCGTCAAAGAGGTGAAGACTTACCTCAAGTCCTCGGAACTGTCCCCGGCATCATCATCTGAAGAGGAAGTACTGTCCTCCTCTATTTCCAGAGACTCCAAGATTGCAATGTCGTTCGCACGGATCAGCGGCGATTGCCACTTGTCAGCCCGGTACAGACCAGCTAGCTCTACCCTCACATAACATAGGTCGCCAATTTGAGGAAGGGGTTCATTTGTCCACCATGGTGTCATGCGTATAGCGCAGTACAAGTAATAGACCGAATAGGTGCCGTCCCAGTTTGTGTCGATGGTCCATCTTTGCTAGGCACGTTCAGATGGAAGGTGTACACTCGACAATTGGGCCTGTCCACTGGGATTCTAGTCACAATCCCAGTGAAGTGAACATAGGGGTTGGATTTGGGAAGCCTTTGCATGTACTCCTGCGGATCTCCCGGCCAAGGTCTGAGAGACACGGCAGCCACATAAAGGTGAGGTTTCCTCTCCTTGTCGTAGTCGATGAGCAGCCGCCCATACCCTTCCACATACGCACCTTGCAAGAATGCTCGGCGCACGCCTTCGTGCAGTCCATTGAGATAGCCAACCTGCACCGGCACCTGCTGTTCGTGTGGGATATCCAAAAGATAATCTAGATAGGACTCGACATCGAAGACGCCATCAAAGGCCACCTTTTCTGCTTCCGGGTCCGGCAGCTGCGAGAGAACGAACAAGGGGCCGAAAATGGTGCAGCAAGTGTCCGAGACGGGGACTTCGTCAATAGGTTCGGTCATGACGTTCGAGAAACTAGAAATACATCAAGTAGGTACGGAATTGCGAGAGAGAAAATTCGGAAGTTCCCTGCGGAAGTGATGCGTACTTACAATTCACAGAGGCTTAGCTTGGAAGCTACGACCAGCAATCTATCAAGTACCCTCTGAAGGGAGTCCGTGGAGAGATGCGCCTTTGTACCCTAGGTACTCCGTACTGCTGCCAGATTGTATAATACGGAGTACGGTATTTATCAGTACGAGTGCGGAATGTTCCGTACGGAGTACAAAATTCGGTAATTCCAGCGTTCTCTTAGGCATCGTATGGTAATCTGGAACAGGACATGCTCGGCACAAGTACAGCAGGGACAGCTTCAACAAGTTCATCACGTATGCAGCTTCGTATCTTGTGTGGAATCAACAGATATTTAGCATCGTCTTGTGGACTTGGTATTCCCTGGGTTATGGGTTAGTCCCCTTCCATCCAGCACTATCAAAGGTCACTAACCTTTTAATCCTCGAAATTGTCATCAGAACTCATCGTCTGACAAGATATCCTTAATTTCTGGTATGTAAATCTCCTTCATAAGGATCAACGGCGACTGCCAATCGCCGACTCAATTTAGACCGACAATTTCCTCACTTACGAGGCAAAAATCGTTGATTTGAGGAAGGGGCATCATGGCACTCTCCCTATTCATGCGAATAACACAGTGTACGTCGTAAAGCGAGTCAGAATTACCATGGCCCAAATTGATATTCGCAATCCTGCGAGGTACGCGCAGGATGAAGGTGTAGACTCGACAGTTCGGCCAGTCCACGGGGATTCCAGTTACCATCCCCATGAGGTAAAGCCAGTGATTGTACAGGGGAGGGCCTCTGCGCATGTACCCCCTGGTAGACGAATCTCATCGCCGGGGCTCGAGATCATAAGCAGCCAAAGAGAGACGAGGCTTCCCCTCCCTGTCGTGGTCGATGAACAGCGACCCTTCCGCATTCACATACGTGCCTTGCAAGAAGGTTCTGGAAGACCGATTACGGTAGGCGATCTTCACCGATAGCTGATCTTCGCGGGGATGCTCAAGAGATATTCCAGATCAGATTTGAGGTCGAAGAGGCCATCGAAGACCAGCCTTTCAGCTTGAGGGTCAGGCAGCTCCGAATTGACAACCAAGGGCCCTTGGATGAGACAACAATGCTTTTCTGGGATTTCCGGAAAAGGAGCCTCATCATCAATAAGATCTGGAGAAGGCGAGGGTTATATATTTAGCCGAATAGTTACAGGAAACTTGAGGTCCTCCGTGTAACTGGGCGATGTTGATAAAAGGCGATGCTAAACCGAACGGACATGAGAAGGTGAAGGATGGACAAACGTCTGCACGGAGTACCGTGTATCCGTATTGACGGTGTAAATTTACACCCCGCTAAGTAAGGGACTTACGCGACAATAGGCATAGGTACGGTACGGCATATACCACCAGTGGTTGAGTACGAGTAGCTTGCCTGTGACCCACAGAGATACAGGTCAACTGCTATGAGTTGATTAAACGTTCAGGCCGAAGCACGTATGGCGCATTGTTAGGGGCCATAATTTCAATACAACTGCCGTACTCAATGTGTTTACATATCCGCATTCAGCATTAACCATCATCATTCGAGCAACGGGAGTCCTGGTGATTGACACCGTTGAGGTCAACTGTCTTGCGTGTGAAGAGACAATTATTCTGTTCGATGGCGGATCATCGTACGTCTGAAATCCAAGATTCTTGGGCGCATTGTATACGCAGCTCAGCCTCCGCATCATATAACCGTCTATATTATTGGTACCTTATACTGTACTAGGCAACATAAGCCGACATCACACAATTGCATGTAAGACATTAGAATAAGACATTAGATGTGATCTTAAAACACCCGACTTGCTGTTGTTGCATGTGTTATATAGATTGGAGCCAGGAAGCGTAGGATCTCCAGCACCTTCCGTCGCATTCGTTGCCCAAGGCTCAATCTTCATTTTGCGGCGTTCGCGCTTTGCCAGAGCCAGTGCTCCCTACGGGAACGCCAGATAGCGTAGAAACCAAGGCAACTCTCGGGGACATTGTAGTAATAAGAGACCCGGTCATCACTTGCCAAAAGAATCTTCAACTCCTAAATTACCATCCCACACGGGCGTGACCTTGGGAAGGGACCCCGGACAAAATCCGGAGTGCTGAGGTTTTGTTTGCCTTAACCCAAACGTAGACGTTTTTGGGTTGGTAGGATGGATGAATCACTGTCCAGTGGTATCGCCGGTTCCACTGAATTCATTAGCTCTCCATCCAGAACAGTCAAAGATCATCGAAGACTCACTCTGAGTCCTCGGAATCGTCGTCGACATCATCATTTTCCTCGGGATCATCATCCTCTGGTGGTACAAGCTGTGAGACCTGGATTGAAATCGCCCGAACTAACGGCGAGTGTCGACCGTCAAGCCAGTATAGACCAGCAAGCTCTCCACTCACGAGGCAAAAGTCGCCGATCTGGGGAAGGCGACGGTTGGCCCACCGCACGGTCATGCGTATAGCGCAGTGTATGTCGAAATCTATCTCCCAAGGCTGGAAGCCAAAGTCGGGATCCCCTTCATCACGAGTCACGCGCAGGTGGAAGGTGTAGACCCGACAATCGGGTCTATCCACTGCGATGCCGGTCACAATCCCGGTAAAGAAAACGCCGGGATTCGACTTAGGAAGTCCTCTCCGCACGTACTCCTTGGAGAATGGATTTCCCGGCTGTGGCCGAAGATCATAAGCATCCACAGAGAGGTAAGCCTTGCCATCCTCATCGTACTGGACATAGAACAGCCCGTTTGCTTCCACAGATGCACCATGCAGGAATCTCTGGCGTGGGCCTTGTGACAAACGATGATTGTAGTAGACGTCCAGTGACAGCTGCTGTTCACGAGGGACATCTAAAAGATAATCCAGATCAGAGTCAATGTCGAGAAGGCCTTCGAAAAACACGATGTCGTCATCGTCAGCGACCCTTCGTGACAAATTTATTAAGGGTCCGTGAATGGAGCAAACATGTCTCTCCGGAATTTCCTCAATGACAGGCTCATCTTCCATGAGGTAAGAGAGAAGGTAGGGATGCAACATTGTTGTCGGAATGGCGCAGTACAGAAAATCAAAAGTATCTTTTTTTGGGAAGTAATGTGAAGATGAAACTGAGATCATCCAACAGAGATTCCGAAGATGCAACGAGAGATTGGTTTCGTTTCGAGCAGAAGTTCAACTTAATGTGAGCAGACCACCTCCGTACGGAGTAAACTGTATGAAAGTGTAAAATTACAGGTCGCGTTTAGGGTTAGGGTAAATAACCTATCCTTCCAGAAACGAGTTCGCTGACATCCGATACCGGCGCCCGCATCACCAATAGGCCTAGCATAGCCCTAAGTTATTTAGCAAGAGAACTCCAGTTAGGTGTACACCTTTTCAGTAAAACACGGGGCCAGCTCATGAATCTTTTCTGATCGTAAGTACTCCATGCCTCGGAATACTCTCTACGTATTAACAAGTCTTCAGAATCAATCCTAGTTACATCGTGACGGCGATAATGAGAACCATAATTGCAGTTACAGTCAAATTCTGCTTCTCGATTCGCTGAGAAAAAAGACCAATTATGTAGCGTCACTCGGAGGGTAGCATTGGTTAAATCGATTATCACACCCAAGGGCAAACATATATGAAGTTCATAGTATAGTATCTATCCTTGGTGAGCGTACATGAGTCAGCTATGGTGGAGACAAGGCTCCTGCAACATATACCATCGCTTGTCCGAAATGGCGATTGCGCTTGGCTGAAGCCGGCAAAGGCGAACCGAATTTCACTGAGAACAATGACATCTCTCGAGGCGATTCAAGAGTCTACCCACGGAAACTCAAACAGGAAATATCTTCGTCTCCTGTGCTGTTACCGCAACATAAGGGACCTCCGTAATGGATGGGCGGACCACAGACCAGAGCAAAGATCACCTGTGTCGAGGTTCTGTCGGATCTGTTGGTCACAGAGCAAGATAAGAACGAGTTATGATGGACTTTGGAGACAGCTAGTTTCCCTTTATTAATGATCAGCCTCAATCCAGCTGTGCCATTGAAGTGATATGAGTTGTATACTCCTACCCCGATGTTCCGGGACCCTCCTCGGCATAATCGCCGTGATCCGTAGCGATATTCTCCTCTAGGTGCGTGGAATGAGTGACATTTATTTCCGCCACACGGACAAGCGGCGATTGTCGATCGCCAACTCGGAGCAAACCAATAAGTTCCCCGGTCACGAAGCATGAGTCGTTGATTTGGGGAAGAGGACGGTGCGCCCACCGCACAGTCAAGGGCACGGCGCAGTGCAGGTCGTAAACCAAGTAGGTACCGTCCCAGGGGGAGTCGGTACTACCGTCCCGATGAGGCACGCGTAGGGTGAGGGTATAGACTCTACAGTTGGGCTTGTTCACAGGAATCCCGGTGACAATCCCGAAAAAAGTCAAGTGAGGATTCATCATCGGAATCAATCTCTTCACGTATTCGCTGGTCGACGGATCTCCGCGCTGGAGCCCGAGTTGATCAGCCGCAAGAGTAAGGCGAGCCTTCCCCTCACTGTCATAGTCGACGAGAAGCAGCCCTGACGCTTGTACAAACGCGCCCTGCAGGAATGTCTGGCGCGACAGATTATGGTACGTGATTTGGACCGTCACATCCTGCTCATGAGGGACATTCAGCTGGTAATCCAGATCACAAACCGTATCGAAAACACACCAAAGTTCAGATTTTCGGCTTGGGGGTCCGATGGTTGCGAGGTGACGACGAAGGGTCCAAATACGCTGCAGAGATGTCCCCCAGGGAAACCAATGAGACCGCCCTCATCCATTATGTCGCGAGAGGAATAGATTTTTTTTTTTTTTTTTTTAAAAAAAATCTACTAGCCAGAAAATATGGGATAGTATGCGAATAAATTAGAGGTGAGAGCCAAAATGCAGGGATACAACCGTTAGTTACCCGACAGTCCCATACCAAAGCCCTCACGATTGGATCCGCATTCGTTACGGTATTGTTACAGAATCCGATAAGATCTTATCAGATTGGCTTGCAGCTGCGTGTTTCTCGCAGGTACTGCGTTTGATTAAGGCGATGCTAGCTTTCCCTGAAGAGGTCGCCGGTTAGTCTCTTCATGCAGCGAAGGCGCGAGGGACTTACTATGAATCTCCAGGATTTTCCTCTGTTGTAGCTTCATCAACCATGGAGATGTTCTCCTCTGCTGATGGACGATGTATGACAGTCATTCGCCAGGTATGAAATAACAACGACTGATGATCGCCGTCCTGGTATAAGCCAGCAAGATCTCCCATCACAGAGCATACATCGTTAACTTGGGGAAGGGTATTGTTGGCCCAGCGCGCAGTCATAGGTATTGCACAGTGTACCTGATAAACTGAATAGCTACCGTCCCAGCCCAAGCAAGTACTTCCATCTTCATGTGGCACGCGCAGACGGAGGGTGTAGACTCGACATTCTGGCTAGTCAAAGGGGATTCCCGTGATGGTTCCGTTGAAGACGGCGGTTGGATTCGCCATTCCAGATGAGCTGTCCACATACTCTCTCGTCGACGGATCTCCAGGCTGGGGCCTGAGTACATCGGCAGCTAAAGTGAGGTAAGGCTTCCCCTCACTGTCATAGTCGACGAGTAACAGCCCATATCCATCCACAAACGCTCCCTGCAGGAAAGCTTGGGACTGCTGATTATGGTAGGCAACCTGTACCGGCAACGAGTGTTCGCGAGGGACATCCAAAAGATAGTCGAGATTAGAGACGATATGGAACATGCCGCTAAAGTTCTGCTTTTCAGCTTGAGGGTCGGACTGCTGCGAGGTGAGGACAAAGCGCCCGCGGAACCTGCAGGGATGCCCCTCAGGGATCCCTCTGACTGGTTCAGCCATGACGCCTGGGAAACACAGAACACAATAGATGGTTCATGAACGAGGAAGTTCAGCAGATCCGGTAGCACCTCGAGAATTAGAATGGCGCAGCTAGATTTGCCAGAAATCACAAGAGGAGACTCAAAAAGACGATAAAGCTGGGTATTGTTCGAGGCAGGTGGTTCAGGCGTTTTTAGTGAGTGTTATACTGAACAACGCGACGATCAGCACGACTGCATGTCCTATCCTTAGTGCATATAGCACTGTTCAAAAGGAGCACTGTACAGAGCGGGAGGTGCGAAAATTGGGTCACAATTTACCTACTTCAATTCCATGAAGGTTTCGTGGCGAGCAGATCAGCGGTGTACGAGTATTGATCTCCGTTTTCCCGGTTTTTGAATGGACGAGTTACTTGTAGTCTAGCCTATTAATCACTGTGTTCCATGTACTGGGGTCTTTGAATGGAGTATGCTCGTAACGAATACGGAGCTAACGAGAGAATATGTTCATTGCAAGGGGGAGGTAAGCTCGCCAATGTACTGTATGTACCGAAGTGTAGGCACGCTGTACGAGTACTCCGTACATGCGAGTAAATTTACGAATACCGAGTACTCAGTACGGAGCAGTTAGTTACGATAAATACGGGGCGTATCTTACGGCGTACCTATCATTTCTGCTACGGCCTGTCCCAACGGTTCAACAGTTCGTTGGCGAGTTGAAGACGACTCAATTGTTCTGCTGGAATCGAAGAATAAATTTTCCTACGTGTTTTCACTACTGTGAAATTACGGCAGCCTGCAAGTCGATTAATTGCATCCCTCCCGTCCCTTGTTAGATTGTGAGCTGTCAGCTGTTGCTGGCGCCAACGACGGTCAAACACCACCAAAATCAGCCCCAAAGTTGTGCATCCTAATAATACCTCTGCTCTGTCGCAAACCCGTCTCTTTGCGGCGTTTGACCGTATAACCGAATCAGATCGACGCGCGAGCAAAGTACTGTCAATACGCACACTATTTAATATTATGGCATCTGCTCCTCCTACCGCGTTGCCCGCCTTGCCGTTCAATCCGTCGCGTCTTCGCTCCTACGTTCTCCGACTTCCCTTCTTCACGCGCGTCGTCGTTCTTGCTATTGTCGTATTCTGGATATTGGATCTACAATCAGCATGGAGTGTAACCGACTGGGGCGCTTTGACTCCAGATGAGATCTTCCCAGGGGGGAGTATGTCCTATAGCATGCGCTCGCGGTGCTGGTGGCCCAATTGCAATTTCCGAGACTGATTGACTTCAATTGCTTCAGTGTACCGTTTGAACACCTACCCAGTCATCCATACCGGAATCTTTCATGCCTTCGTAAACGTTCTCGCTCTGGCGCCGTTGCTAGAGAGGTTCGAAGCTGAACACGGCACCCTGACCTCGGTGGCTCTCTTTACTGGCCGTATGTTGGATAATATTAAGATTGACGGCTGGCTCTAATATTTTCCAGCATTCTCGACATTTCCAGCAGGTTTATATATCTTCGTGGAGAGGTTCATTCTGCGAAGCAACACTGCCGTGGTTGGCGCAAGGTCCGAATACCCGGCTCATCCCTGTGTTCAGGCTCGCTAACTTAACAAACAGTATCTGGGTGTTTCTTCTACTGGGAATTGAAGCAATCCGAACTTATCGCGCTAACCCATACCTCATGTACGTTTCATTCATTATGCCAGATTCTTACATGTTAACAAATTTTTGTAGGGTCGGCGATTTCAAAGTTCCGACATGGACTTCTCCCCTTTTCGTGTCGGTTCTGGTCTCCATATTTCTCCCAAACACGAGCTTCCTCGGTCATCTCTGTGCGCTCGGTGTTGGCTATCTCTGTAAGATCTGTTCCGCGGCTGTGTGAAATTCTGCCTAACAATACTTACAGTCGGCCTCGGCTATCTGAAACTTCTTATGCCTCCGGAGAGGATTCTCCGATATGTCGAAGGCAAGCTGAACTTGCTTGGCCGTATTCCTCGCTATGTGTCCGTTGACCAGAAAACATACGGACGGTATGGCGTATTACCATCTGCCAACTCCGGGATCGCGATGAACACCTATGTTGGGTCCTCGCAGCGCTTGGGCCCATGACGATTGTATGAAGGTTATAACGTATCATGTGGATCGGATATGGATGTTGTAACGGCTTTCTTTCCGGTGTATATATATGACTTTCGTCCCATAGAGGTAGTTACTAATGCAGAAAGGCAATGTCTTGTATGAAGCATTATTGATGCCTGAAATATCAGGCAGAAAGCAGTGTTGCCAACGTTGGAGCTTCGAAAGACCACGTCCCTTGAATCTCAGAGCAACAACGCAAACACCAATGGGGCTCCTAAGTGCGTCCGCAAGCTGAGTTAATCGCATAATGCTTTTATCAGGCCAGGCTCTGACTACAGACAGCTTCTGCACTAGCCCGCAGATTGCGCAATGACCCCTACCTCGCGTTTACGCGATTACCGCCCTACATCTCGCTCTTCTGCATCATCGTCGGCGTCGTGACCCTTTTCCTGCTGCCTCTGGACGAGTACTCGCGCAAGACTTATATCTCTGAAAATGCGCTCCTGCCGGCTCAGGTCCATACGTATTTCACTGGGAGCGAGCAGAACATCTTCCGGGGATACAAGCGAGAACTCGAGGGGCTGTTGAAGGATAGTGGTGAGGGGATAGGAAAGTACGGCGAAACAGAGCCCGAGTATGTGCCACTCTTGCGCTGATAGTAGAAGACCGGGGAATGTTGGGTTGAACTGACGGGGAGGCTGTCGTCCTGCAGAGTATCGGAGAAGATACAATCCATCTTGCGCGCCGCTCGGCTCAAGGTCGCTACGCAGGACTATGAATATCACTCGGCCGATGGGGTACACAAGGGACAGAATGTCTATGGCATTATTCAGGCCCCTCGTGGTGACGCCACCGAGGCAATTGTGTTGGTGGCCGCCTGGAGGACCATTGACGGGGAGCTGAATCTGAACGGAGTCTCTCTGGCATTGACACTGGCGCGCTATTTCAAGAGTTTGTGCACCATCTGTGGAAGCTCTTTGATGAACAACTGCTGAACATTTCGCAGGATGGTCACTCTGGTCCAAAGATATAATCTTCTTGGTCACGCCAGACAGTAAATCCGGGACGCAAGCATGGATCGACGCGTATCATGACCTGCATCCGCCATCGGTGCAACCGCTGCCCCTGAAGAGTGGAGCGTTGCAAGGTGGCGTGGTGATTGAATATCCGTTCGATCACCGCTTTGAGTCTTTGCACATCGTCTATGACGGTGTGAATGGCCAACTCCCGAATCTGGATCTGTTCAATACTGCCATTATTGTCTCTAACAATCAGATGGGCATCAGAGCGAGTTTGCAAGAGATGTGGGAGCATGATGACAGTTACGGAAAGAGACTTCAGACAATGCTCAGAGGCATGGCGCGACAGGGTTTGGGCCTGGCAGCCGGTGCTCATAGCAGTTTTATCCCCTACCACATCGACGCCATCACGCTGCAGGCCAAAGGCGAGGGTTGGCATGATGAAATGGCCTTTGGCCGGACAGTGGAGGGCATATGCCGGAGCCTGAACAATCTGTTGGAGCATCTGCATCAAAGCTTCTTCTTCTACTTGTTGATGCAGACGCGACGGTTCGTCAGCATCGGGACGTACATGCCTAGCGCGATGCTCGTTGCCGCCAATTTCTCCATCATGGCGGTCGCCTTGTGGGTGCGCAGCGGCTACAGGGCTGCCATCCAACCAGGGACTCCAGGGAAGAAAGAAAAGGAAAAGAGCGACAACAGTGTGAACGGGGTGCTTGAGCGACCGCTATCGCTTCCTCTGAGTGTCGTAGTGATTCTACACTTTATCGGCGCCATCCCACTGTACATTTTGAACAATGTACCGACACAGGTACGCTTCCATAAGAAAATATCATGAAGACAGGTCTAACCCAGAAGAAGTTTTTTGCTCCAGCAATCTACACCCTCGCTGGTTTCAGCGTTATTCTTCCAGTCGTCCTTGCCTTCGTGATCACCCAGCTCGCCTCACCAACCGCCCAGCATTACCTCCTCCTTAAGTCTTTCTCTCTGCTGCTCCTCGGCCTCTTCCTCTCCGTCCTAGCAACATTAAACTTTTCGCTCTCCTTCGCCACGGGCCTTCTCTGCGCTCCCCTCAGCTTCGTCACCAGAATCCCCGCGACAGATACCCAGCGAACGGCGGTAAAACGTCCTCTCGCCGTCCTGGCACTGATGAACCTCCTTTCGCCGCCTGTCGTGATCTTGATCGCCTGCGCGGTCAAGAATGTCTCCGTGACGGCACTGCTGACGGAGCTTGCCTTTGGGTGGGATGTTTGGGGCGTGTGGACGCCGGTGGTTGTCTGGTGTGTTTGGTGGCCAGCTTGGTTGGCGGGTGGGCTGTTGGTTGCTGCGTCGTTGTTTGCTTCGAAATGATCTATTATTGTGGCTCCTTGCGGTGTTATTATCCTTTTTTTCACCTTCTGTATTGTAGTTATATCATTGCAATGAAGGAATTGGTGTAGGTTGAGATTGATTTGGATGTTATTTGTGCTTCGTCCTAGTAGCTGGAGGAGAACAGTAACTATGAGTTGAGAGTTGGGGAGTCATAAGTCATGCATGTACGGCGTACACGTTCTATTGCAACAGAATTACGAAAGTAAAAAAATAGAGTTTCGTTGCACAGTTCTTTTTCCCGTGATTGCGTGATATTTAAAATCTCTAAGCAGCCCATACATCCTTGCCCACACTTTCGATCCAATGCCCCAACGCATTCACACCCGCATCCCACTCCTTAAGCCGCTGACGCATCCCCTCGATCTGCTTCATATCCAGCACCTTTGGCTGGACCCAGTTGATACGCGCCACTTTGGCGACTTGGTCGATGGTGCCCTTGAGCAAGCCCAGTGACAGGGCCTTCATGATCAAGTGCTCAATTTCATCCGGGCGGACCTTCGTCTCCGCCGCGATGGTGGCGAAGGAGAGCGTGCGGTCATGCGGGGGGCGGCGGAAGACGCTCTCTGTCAGCGCGGAGAGCGAAATCTTAACATAGAGGAACTGGCGGTGCTGCTCCAGGAGCGGGTTCTTGGAGATGTTGCCTGCCAGCATGTCGTAAGCGGTCAGGTCACCGCGGTTGAACGCGAAAAGCAGGTCGCGCAGCCAGGCGTGCGGCGTCTCGACCAGCGAGTCCAGGACTGGGTGCAGGAGAAGCTCGCCAAAGTTGTAGATTGAGTCCGAGACCAGGGCTGCGACGCTGAGATCATAGGCGCGCCGGACGCGCTCCTCTTGCGGGACGTCGTTGAGATTGATGCATGATAGATAGAGGAGGGCGTTTCGGTAATATGACGCAAACTCTTGTTTGGACTGAGATAGGTCAGAAATTGCTTTGCTTCGCCAGAGAGCAGTTGGACACCTACGTGATAGTAGTCGGCGTTCACCTTGTAAAACGCCGCATGTACTATTGTCTCTACCGAATCGAACCCGTCCAAGATTGCTTGGCTCTGATCCAAATCCTTGCGGGCCCCCTCTGCATCTTGTAACCGAAGCTTGACTCCGGCAACGTCGGCCAATGCGTAAACGTAGGCGTCTTGGGAATCTGGTTTGTTGACACGGTCTGCCAACGACGTGAGGAAAGCGAGCCGTTCTTGGTCATCTACGTCACAAATCAGCCGCATTTCCCCAAAGTATAAAAACGAGCAGAATACGTACTCTCGCAGTGCGCCGACGCCATCAACCCCAACGAAACAAACTTGAGCTGATTGATCCGGTCCGCAAAGCTGAGAATGAACGACTTGAAGATGGGTAGCCGTTGCGGCGCGCTCTCAGGCATCTGAAAGTACTCGAGCAGCGCATTCGTCAGCTCGTGCCATAGCTTGCGCTCCCAGTAGTCTTCGAAGTTGAGGAACAGCGCCTGCGCGTCCTCCGGAGCTTGCGCTCGCTGCTCCGCGAGGAAGTCTGGGATCTTGTCGGCCTCCATGTTGAGGAGGCAATGGGATGGCGCGACCGCGGGTAGGCGACGGACGAGTGGAGTGAAGCGGTTCGCGGGGAGTTATTGAGTAGCTAAGGTTAGTGTATGCGTATCGATCGCGAATTCAAGGCTACCAAGTTGACATGAGCTTCGTGATGATGCATGCAGTTGATACCTGGCTTAGGTAATTAACCTAAGTTACCTAGTTACCAATCTTGTCTGTTGATGCCTCAGGAATAAATATGAGAGCAGCTTCTCCCATCCACAGCCCCATCACAGCGAGTTGTTTTCGACCTGAACAGACCCTCAAAGCACCTCTACGGTTCGACAAAATTGGCACATGCTCATGTTTTTTTTGTTTTCTATCCTTTTTGGAGCTTGTAGCCAATCCGAAGGGAGCTCTAAAACAACAGATTGCAACAGAGACAATTCTGTAAACTTACTAAGATCTCCGATGAGAACTTCTCATCATCTTTCGAGCATTGACTGGATGCCACCATGAGGAAGTATCCTTTGCGAGTCTCCGTTTTGTCATTTACGTCATCCTCGTGACGTCTGACCTAAACCGAAGAATTTGGAACAATTTGTGTCAATAGTCTCCGTATGGCTTCCAAATTATGGTACACCTTGGAAGTATCCGAGAAGTCTCCGAATGGTCAACAGACAGCCTACATGCAGACTATGTGGAGGTCCAGATGTTCTCCGCCGGTCGATATAGCTTACAGCCGACATGTTCCTGGATTCATAGTTGGATTGAGCGAGTTTAAATCACATGCTCGGCATATCGAACACGGAGTCGAAGGTTGTATCATCCATTGCTTGTCTGATAGCTTGCCCTGATGCTTACGGCCGTATGCAAGTCTAGAACAGAGCAAGGATTGTCAACATGTAAATTTGCTCAATCGGCTGACCCAGATGCTACAAAAATGAAGTCGCTGAATATTCGATGATATTCGTCTGCGGAGACATTTATGCGCAGGAGATCCAAAACGGAGACTTTATAAGATGCAATTGATTTCGACTGCAGAGGTCACCGGAAATGAAAGGCATAAATAGGCCTGTATCCTTCTCTGTTGGGTTGACTCTCCTCGTACATCGCAGTCGCAGACTGAGGCAAACTCCAAGGTTGTTGTCCTTTTCTGACCGAACAATCGCACAATCGCAAATACTAGTCAACATGCCTGCAGCCGTCGAACCGTCGTTGACTGAAAGGAACCGCGAGGTTTTCCAGTAAGCTTTCGACCCTCACACGACCCTGGACGCCTTTCGACTGACACGGAAACAGTAAGATTGCCAAAGATCCTGCCCGACTGGGCATAGAAGGAGCTTTCCAAATGCTATGGGAGGAGATGGTTTGTCGCCGTCATTGGATCTCCCCCAAATGGACCGACACGGAGGCCGGCAAGGATCAAGAAGTGAAACTGCTTGACTATGCCTGCGGGTACGGCGACATTTCAAGGGTTCGTCCGCCCCTTGGTACATGCTCCATGTATGTTCAGCTTCCTAACGTGCAATGCAGCACCTCGAGCCTTACATCACCAAAGCAATCGGCGTCGATCTCGCCCCCAATATGGTCGACGAATACAATCGACGGGCCCGCGAAGCCGGCATTCCTGCTGAGAAGTTATCAGCCCGAGTCGGCAACCTCCTCGCTGACCCTGTCCCAGAGGACCTGAAAGACCCTGAGTTGTATGACTTTGACGTCGCCATAGTCATTGGCGCCCTTCATCACTTTGAAGATCCGCAGCTAGCCATCAACCGTCTGGCGGAACGGCTGTGCAAGGGAGGCGTGTTATGCGTACTGGACAACGTCTACGCGCCCGGTTTAGCAGAGGAGCATAAGAGGCTTCACCCGGAAACTGCCGCGACGGTCCATAAGTCCGGCTTTACCGAGGAAGAGATGCAGGAGCTGTTTGAGAACGCTGGCCTGGGAGATGGATTTTCTTTTGCGGTTGTTGAGAGGCCCTTTGAGATGAAGTTGAATGGGCACAAGATTACCCGCACAATCTTCTTTGCGCGGGGTGCGAAGCTGTAGTCAATTACTTAAATGCATTGAATTCGACTTTTCAGACCTTCAATTTCTCTCTGTAGATCAGTCTGGTGAAGACATGATGAATGCGATGTTGAAAAATACTAGGCCGAGGACTGTATTTCCGAAATAGGTTTAGCGCATCTGAAGTTCACGATCTCGGAGCCGGAGAGTACCTTTGGCAGACATCAGTGCATCTCAATTCTACCACTACCTTCTCGCAATCACCCAAGCCGTGGTCCCTGAAGACTTGGGTGGTCTACCGTTTCGCGAGAGACACCCGATTCACAGATAGTGGACCAATCTACCCGCAATGCAAAAGTGCAGAGCGTTCCACAGCGCAATGGGCGCGAGGGCGCTGGCCCCCGCCCCTGCGAGCGCGCGAGTCCGATTGCATATGCAGAAGCGGAATATCCAGGATGTGCACATCACTCGAACGGGGAAGCCGATTCTGAAGGTGCAGGGTGGACGGTAAGGGCTCTGTGTGGTGCAATGGCTTGGGAAGCGCTGCTGACTGTTGCCGCCCTTGAACAGATCATCGCTCGGAGGTACGGAGGTTCGCGATGGCTCGATACGTCGAATTCTTGCTTAATTATATTGCTAGGTCACACTGCTACCGTGTTCGGTGCCACCGGCTTCCTCGGTCGTTACATCGTGAACAGACTCGGTTGGTAAACTCTCCGTAGGTTATCAGGACGGGGCGTTGACAAAAGATATATAGCACGATCCGGGTGTACGGTGGTGGTTCCCTACCGGGAGGAAATGACGAAGCGGCATCTTAAGCCGACCGGTGATCTCGGCCGGATCGTCTTCCTTGTAAGGGCATCTCAGAGGCAGCTCCAGGATTCGGCTAATGCCGGTAGGAATACGACCTGCGAAACACTCAATCGATCGAGGAGAGTGTGCGCCATTCCGACGTCGTCTACAACCTTGTTGGCCGGGATTATCCTACAAAGTATGCGTCCGGAAGAGACTAAGTGTGCGGGATGATGGTCTGATAATTCCAGGAACTTCTCGTTCGAGGACGTCCACGTTGACGGCGCCGAGCGAATTGCCGAGGCCGTTGCGAAATACGATGTTGATCGATTCATCCATGTGTCGTCCTACAACGCGTCCGAGGACTCGCCGTCCGAGTTTTTCCGGACCAAGGTAAGAGCAAGAATACACTGAGATGGACTCGACTAATTGTTATAGGGCTGGGGTGAGCGAGTTGTGCGCAGCATCTTCCCGGAGACGACCATTGTCCGTCCGGCCCCGATGTTCGGGTTTGAGGACCGTCTTCTGCACAGGCTCGCGGGTGTGACCAACATTACGTCGAACCACATGCAGGAGAAGTACTGGCCGGTGCATGTATGTTCCATCTCGAGCATGACATGAAAGATACTCATGTTTGCCAGGTCATCGACGTCGGCATGGCTCTGGAACGGATGCTCTACGATGACAACACTGCCTCGCAGACCTTTGAGCTTTACGGCCCTAAGCAGTACTCGACGGCAGAGATCGCCGAGCTGGTCAACCGGGAGATTGTGCGGAAGCGCCGGCACATCAACGTGCCCAAGTTCCTCCTGAAGCCTGTGGCGTACTACATGAACAAGTTCCTGTGGTGGCCGACGCTGTCGGCGGACCAGGTCGAGCGCGAGTTCATCGACCAGCAGATTGACCCGACGGCGAAGACGTTCAAGGATCTGGGCATTGAACCAGTGGACATTAGCACTCTGACGTTCCACTACCTGGTACGTGAATCGGGCAGCCTACAGGTTTATCCGACAGGATTGCTGACAATTGTATAGCAAGGGTACCGACCGTCGCAGTACTACGACCTTCCCCCGGCAACGGAGCGGGAGCGTCGGGAGGAGAAGAAGTACCTGCACGTGCTGGACGACCAGTAAAAGCCTCTGGGGGCTCAGAAAAAGTGTAAATACTACGATACTGGACTGGACTGCATTTCCTTGTGTTTGAATGTAGCAATTAGTTAGACGTCCTCCAAACATTCGTCTGTTATGAGCTCGTAATCCTCAGCTGCCAACCACGATCTAGCCTAGTAACCAACGAATTCCCTATAAGACCTTAGCCTAGGTAAGATGACGACATGCAAACCTCCACCCAGCAAACCCGATGCCATCCCCAATCTTTCCAAAACCATCAATTGAAACATCAACCATGCCTCCAGAAACCAACAATGCATCATCAACAGAAACCAAACCCGAGAAAACCCCCATCCTCCTTCTCAAGAACCAAACAACCCCGCGCGACGGCTACGATGAATACTTTCGGCAAACCAATCAAACATACCAACCAATTTTCATTCCTGTGTTAGAACATCGGATACGAACCGAGAACCTCGCTCGCGTACGGGACCTCTTACTCCAAAACAATGACAGCAACAACGACAACAAGAATAACAATGATGATGGGAAAGATAAGGAGAAGAAGAGGAAGAAATATGGGGGGGTGATTTTCACCTCTCAGCGAGCTGTGGAGGGATTTGCAACAATACTGAACGGTATCAATTCCTCATAAAAAAGGTGTAAAGAGGATGGAGAAGAAAAAAAAAAAGCTAACCCGATGAAAATATAAATAGAGAAGAAAGAAGGTAGTAACGAATTGGATTTATCAAAGCTTGTCTTTTACGTCGTCGGTCCTGCAACAAAGGTTCTTCTCCAACGGGTTCTTTCCGATTACCTCGAGAACAACAATAAAAAGGCGGCCGAGTCTCCGCCCATCATCGGCGCAGAGGCCGGGACGGGTGATGTTCTGGCAAAGGTTATCCTGAAGGATTACAACGAGCGACATCCTCCTGCTTCTGGAGGGAGGCCCGCGTTGTTATTCCTCGCCGGGGAACAACGAAGAGATGTCATCCCGCAGACCCTCGCGAACGAGAAGATCCCACATGAGGAGATCACTGTCTACGAGACAGCGGAGAAACCGTCGTTCGAGCCGGAGTTGAAGAGGACTCTCGAGAGGCTGTCTGAATCCGGGAGGGTGGTTTGGATTGCCGTCTTTTCGCCCGCGGGGTGTGATGCGCTGGTTCGGACAGTGCGGGCTTTTACTGAAGGTGGAGGAGGATCCGGGAAGGAGGTCCGGGTTGGTACGATCGGTCCTACGACGAGAGATTACCTCCGAGATAAATACGGCTTCAATGCACACGTTTGCGCGGACAAGCCGAGTCCAGAGGGCCTCGGGGAGGCCATCAATGCCTACATGGTTCGAGGAACCACGTAATTTAAACGGCTAAATTTGTATGACTAGATGAAGGGCTTTTTCAAGGTAATGAATAATGCACGAAATGCAAAATAACTTCCATTTCTCACACCGAAACAAAAAAAAAAGAAAAACAAAACTCCATACTCCAGATGCTCAATCACCGCATGATTTCTTGGTAGATCAAATCTGTGTTTCGAGTCAGCATTTCAGAAACAACGAAAAAATCAAAATCACGAGACCTACATTTGAGCTGCTCCTTGCTCAAGTTGTCCTTGTTCTTGTCAAAGTCAAAGAACTCTTCCGGAATCGGATCCGCCGTCGGCTCGTCGTCCGGGTCGTGGTACGGCTCCAGATACGGGTGGCGTAGTGCCTCCTCCACCGTGATGCGCTTCGCCGGATTGAAGGCCAGCAGCTTCTCCAGCAGATCCAGCGCAAGCTCGTTGCTCTTGGGAAAGAGCACCTTGAACGGGATCTTCTTCTTAAACGGTAATGACCGGATGTACTCGCGAGCCCGACGCGACTTGATTCCATAGTAATCCTCCATGGTTGGTGTTCCCAAAACATCCAGAATCAGCGTCAATTGGTGGTGATCTAAAACCGTCAGCCCAGCCCAGAATGCTCTTCGGGAATAATATTCTTACAATCCTTGCCAGGGAACAGAGGCTTCCCGCTTAGCATCTCCGCCAAGATGCAGCCGACACTCCAGATGTCAATGGCCTTGGTGTACTCCTTGAACGTCAACATGATCTCGGGAGCGCGATACCACCGTGTGGCGACGTATTCCGTCATGAAGCCCGAATTGTCGTCCGTCGATGCCGCGGAACGGGCGAGTCCAAAGTCACAGACTTTGAGGTCGCAGTTGGCATTCAAAAGTAGATTCGACGGCTTCAAGTCTCGGTGCAAGACGTTTGCCGAATGCATCGCTTTGAGGGCCCGTAGGGTCTGGTAGATGAAATACTGGCAGTGGTCATCCGACAGGTCTTGCGTTCGGATCACCCGGTGCATATCGGTTTCCATCAGTTCCTAGGGATAATGAGCAACCAGCAGCATCTGCGTCAATGGAGATACAGACCTGAATGAGGTACACTTCTGTAAAGGACTCGTAGCTGCGAGGCTTCTGAATATCAAGAATGGAAATGATATTTTCGTGATTGAAGTAGCGCAGCAACTTCATTTCCCGCAGGGTGCGTAGGCAGAACATGGAGTGATCGAACGGGGTGATCTTCTTGATCGCGACCCGTTGGCCCGAGGGCTTATGGATGGCGGAGCAGACGACGCCATAGGCGCCCTCTCCGATGATGTCTTGGATCTCATACTGATCGGAGACATTAAAAGAGATTTTTCTCGAACCTCCTTGCGGAGGTTGATTTTGCACCATCTTCGCTCTGTATGGAATACAGACGCGTTAGCAGTCGAAAATCAGGGGGCGGACCGGAGGGAACGACAGCACAAGAGAACAAAGGACGAAAGCAATTCCACAGGCTGTGTCTACAAACACGGCAGCACACACGACCGCCAGGGAAGGAGCTCACCAGATGTGCCGAGTTCCTCTTTCCTCTTGGAAGAAATAACCGTCCACGCTGATCGTCAAGGATCCAAGCGGAACAAGACGCTTCAAAATGCACACGGCGCTCTAGCGTGCTCACGAGCTTGCAGATGCGCGATCGAATCACCGAGGCTGGTCACGCGAATCCCGGCTCTTGACAATACAGAGAGTCGCGTTAGCAGAATTATTCTGAACTGCGGGGGGTTGGCAGTTGGGCAGTGAATCGAATCCCGCCGATTGATTGCTCAGGGGAGGACCGTATTCAAGCTAAGACTGGAATCACTTACTCGAATAATTTCTCTCTCTCTCTCTCTCTCGAAGACTACTCACCATGCGATGACTGCAGAGTTCTGCGCAATCATGCCCGCATGGCCTTCTTCCCGGGCTTAAGAGGGTGGCCGATGGCTTGCTCTTACGACCAGCGAGGCGTGCTCCGGAAGTCTGGAGATGCTCAATCAAGTCACGGACAGGTGGGGCAGCCACGAGGGGGTTGAGACGGAAGGAACCAGAGCGGCCAAAAAGAAGGAGCATTCTGAATTCACCAATGGCAATGCTTCCAAGGGTTATGTCAGCATCAGCGCCCGTTTCTGATACTGTTTCCCTACAGAGCACGGCTGCATGCTGAAACTCCATGGAGAAGGGAGAACGGCAACAGCATCCTCTGTGGTCTCCGTAGGGCTCCCTAATTGGAAACGGATACAACGTGGTCTCCTCCTGATGTTATCTGCATGGAGATAAGTCTACAAACGCCCACTGTGGGAGGCGAAGGGAGTAGGACTAAATCAGAGACTCGTTCCCCTTACTGAAACCTCGCTGAGACTGCGCGAGACTAACGTGGATGGCCAAAGATCTTCGGCAGCGGGAACAGCCGTGGCTCTAGACTCTGCGGCCGGCCGCATATCCATGGATGCATTTGCGAAAAACCTGCCCGTTCCGAGTCCCGAGTCCCGCTGACAGGGAGCCTACTTTCAGGGTCCTTCTCTATATTGTTACTCGTAGTTCAGATTCGACATCCAGCGGTGCCCCTAATCAGGAAAAGTATCAGATTGAAAGCACGAGTGCTCGATACCACTCCATCCGACAAAGGTCAAACTGATGGAGAACAAAGTTTCGCCCCCCGTTCTCAACTCGGCATCCGTAACTTTCTTTTTCTAAACAGCCTGACTTGACAATACCCGACCGCCACCATACCATTCCGCCAATAAACGGTTCTTCCGCAGGGCATCAGTGGGTCAAGAGACGAGAGACACCATGCATCGGCCATCGGGGGATCGGAGGAACGATCCTCCGCAGCACAGGCTCCGGAAAGGGGTGTGCACATTGCGCAGTGGGATGTGGACGGAGTGCCTGTAAATAGACAGCAACAAATGGAAGGAGCAACTTGTATGGACCTTCCGTAGGTACAGTACAGAAGAACTACAGCAGTATGGAAGAAATAAAACAGTCCATTCAAACTACAAAATTCATCGCTCACAGCATCCCACCTCTATACTATTATCACGTCGTCATTGGATTACCTATGGAAATACGATTAGTCCCTGCAGCCTGGAGACGGTCCAAAGGTTGGACATACCTTTTCCCGCAGCATTCCAATCCATTGCGGCAGACTGACACTCTGGTCCGCCCGGTCCTCGACCAGCATGGACTGAGCCCATAACCGCAGGCCCGGCTCACCGTCCTCCTTGACCACATAGAGCTGCGGCGAGTAGATGCTGCCCACGCCGCGAGACCGATGGTCTCGGCTCTTCTGAATAACCGCTCGCACGCGTTCGCTAAAGTCATTGTCCAATTCCGGAAGGAACTGCTTGCCCACGCGCAGCTGGCTCTTGTCCGGCACGCCGAACACGTCAAGCAGCAACTGGGGCACTGCATCCCGTCCAACCCAGAGGAATTGCGTCTGGCCGTCATCGATCAGGTAAAGACCATAAGACTCCATGCGCTCCGAGGACAGGTTCATGGGCGGAGGAAGGGTGATCTCCCCAGTCTGCGGGTTCGGCAGTCCGGCATCGTCGGGCATGTCATGCAGAGAGTAGAACTTGGGGTAGATGTATTGAATCATCAGAGGGAGCGGCAATGTTGACAGCAAGCAGAGAGCCGCAGACCGCGAGTCCGTGGGGATCTGGGCCGACTTGCGGAGGCCAAGCTGCAGGAGGAGAAATATGTTAGCCATCCGGAATCAAGTAGAAGTCAAGGAGTATAATCAAACTTACATTCTTGGTCAAAGCAAGGAACAGAACCGGCAAAGCGCGCAGATTCGCCGGGAATTGAAGCCCACCACCACCAACGCTGCCACCAGCCAGTTCCTTGCGGTACGTCGACAAGAGCTCCACAATCTTCGATTGCAGGGCATCGCGGGCCGACTCCAGACCACTGCTCAGTGCGCGCTCGACCGCCTTGTGGCTAAAGAATGTCGCGATGGCCTGCTGATCCGCCGACGCATACACGTCCGCCAAGTTCTGCGTTGTGGGCAGGGCCAACGTCAGAACCCGAATTCTTCGCTCGCCATTGCACGTGGTGTGCAGGACGGCTGTCTGCAGGCAGACCACAGGCTTGGTCATATTCTCCTCGATTGCAACTTCAACCACGTACGCCTGGTCGCGCGGGAAGGCCGGGAAGGCGCAGAGATCCGTGCTCCGGTTGAAGAAGTTGCCGTAAAAGGCGCTCATACGAAGGCCAGTGGTGGCCCGGACACGAAGCACCGCCTCCAGACCAATCTCAGCCGAGAGGTAGTCGGAGAACTCGCGGGCAAACTTGATGGCGTCCTCGGTGCGGGCAGCATTCCAGCCAGGGTAGTAGTAGGTCTGTCCACCGGTATACCGCGGCAGGTTGCTCAGAGAGGCCACATCCTGGTACTGGGATGAAAACAGGAACATATCCACCGATACCTGCGCCTTGGAGCATTCTACAGCAAAGCTCTTGTAGAAGCTGCTGGCAGTCTGCAGGAGACTGTTCTCCTTGCTGGTGCCCAGGACTTTCTTATCCTCTCGTGGCGTCAAATGGCCATGGCCGACGTTAGGAAGCGAGGACGTCAGCACGGTGAGCTTGCCGCCCACGTGGGAAATGAGCTTGTAGCCAGCCCGCAACGCCGACCCCATTGCGCAGCCGCCATTCTGCGTGTTCTGGAACATGTCCTGCAGCTTGTCCAAGAATCGTTCGATATTCTCCCGGCATTCGCTCAACGTCACCAAGAGATCACCCGGGATGGGCAAGAACGGCTCGTCGAGATCGCTAACTACGAGCATCTTGGGATCGTTATTCTCTGATCCATCGCGCGGGATCGTGAAATAGTGAAGGCTCGAGTCCACTGCAAGGAAGCCAAGCCGAGTCCGTCGATCCGCATTCGGGATGCGGTCAAGACTCTCCTTGATGCACCGAGCCGCCGTCGCCAGCAAGCCGTTCGTAACCGAGGCGTAGCTGACATCCATCAAGAACAGATACACCAGCGGCTGCGGTGGTCGCACCATGTACTCTTGAGGAGCGACAAATTCCACAACGGAGTAATTGAGTTCAGGGCGCTGTGACCGGTCTGCCGGTCTCTGAACAGTGCTGTCCCAATCGAACGCTTGAGGGACATCGTTTGTCAGATTGCACAGGTTACAACGCCAACGATGACCCTGCTCGAGGAAGGTAACAAATGGGTTGATGTAGGCACGGCAACGTCTGCATCGTGAAATGATCTGATCGGGAATCACTGGAACAGTATCCTCCGAGTCGTGCAACGACGCATAGGGCTGAATCACGAGACCGAACGGAAGCTTCGACTTCTTGAGGAGCGAATGCGTCATCGGCACGGCGTTGAGGGTGGATCGGACATATTTCGGTGGGCAATTGGCGTTAGGTGAAGGATAGACAGTGCTCTAGCAGCAAGTCAGTAAAGGATATCTAAGCGCCATCGCAAACGATCAGGGGATTCGCACATTCGGAGGCAAGATGATCGGCGGCGGCGGGTAATCCAGCTCAGCGACATTGAACGGCTGAGTCAAGAGATCTGTCGGGTAGAGCTGATTCAATTGCACCGGTCTCGGGGCCTGCTGACCCGGCTGCGCTGGCCGCGACGGGTCAGACACACCCATCTGACCAAATTGCTGTGTGATCTGTGCAACGCCAGCATCGCCCGTCGCCGCGCCGAATGTCGGTGTCGGAGTCTGATACAATGGCGGCGGAGGAACATATCCCGCGTTGGGATCCGTCCCGTAACCCTCGGGGGGATATCCGGCCGCTGCGGCTTGCGCGGCGTAGGCTGGGTAGTCACCACCAGCCTTTGGTTGCCCTCCCAGAGCCGCATTGGCGCCCGAGCCGAGTTCGAATGCTTCACCGGCATAGGCGCGTTTCTTTTTCCCTCCGGAATGCCCGTGGCCTCCAGCGGGCGGTGGCGTACCGTAGCCCTCCGGCGGCAGTGGCTGACCACCCTGCTGCGGAGGGTACCCTCCCTGCGGTGCGGACATGGAAGAATTGGACAATCGGATACGTTGATGCTCTCTCGGTCAGCGATGCGAATCGAATCTTTGGAACTCCGATCAGATGGGCCGGGCGGTCTTTGCTCAGACGACCACTAGAGTGCGCTATTAGTTTTCGGTCATAGGCAAGCACCAAGATGCCAGATGGGCAAATGTGGGGAGGCAACTGCGCAAGGATAAACGCACAACGAAGCCGTGAGGATCGCAAAGACAGCTAGCCAAAGAAGTTTGCAGTCGGGGTGACCAAGCCGACGGCCCCTGTGCAGCGAAGTCGACACCGGAGTTGGTCTGCAGTGGACGATGAGTCGGGAGCGATGCAGTATGGATAGAGTGGCCTTTGCTAACTGCGGGAGGTCTTCGGGCCAATCATTGTGCCGGCAGCTTCTTCGTAATTGATAGCTCTACATTGGGACGATTTCTACAGCTGTCCAGTTCGTACTGGAGAAAAACACTGACGGATGTCCATTGCTAGAATTATCAGTAATGCTTTGCTTATAGTCAACCTATTCGGCAAACTGAGAACGCTGGGGTTGGACAGCCGATCTCAGCTTGAGGTTGATCAGACTTCCAAATGCTCGCGCCAGGTCCAACAAAGAGAAAATTTCCGGACTGTTATCGAATTCACCAACAACTGGCATGTTAATTTTTGTCATTATAATTCTAGACCCGCAACCATTGTTACTGTGCCCGTTGCGCAAATCAATGGTGACTTCTCCAGATCCTACTAGTAGTTGAGCTCAACCCGATGTTCTGGGTGATGCCAAGAAAAGTCACATGATATATTAGGACAGTTGGTGCCTGAGGCTGCAGGGTAAGAGCCAGTTGCCAGGGTAACAAACCTTAAACGTCCAATCAAACAAAGTCTGTCCCTCAAGCCCTCGCACCAAACTAATTCGACGGTTCACTCCGACCAAAGGTAGGTTCCTATGTTCGATATCAACGGATTCTTCTGATTGCATTGCTGTTTCTGGGTGCTTTTTTTTTTTCTTTGGCGGATAACTGGTGTTAAGTCAGTTTCTGGTTCCTTGCCATTCTCTTCTTGTTCCCCTGGTCCAGTCGTTTCTTAATGTCGCATTTTCTGGAGTGCGCATTCTCTTAGCTGGGTTGAACTTGGGAGCATTTGCATTGTGCATTTTGTGGCATCATTTCTTAGAACAGACAGCACTCTTTCAAGATACATGGGAACATGAGTGTCCGTGTAGTTGCGCGAGTGAGACCTCTGCTGAAGTCGGAGCGTGAGATCGATGTCATTCTTCAAACAGGCCACCCCTCAAACGAACCCGCCAAAGCTCTAAAGAGCTCTCCAAAGAGCAAGACGCCAGCGGCGCTGAAAGATCGCGAGACCGTCGTTCGGATACCGAACCCGAAGAACGATGCAGAGCTGTACACCTTTCAGTTCAATGCTGTGTACGGCCCAGAGACATCACAACAGGAACTGTTCGATGCAGAAGGTCGGTCTTCGGGCACTTCAAGTCATCGGACAGACCCTCGCTGACAGCAAGCAATAGTGGCTCCCACGGTGAAGCATCTGTTCAGCGGGATCGATGTCACGATATTCGCTTATGGTGTCACCGGAACAGGAAAGACGCACACGATGCGAGGCGGTAAAAGCCTCCAGGATCGTGGTGTCATTCCTCGCCTTCTGAGTGCTATCTTTCGGCGGTGTCGGAAAATTGAGAAGGACACGGAGGGTACGACCAAGGTCCAAATCCTAATGAGTTACTACGAAATATACAATGACAAAGTTTATGACCTTTTCGAGCCGCCTGAGAAACGAACTATGGCGGGGCTTCCATTGAGGGACAATGGAGGGAAAACAGTAGTGGTGGGTTTGACAGAGCGACCGGTTTCAACTCTGAGAGAGTTTGAGAGTTTGTATGACCAAGCGAATATCAATCGGTCGACTGGTGCGACCAAGGTAAGAAGGGAGTGGAAACGGCGTAGTTAATATTATATTGGCTAACGACACCAGCTCAATGCGCATTCATCACGATCACACGCTATATTGTCAGTGAAGGTTGCTGTCACAACGGATGACAAAACCCGCGTTAGCACAGTCTCGGCAATCGACCTGGCAGGATCAGAAGACAACCGTCGCACGGAAAATGGAAAGGAGCGTATGGTGGAATCCGCAAGTATCAACAAAAGCCTTTTTGTGCTGGCCCAGTGTGTGGAAGCAATCAGCAAGAAGCAGTCCAGAATCCCATATCGGGAATCTAAGATGACAAGAATCCTTTCGTTGGGCCAAAACAAGGGCATCACGTTGATGATCCTGAACCTTGCGCCTGTGCGTGCCTATCACTTGGACACTATTAGTTCGCTGAATTTTGCAAACCGCACAAAGAAGATCGAAGTGCGCGAGATTGAGAATGATCCAATGTTCAAGGGCCCGGCGCGAAGCACATCACGGCCCACAGGCGCTGGGTCTGCAGTCCGCCAGCCCCTACGGCCACTGACAGCATCAGTGAATGCAAATCTCACAGCACCTGATCCGTCCAAGGCCGAAGAGAAGAAGCCGCTGACAAAAGCATTCCATGTCTATTCAGATAAGCAGCCCTCAAAGTCACAAAGGACATCCCTCCCGCGGAGATCATCCCTTCCGAAGCGGAGGTCTGATGCCACAAACACTGTGGCGCGCGAAGGAAAGTCTGTGAATCACTCGGAGACAGAAAAGCCTACATCCAAATCGCAAGAGGAGATCACAGACGAGAAAATCCAAGCATTGGTCGAGAAAAAAGTCGAAGAGATCCTGGCCGCAAGGGCAAAGGAAGATTCGACGAGGCAACAGGCCCAGGTCAAGGAAATCAGTGAGAAGGTCCAACGACGCTTGGAGATGCTGGAGAAACGCATTGAGGGAACAGAGGATGCGCGTGCGGAAGGCCTCTCGTACCTTCTCATGGCGAAGCAACACCACGCGCGGGGCGAGGAAACCTCGGCACTCAAAATGTACCGAATGGCGCTGCCCTTCTTTCCACGCAACGAGAAGCTCGCCGCCAAAATCGCCGCACTGGAAGAGAAGCTGCAGAAACAGCGGGAGCCAGCCGCCGAGGAGAGTATTACCGCCAGCCGTTACGGCCGTGGAAGCATCCTCAGTCTCAAGAAGCGATCCAAGATTGCTCGAACCGAGTCCAGAGATGACGTTGGCGATGCCGCTGACCAAGAGCCGATGCTTGAGGACGATGACGAGGATGATATCAGCACTATTGCAATCGGCCAGAAGCGGAAGCGGGCCAATTCCAACGACACTGTGACAAAAAAAACAGACGAAACGGAAGTGGATGAGCAAGGCCCGCCACACTCACCGCGAACAGCTTACTTGCTCAATGTCATCAACTCCCGCGACGTCAGTCAGATCAAATTACTCAAGGGCGTCGGAGTGAAGAAGGCCGAGGCCATTGTTGACTGTCTCTGTGAGATGGATATGCAGATGGAAGGGGCAGAACAGGGAGAGAAGCATCGGGTATGCAGCTTAGCAGAGTTGGGGACGTTAAAAGGCGTTGGCTCCAAGATGGTGCAGAACATGAGGAACGGAGTTGTGGTTTGATTTGATGATTGTGGACATGCATCTTTTTAGGGTGCAGGTTGGCATGTTTGTTTCTTTCGGGTGACCGGAGTTGGTGGCATCGGATTCCCATTTATGTTTGCTCAGCGTTCACTGTTCATTGTTCATCCGTCAATTTTTTTTTTTTTGCTTTCCTTTGAAGTTTTCGATCATCCAGCAATCGCGAACATAATCCCGGATATATGCTTGCTTTCCATCTCTCGAGGCTCCTGTTTAGTATAGTATACTCGATCAGTCTGGTTCAAGACCCTCACACGCAGATAGACAGACGAGTATCGATGAGAGAACTATTGGAAAGCCGATAGGCATCTCTGGAGGTGAAGACCATCTTAGACCATAGGCTATCACTGGCATAATGACTGCTATTCTCCTTGTATTCGATATACTTTGCTCTTCTGATACCCAATGATGGTTGCTGCGTGCAGGACGTGGCCTTTCCTGCGTCAAAAGTCTTTCATCCTGGACTGATGACCTAGCGAGTTTGGTAATCACAGCAGTTGTCCCCGGTGCTCTGTTACCGTCACTGATTCTTCTCTCATTCTGTTTCCTGAAACCTTCACTACTCTTGAACCTCCAATCATCACAACAATTCAATGAGGAAGGTTATCAGCCGCTCAGCCAAAAAGCCCCCAATCCTTCACCTCAAAGAGTTCCACTATCTTTGCAAGTAGTGCTGTAGCAAGTGCTTCCTCTGCAGCCAACCCGGCCTCATCCCCACGCTCCTCATACTCATCAAACGGAACATTCACATAGACACAGATATCCGTAGTCTGTTCCGGCAAACGGATAACAAGAAACCGGCACGAGTACGTCGAACGGGGCCCCCCAGCAACACCATTTGCACCGGCTTGTTGATCAACCTCCATTCCTCCCTGGGCCTGAGGCTGGGGCTGGCCAGGACGCCGTTTCCTCAACGACCTGAACCTGACAGAACCCGCGTAGGCACGGACCGGCTGTTGAGTCAACCGAGGCAAGGTAACAGGTTCCGGCGGGGAGACCATCTCAATGGTATCCCCTTCCGTCTCGTCACAGAGGTCATGGACATGGTACAGCGCTGCGACGACGTCTTCTGCTGCCGGAGACGGGAGTGTCGAGGAAGGAAAGGAGGAGAGTAAGGCTGCGCCTTGCGCTGTGCTGGATACCGTTACCGCTTGCTCGTGCGCGACGAACTCATTGATCTCGAAGATGAGGCTGGATAACGTCGTGCTTGAGAGGAACAGTTCTTGGTGGTCGGGAACTTGACGAAGGTTGCTGGGGAATACTGGGTTAGCTCATTTTCTCTTGGGATACTTTTCTACATTTTCTTTTTTTTTCCCCATCTTGAGAAGAGGAGAGGCTTTTTGGCATCGGATCTGATTTTGGGTAGTGGTGTGGTTGAGCTTACCTCCCATCAACCCAACCCTGCGGGATGGCGGCCGCGATAGCGCCACCAAAGAGGGGCTGTTCTCGGATCGGGGGTCCGTCCATGCTGCGCTGTGTGTGTTGTTCTGTATGGTTTTCGGACTGATGGTGTCGTAGGACGAGTATTTATAACCCGTAAAAAGAACCGATTCTGATAGGCATGGTGAAGGCAGCTCCATCGGAGCTCTCACTCCCGGATCATACCTGAACCAAAGACAAGATCCAATCTCAACGGCGATGTGCCAGTCTTGGAGCTACACATTGTCTACTGCTGCCTACGGAGATGAATGATCCGAGAGCTGATTATTGATCGCCTGGAAAAGGTATATTGTATGCGAATTGCCATTCATAGTCATGTATCTGCCGTTCTATACGGCTGCGCCTTAATATCCAGAATCTCGTCTATATACTTCTCTAGATTGATGATCTTGAACTGCGAGCCCCATTTCTCGCGGAACGCTTTGCGCTTGTAGGCATGGCTAGTGGTTACGTCGAAGCTGACGAGCTCGACGTTCCAGCCCCGTTGCAGGGCTCGTTCGACCATTTTGAGGAACCCGCCTGAATACTCGGCTTCGGCCGCATCGCCGGTCGCGAGCACGATGGTGGCTGGAGTCTCGGCGTCCACCAGACTCTCCATCATCTTGAGGTGTAGAATTTCGTCCACACCTTGCTCAACCCAGCGCTCCGGGGGCGAGGTATTCGTTTCAACCTGCTGACCCGGATGCCCGTTGCTACCGAGGGCGTTGCGGTATTTGAGTTGGCGGGGTGTCAATTGTTTAACTTTATGCACCCGGTCGAGGATGTTCACCTCGTAGCCGAACTTCTCGGCCTCCTTAATCTCGGGGAATCGATCGGATCCAGCAAGGACTCTCTTGGCCGCCGGACGTCCGCGTTCCATTATTAATGAGAGATTGCGGAAGGATAACGGCAACCGACGAATATGCGTGGTGAGTGGGATGCCGTGCGCCATCTTGTAAGTGGTATGAAACCCGATGGATATCTAGAAAGGTGTCAGCAGTCAATGCAAAGGAACTGAATTGAGATACCCACATTAGATACGTCAACAAATACATGGACTTCATTAGAGTTCTCTGAACCCAAGAGCAAATTCTTAAGACGATGCCCAGCAAAGTCCGGAAAATCCTTCGAGAGTTTTTGCAGTAAGGAAGCCTTCTGCTCTGCAGCCGACTTGTACCGCACCGAGGGTTTCTGCAGTTTGCAATAGTTCTTTAGGGAAAGGGGATGATCCTCCTCACAGGACGAGGGAGGTGTAGTTAGGGGAGTGTTGCTCTCGGGAGCACCAGCTGGCGGCAGAGCCAGCACGAAGGCTGGTCTGGAAGGTTCTTGAGAGTCAAATACGCTTGAGTCGCCATCTGATTCCGGTGCCGTGGTGCTGTCCGACAAAGTGCTACCAGAGGCGTTCTGCAAAGCATCGGAGCCAGTCTTTGTAACATTCTTCTTTCGAGCCGGCCGCTGAAGGACAATTTTCGGCTTCGGAGATTTCACCCCGGCCGGAGACCTCGTCTGCTGAGTCGCACGAGAGGGCGTCTTCGTCTCAATAGGTGGGGTTGGTGCATCATCATGACTATGCGATGTGGTGTTCGCTGTTTCCGGAAGTCTGGTTGGAAGGTCATGTAGGAAACCCCACACAGGTCCAAAGTCACCGAGTCTGCGTGGATTTCCATCTCTAATGGGAATATCCTTTGGTTGTGTCTGAGATTCAACAGGGTGGGAGCTCAGTGAGCCATCAGATTCGATGGACTCTGTCCGGGCGGCGGGCAAGGCTGCCGGCTTGTAGAGGAGCTCAATCACCGAGGTGAAGTCCCAATTCGAGGCAGTTCTAGACGCTTGCATTGAAAGGTAGGAGAATAATATATCGCAGCGATCACAGGCAAAACCAAGATCAAAACCAAACCGAACGAATCAAGCAACTGAAAATGAGAATACTACGATAGTAAACAAAGAAAATCAGCGGAAACAAAGAGAGAAAGGGCGCCGTAAGGATCATAAGTTCAGTATGGACATGGTTGGAATACTGGTGGATAGTTGTACTGGAAGAAAAGAAGGAGAAAGACTTCAGGTCAGCCTGGTAGGAGTCATGCCCTGCGAGGTGTTCCGCCCAACGCCCTTCGGTGGCGTGGCGAAGCAGAGTCACATGACTTATCGACTTGATAAGAGCACGTGAATGACACGGTGAGATTCGGAATCCGGAAATACTTATCTCCGGATAAAGAAGCCTGTGACGTCACACGCTAATTGTAGACCTACCTAGGTTGTTCGTCCCTTAACCAAGGCCTAGACGCCTGTCAAGATTCGAAAGAGTCGAGACACATGCTAGGATTTCCTACTGCCTAGGGTTGTATTGACTCCAATGAGATCACTGCGACGTCATGTCAGGATGAGAGCATCACAAGCAGATGTCGAATCCAACTGCCAGGTTTACGATGGATAGATTGTGCCCTTGTGATTGGTATGCTGTTGTTGTAGCATGCCAACTTGGCGTGGAAAGAAGCAGTCAACGACGTCACTGGGAAATGGCAGTATCGCTGTATCTAGCTAGAACAGGGGGCTCGCTGATGTACATAATAGGGCCGAGATATCCTCTCATGACCTCCTTTTTGATTCAATCAACAGAGCTCCAATATTCATCAAGAAAGATATAACAAACGTTCTATTCCAACTCATCAACTCCAATCTATTCATCATGTCCGACACCGGCCGCAAGGATTTCTCCACAAGTATGTTGTCTCATACCCTCCAACATTGCTTGCAGGTAGCAGGATGCTAACAGTATATCACAGAGGCTAAGGAGCAGGTCACTCCTGACTCTGCCAAGTCGACCCAGCAAAAGGTCAAGGAAACTGTCACGGACACTACGGACCGCGTAGCCCGCGGTTTCCAGCCCGATGACTCGAAGTCGTCCGCCCAGTCTACCCTTGACAAGGGCCAACGTGTCCATGACGACAGTGTCCACGGTGGCACCCCCAGCACTATGTGAGTAGCTTTTCACTGTGAGCCTTGTCAAGTCATCGCTAATAAGTGTCTGCAGTGGCGACAAGGTGAAAAATGCCTTGGGTGTGGGCGGTAGCAGCACTTCCTAAGCTAGCCGAGACCAGCATGGACGTGGATGGACGTTGTCATGAGACTTTGTTTCCTATGTGACGAGATGTTTTGTAATTTTGCGACAGATACCTGCGTGATACCACGTGTAACTGTGCGTGAACAATAAACGCATTATATTTCAATCTTGCTCCCGTAACATGTGGTCTCTAGATTTGTAGATTTCATTTCAAGGCAGCGCTCTCAAACATTCGGTCTCGCCGTTGTCGAAGCTGTTGGACATCCCTTTCCAAACGTTTGTATTCTGCTCTGGCCTCGTCTAATTGCGGAGGGATATCGTGAAAAGCTTTGATACGCGCCTCGAGCCTCTTAACATTGTCCTGAAGCTCCAGCGTACTCTTCTCCTCCGCCACAATGTCTTCAATGGTCGGTGCATTTTTAGTCACCGTCCTCGTGAGAGTTGTGATGCGCTCGTGATATTCTTGAACCTTAGCCATGAGCAACTTCGTGCTTCGGTTCCATTCAGCCGTCTGCTCAGTCAGATTCGGGTCAATCTCGTAGACTGGATTGGACTTTAGATCATCAAGTTGTTTTCGAAGTCCTTTCAATTCCTTGTCGAGGTAGACTTGCAGCGCTTCAATCTCACGCATTTGGTCTGCTACGTCGAATTCGTCGCGTGTCAATTCCATGATCCCATTGCCCAGGGCCGCAGTTGATGTGCTAAGAGAACCCAATGAAACCGTCGTCTCAGCGAGATCATTAAGGCTCTCCTCGCCCTTCTCGTCCAGATGAGCTTCTAAATCCTCCAAGAGAGCTTTTTTCCGCGGGTCTTCCTCCTCTTCTCGTCTCTTGTAAGCGCGCACAATCTCTTCGCGCGCACGATGAAGCAACGCTGCTTCCTCGTCGGCAGTCTCGTTAGCGGCCGCAATGGCGAGAAGGGCCTTTAATGTATCTTCATTTCGCTCGAACGGAGGAACCTCGTTGGGACTGAACTTGCGGCTCAGCCAGGCGTTCACGTAGGCCCAGTCCTTGGCTTGGATGGCAGCCTGCCGGGCTTTTGTCGGGGAGATAAGCGGAGAGTCGAGAGAATAATCCATTGTTGCCAGGTAGTCACCGAGAGTGAGCTCTATGTTACCTCAAGTGCTGTCCTGGAGTTATTCACGCGCTGTTGCGATGGATTGTTGAATGGAGGCACGTTATTCCGTCCCGCACCACAGGGCCGCTAGTTGTCCACTTGGCTTTCTCGAACACCAAACAACACTCGGAGTCGCAATGACAAGCTACTTCACAAGTAAAGGGAGCGATTCTCCCGATGGCTCGGGCATTGCGTCTCCGACCCTGGGCGGCGCGAATACCGCGTCGCGATCGAGTGCGCTGTCGAATCGACTGACCTCTGTACTTTCTGCGTCCTACGCCGACTCCGACATTCGAGATGCCTTGGCGACATTGGACCTTAGAAATACCCGCAACACGCCGGAGACGCGGCGGCAGCTCCGGCTGGATGTACAAAAAGAGGTGATTGATTGCAATGGGGATATTGTGAAGGACTTTGGCAAGGTCGCGGAGGTGGGATCAATTCTGTGGATGGTATTTCAGTTAACCTGGGCTAATAGACTACGCGTAGCAACTAAAACGAATCGGAACCGTGATCGCGAGCTTGCAGAATACATGCGACGAGATGCGCAAGCACATATCGCTTGCGAGGCGAGATACCGATCCAGTGCTGGAGGAAGCGTCGTCGCTACTCCAGCAGAAGAGCGAGGCCGAGACAAAACAGCGTTTACTCGATGCATTTTCGAAACATTTTCTAGTTCCAGAAGATGATGTCGTGGCATTGACATCAAGCGCGGAGCCAGTCGACGACCGGTTCTTCGACACATTGAGCCGAGTGAAGCAAATACACCAGGACTGCCAGGCCCTGCTGGGTGGGGAGAGCGAAAGATTGGGTCTGGAAATCATGGAACAAAGCTCGAAGCAGCTCAACATGGCGTACCAGAAGCTGTACAAGTGGATCCAGAAGGAATTCAAATCATTAAACCTCGAAGACCCCCAGATCAACAGCTCTATTCGACGGGCTCTGCGGGTGCTGGCCGAGCGCCCAAGCTTGTTCCACAGCTGTCTGGATTTCTTCGCCGATGCGCGAGAGTACATCCTGTCGGATGCGTTCCACTATGCGCTGACCGAGGCCGCGTCCGGCACGGGAGCTGGCGAGCGGAACGTCAAGCCCATCGAGTTCTCTGCGCACGATCCCTTGCGGTACGTGGGTGACATGCTGGCATGGGTCCACTCGGCCGCCGTGTCCGAACGTGAAGCGTTGGAGACGCTCTTCGTGTCGGAGGGCGACGAGATTGCCCGCGGCATCCAGGCCGGGATTGGCAGTGAGCCCTGGTCTCGTATCGACGGGGATGAAGGCGGCCCCGTCTTCGATGGCAAGAAAGCTCTCAACGACCTTGTGAATCGGGATCTGAGCGGCGTGTCTCGATCTCTCCGTCAGAGAGTGGAACTGGTGATCCGAGGACACGACGACGCAGTTGCTACCTACAAGGTCGCCAATCTACTTTCGTTCTACCGAGATACCTTTTCAAAGCTGATCGGGAGCGAATCCGAGCTCGTCGGAGTAATCACTTCGTTGGTAGACTTTACGTTCAACCATTTTGTGACATTGATGCAAGACCAAGTCAAGTCGGTACAAAACGACGTGAGCGGCGGGGCTCTCCCAGACGATCTTTCTGTTCCGGAGTTCCTGACCGACGCACTCGAGACTGTGACCTCGTTGATGAAAGCGTACGAGGCTTCAATAGGCGCCGATGTCGAGAAGACTGAGAGCGGGCAAGAGAATCCGTTTACGCGAGTGCTCCGGGTCGCACTGGACCCATTCGTCGATTTGGCGCGCGGCCTGGTCAAAGAACTCGAAGACCAAAAAAAGGAGGACCAAGACGTCAAGAAATCCACGGCGATCTACCTCACAAACGTCCTCCTCGCCGTCCGCTCCACAATTTCCACACACTCCTTCGCCGCCAACACGCACGCCGGGCCCATCACTACCGACTTGACGAACCTCCGCACCGACCTGCTCGATGCCCAACGCAAATTCCTCCTCGAAACCTCCGGCCTACAGGTCCTCCTCGATGCACTAGAACCCTTCCAGAACAAAGACTCCAAGCCGCAGGACCAACACCACAACCTCGCCGAAATCGCCAACATCCCAGCCTTTGAGCCCGACAACCTCACCGCCCTCAGCCAACAGCTCGATGACTTCCTGCCATCGGCCCTCATGGATGCCACTGAGAACCTGAAACAGCTTCGTAACCCGTCGCTCGTTAAGAGCGTCACGGAGGATGCAGTCGAGGCGTTTTGCCGGGACTTTGAGTTTGTCGAGGGAATGATTATCGGGGCGGATGAGGCGAGAGGGATCTCTGTTTCTTCGTCCAGTGGTGGTGCTGCTGCTGCTACTGGGGGAGAGGATGACCGGTTTTCGAGGTACGGAAGGGATAGTGATATTGTTTCGGTGAGTGTGCGGGGTGGTGTCGGCGGTCGTGATGGGGATGGGGATGGAGAAGCCAGTGGTGAGGAAAAGCATAGTCTTCGTGCGCTGTTTCCAAGAACGGTTGGGGAGATCAGGGTGCTGCTTAGCTAGACCGGCAGCGGGCAGGATAGAGGTGTTTAAAGTGTACTATGTACATAAGAACCCTAATGAACGCCAACGAGAAAAGTTCCAGCATGGCTCGACTATTCTTTTCTCACTACCACCCCATACGGATCCCTATCTTTCTGGCTTACTAGAACCTCAAAACCTTGAAATTCTTCTTCGGCACCAGCTTCCCGGAGATGCTCCTTGATAGCAACCTCCAGCTGATCCCTCATCCTATCATGCAGATACCCTCGCTCGCTATTCGAATGAAAGACCGTCACGACAGCCGACCCCCGCTCAATCGCCGCTAGGGCATCATGGTGACTCAGCTCGCCGGTAAACAGTAAATCTGGCAGTGGATTGGCTTTCATCAGCACGCTGGAACCAGAGCCGGGGCAGACGCCAACGGTGCGGATGGAGATGTCGGAGACATTTGCCCCCTGGGGAACGGCCACAGAGAAAGCCTGCGGACTGCCAAGGCACCGACCAATGCGGTCAATCAAAAGCGAGAGGGGCTGCGGAGTGTCAAAGGTGAGTAGGCGCCCGGCGCCGGCGGATTCGAAGCCCGGGGGAACAGGCTCCGGCGAAGGATGGATGGTCGTGTAGGTGGGGAAAGTCCCCGAGACGAGACCTCGGTTTGGCCGGTATCGCGGAATCATTATGCCGGAGTAGAAGGAGGAGGAGGACGGCCCAGAGATGTTAACCGTGTCTTCTGCGGGTTCAATTCGACCAGCGACGATGTCACAGAGCCAGTCTGCCATGCCTCCGGGAACAGTGTCGACGGCTGTGTGCGGCGAGTAGACGCTGATCCCCTCCTGTGCCAGACGCAGTAGAGTCTGCTGCTGCGGGTCCTGCAGAGTAAGAGATTTGAGACCGCGGAAGATTATGGGATCTAAACCATTCATTTAGTACAGCCAGCCAAGGCGACCGGGAGGCATGCCCACGTACGATACGACACAATGATGGAAACTCCCCCCGAGATTGCCTCGTCGGCAACAGCCTTGGTGAGATCTACCGTTAGGAGCGCCCGTTGCCTTAACTGTTCACTAGGTTTGGCGGGTGCTTCTAGCAATACTGATGCATGACATGAGCATTGGAATCGTCCCATGCTCCAGATGCCTGCTTGCTACTCACGTCCAGTATTATCGAAGCTCTTATCCGCTAATGACTCAGGGTATCTATGCAATTGTTAGATCCAATCCATGAAATTTTGGATTTAGGAGAGGCATGCAGTTTCCGCATCACATCCACCACCACCTTCGCAAAAGGTGCCATACTGGGAGTCGTCGAGGGAGCCATTGTCGAGAAACTCCGCCGTCCTGCTGAACGGATGAAAGAGCGAAGGAACATGAACCTTGGATTCCGCAGTGACGCTCTTTTCAGCAGTTAGTATGGAGAATAATCCAAGCAGCTCGAGCAGTGATGTAGAGGCGGGATTGTTGACTTGTGGCGTAGAACCAAGCTTCAGCCACAAAAGGACTGAAGGGATTATGTCAGCGGCTAGATCCGGCAGCCAACTTTATCGGGTTCATCATGACTCCGAATCGGAGATCAGAAAGCTCTCAATTAGTAACCAGCAGCTGGATGTTGACCAAGCAGTGATTTGTCAGTAACATAAAGCGGTCCGAATCTGGTGTCAAAGACTCGCTCATTGATTCCTATAGGTACTTTCCGGCGCACTTGAACGTAACCCTCCGATTTCCCCTCCGACCGAATTCATGTTCGTTCGCCGCATTGCGACCCCGAGTCGAGACATCACTCGCGCCTTTCTGCGCCCGACACCCATTTCTCACCGTTTTTCACAAAGAATACTAGCGACACCATTCTCGACGCACTTCCCCAGGGCCTTTGCGGCGGCCAACGCAGCTATGGCTGAGCAAAACACAGGGAACAGCTCCCCGGTCACTCCCGAATCGATACAGGCCAAACTCACCAGCCAGCTGGAGGCAACGCATGTTGAGATTGAAGATCTCTCGGGTAGAGAATTCCTCATTGGGAGTTCTTAGGGCGTTGCTAACACGGGATTATATAGGTGGCTGCGGCCAGGCGTTCCAGGCTATTATCGTCTCCCCGCAGTTTGATAAAAAGAATGCGCTTGCCCGCCATCGGCTCGTCAATTCCGTTCTGAAGGAGGAAATTGCGGCCATTCATGCCTGGACTCCCAAGTGCTACACGCCGGAGCAGTGGCAGAAGATGCAGGAGGGGTCATAACCATAAATCGGTGTGAATTGTAGGTATTGGAACTACAGAGCCCATTGAACGAAACCTTTGTACGATGTCGATAATACATTGAAACAATGTATTCGATGGCATGAAAATGGCCTCCTGTTAATCAGCTAGATCTGGACTTGATGTAATGTACATGGAGCGAATCGTGACGTTTAACCCAGCACTTTGTTTGCGGCGGACACTAAACATGATCAGCCTGACGAATGTGGCACGCGGGGTGTCGAATGCACCTACCATTCACCCCAGTGTTGTCCGGTTCGACATAAACCTCCTTCACCTTACCGTTCTCCGCGACCAACGCGTAGCGCTTGCTGCGCTTGTTACCGAAGATGGCGGTGCTATCGAAGGTCAAATCGAGGGCCTCGGTGAACTTGCCCGAGGGGTCGCCCAGGAAGCGAACCTAGATCAACCAGAGCATCAGTATCTGTATTCTGCCTACGTCCAAGCGGACGGTGACTAGACGTACTCCGCTCTTGCCCTCCGGGTCAAGCGACTCAGCCCATGCTTTCATCCTATGCGTATGTCAATTGCAGTGTTTTCCATCATCGTGTCACGGTCTCTGCATACACAAAGGGGTCATTGACGGCCACGACAAACACCTTGCCCGCATCCTTGAGCTTCGGATGACTGATGTAACCGGGGACATGGGTACTGGAGCAGGCGGGACCTGGCAACCATCCATCCTGTCAATTGGCGGGGATGTTATGATTTTGGTTGTAGGACCGTACTGAAAGCCGCCGGAACGCCGACAATGAGTCCTTTCCCCTGCAGCTCCTTGGCCAGATTAACCTTATTTCCAGGAGAGTTCTCGACGAGCACTTCCAGGTCCGGGATCGCGTCTCCGACCTGGACGAACGCAGGGCGGGTGCTGTGGAATGACGCGGCTTGGCGGCCGGCGACAACACGAGGAATAGCAGTCGTGAAGCGACGCGCAGCGAACATTGCGATCAATTGGTCGGTAATTTCTTTCTTTTGACTTTGGATTAATTTTTTGTACGGATTACTCTGCAGGGACTGGATTGGTTTCGCGGATCGACGAGCAGGTGTTGGCAAAGATGACCGGGGTTCGGAGATGTCTAGAGCTCAGTGGAGCTGTCTAATCTGAAGGGCCCGTGCGGCGGTTACCCTGCATGCTACAAGCTTGAAGGAAACCAGATTCAAGCATTTTGTGGCTTCTCCGCGTCACTCTCGAGATTTCATCACGCCATTTCTGTGCTGAATTCTAAACGGCATTGGATATTTCCCAGATAACATCGGTAAATAATATGTGCAGTCGCCTCGCTCGTAGAACCTGACCAGTGAAGTTGCCACCTTCCTGGCAATCCCTGTTGTCTGATCTCTCAACCTTGATGACTCGCAGACAACCTTGTCAGTAGCGCGTTGTTGAGCTCAGACCATGTACACCGCGCGGCCAACGGTCAACGGAGTAGCATCTAGCCAAGCCAGGATCTTCAGACGCCAACCGCTGCAACATGCCAACGTCGCCACTACAAGAACGTGTCGACGGTGTCAAAGCTGGTGACAACAAGACTCATGCATTCATTCATCGAGGCAACTCCGGCAACTGATGATGACGACCACCCTCGCTCTGAGCATTCCGAGTTGGACCAATGGTCTGCTCGTAAACGGGACGGAAATATGACCCGGAAGATCTATTTCCCGGCATTCATCTGAATTCGTTAGCATCGATTATCTCCAATTCCTCGGTCACCCATGCAAGGAATTGACCAGGAGATTCCTCGGAGATTTCAGCCATGGAACCATGGGATTCATGGAAGGGGCGGCAGATGAAGAACACAGGCTAACGCACACCCCCGGCCCCCCCCCCCCCGGGGTCGTGGATGCAAAGAGGGGTTGTGGCGGCGGGCTTTGATTGGTCGAGTGACCCCACTGGGCGGGGCTGCTGGGAATTTGCGGCGGATCTGCTTGGCTATTCAATCTCCACGTATGTCGACGCGCCAATCACCGCGCCAAACGGTCCCCAGTGGGTGCATATTAAGTAATCAGCGCCTTCCTGACGAGTTCCTAGCTTCTTTGGCGCTGCAGAAACAAAGCCCTCTGCAGCAGCTCATGTTATCGCATTCAGTGCTAATTCGGCCGGGCACAAGGACGAATTCCAGAATGATACGGAGCAAACCCACTGTATGATAGTAGCATTAGTGAGGTCGCATGTAGTTAGACTGGCCACGAACTTGGAACCACAGGTATATCGCTCCGCCAAGAGAGGCCGATTCACATCGAATGGGCTCCCGGAAAACCAAACACGCACCGGGACCATCTGCAGAATCCCCGGCTGGCATTGCTCAGGACGGGAAATATATTATTTGTGACGCATCGCAGATCTGATTTTTGACATTTTTCACCCGCAGCTGGACTGTCCCCGGCCGGAAAGGACAGCTGTTCTGTCTTGTTTGCGTCCCAAGCTCTGGGTTTCCCAACCAAAGTCACCTCGGCTGTTGATTGATCGCCCTGCCGGGTTACGTTCCCCTCTCTTGCCTGGGCCCCGAAAAGGAAAAACGAAAAAATTGCCCTTCAAAAACGAGAACAAAAAGAGACCCATTTCGGTGCGCTCGGCGTCTCCCTCCCATCGCATCAAGAAAAAAACACAACCAAAAAAAAAAAATTCCAGTCCATCATTATTATTATTATTATTATTATCTCGGCCCACGGTCAGTCTAGTGGTCGTCCGTGACTCAACGGATGCCAACGGTCAGGCCGTTACTAGTAAAAACCATAAGCCCTTTCCCGATCGCCAGTCCCACCACCGATAAACCTATCCGTCTCCCCTTCCTGTGTTCTCTGCTGGTCTCGACCTCTCCCCGATCCCGCCTCACAAACTCCTGCTGAGACCTGCTGGAACGCCGATTTTCCCTGATCATCGTCGCTCCGATTCTTTCTCCGCTGGTTCGCTGTCTTCGAGACTGCCGCTAGTTTTGAGTCTAGCTTTGCGCCGCCGGTCCAGCCCAACATGGAAGCTGGTCGGTCGTCCAACGCCGGCTCCAGCACTGGCTCCAATGCCGGCCCCTCGTCGGGGAGTTCTAGCGATTTTGTATGTGATCCTCTCCTCCTTCGGGATTTACCGTGACACAATGAATTAACTGGGAGCGCTCATGTGCAGGTACGAAAATTGTACAAGTAAGTGTTTTATCCCTACCGCGTCCGCAAGTTCGGTCGACCGGCACCGAAGGCGCTGATCGGGTTCGCCGTGGCGATGTCGATGCTGATCAAAATCGATGCAGAATGCTAGAAGACCCTTCATACTCAGAAACAGTCCGATGGGGCGATGACGGGACCAGCTTTGTCGTCTTGGAGGTGCGCATCCGTTTCGCCGACCCGACGTTGCGGTGAGATGCTGACCGCCAGTAGTGCGAAAAATTCACCAAGAACATCCTCCCCAAGCACTTCAAGCATAGTAACTTCGCCAGCTTCGTCCGACAGCTGAACAAGTACGACTTCCACAAAGTGCGCCAGAACAATGAGGAGTCGGGACAGTCACCCTATGGTCCAAATGTCAGTCTCCGATCCACTCACCTTGACCCCTTAGCCCTCCCCCTGCTAAACTGTCGAACAGGCGTGGGAGTTCAGACACCCAGACTTCCGGGCAAACAGCAAGGAGTCCTTGGATAATATCCGCCGAAAAGCGCCGGCGCCGCGGAAGAACCAACAGTCGAGTGAGGATCCCGTGCAGTCGCAACAACTGGACATGATGAACTCGCAGCTGCTGGCGCAGCAGCAGCAGATCCAGCAGTTGACGGAGCGGCAGGCACAACTTACGGTGGAATACCAGTTGGCCATGCAGGAAGTCGCCAAGGCGCAGAAAACGATTGTCATGCACGAGAGTGTAATCCAGCAGCTCCTAAACTACTTGTTGATGCTCGATGCCCGGCAACGGCGCGATAATCGGGCCGGCACTTCCCTGCATACCCCCGGTCAGGACGGATCGGTCGTCACCCCGTCGCAGGCCGACGATGGACCGGCGTCACCACTGCAGCAGGCTGCGAAGATCCTCAACGATCTGAGTGCACAGATGCAAATCAACTTTGCTAATCTGGAACAGCTGAATGATCCGTCCAAGGCGCAGGTATCGCCGACACCGCCCCTTGGCAACGGTGTGCGCAATGGCACGACTCGTGCCCCCAACGCGGCCGGCACGAGCGCCGCATCCACATTGGGATATCCGAAGATGAACGGTGAGCTCGAATCGGTCGTGTATCCGGTTGGGACGACGAATGGCATCGATCCCATGTACAGCGAGCAGGTCAACAATATTCCTTACTCGGTACCTCCAAAGGAGGCTGATCCCACAGATCCTCGGCGCCAACAGCCTCAACAAGAGCCTCGAAAGAAGAACGTTACAGTCAACCCAGGTTGGCTCCAAAAGCCTAATATCCTGCTGGTAGAGGATGATGCAACTTGCCGACAGATTGGTGGCAAGTTTTTGTATTCCTTCAACTGTGAAGTGGACAGTGCGGTACGTGATGAGTATTTCCTATTGCTCATGAACCGATGCTGATGGATGCTACAGTTGGATGGCTTGGAAGCTATCAATAAGGTACAGGGTGGCAAGCGATACGACTTGATTCTCATGGATATCATCATGCCGAACCTCGATGGTGTCTCTGCATGTCAACTGATCCGCCAGTTCGACCGGACTCCCATTATTGCGATGACATCAAACATTCGCAGTGACGACATCCAACTCTACTTCCAAAATGGTAAGTTATCCATCGTATGGAAAGCGATTCGAATTGCTAAGCGGAATCATCAGGTATGGATGATGTTTTGCCCAAACCTTTCACTCGTAAGAGCCTGCTCGAGATGCTGGAGAAGCACCTCGTCCATCTCAAGAGCATCCCTCAGCCGCTTGATGCGTCTGCCACGGCCCCTCTTACCACACAAAACTCGACAACGCAGAACTCAATCAAAGAGGAAAGCCCAACTGGTCAGTCGCCTGCGGCGTCAATGACCAATTGGCAGTCACCGGGGCAGATCCAGACGATGTCCCCGATGAATTTGAACATGCAACAAATGACGGGACAGTACATGACTCCAATGACGCCAGCCGGTACTGCATTTGCAGTCGACCAGAATGGTGTTCAGTATCCGGCGGCAAGTGCTGCCCCCCTCAATCCGGGGGATGTGACTACTACTTCGCACCGCCGCCAGATTTCCGAGCTCTCTAGTACGCCGGATGTTGGCAACTTTGCCAAACGACAACGGCTGTATCAGGCGCCAACCATGGTACCTCAACTCCCCGCACAGCAGAATGGCTTAAA
>NW_027192376.1:801839-910614 GCF_041956635.1 Thermomyces lanuginosus | reverse complement strand
GTTTCTAGCCTTAATCTCTACGTGAGAAGGCTTTGTCTTGCTTTCTTATTACGGCGGCTATCTGTCGGGATTTGGGTCTCGGTTTGCATGTGGTTGTCTTGGGATCTATTCTCTTTTTCGTCACCTGCGGTTTGCTACAGATCGGCGTTTGGGAGTTATGGGCGCGACTTGATATTGCTTCACATCGCCATATACCATTCTGCTCATCTACTCTGGAGGGGATCTGGATCTTGCTGCTCTTGAAATGTCTTGATTCTTCTGCTGACTTTGGACCGTTGTCACAAAAAAAACTCCAAGCGGATTTCGGAAGGAGGAATAATCGGGGAAGGGATTTTGTTCTCCAAATTTCGATTTGATTGATTGTTTTGAGGATGGGATGGCAATGTCTCTTCTGGGGTTGTTACTTTCTGCAACGCGATGATGAAATTGGGGTTTTCTGCAGGTTGCTTGGCCCGATGGTGAAGAACGGATTGCGGTGGTGCCTGTTGTCCACGGGAATCCGGTATATAGGATAGCCGAAAATCATAGATGGGGTTGGATGATGGTCGAAGCGCTGATGCTTCTGGCCGCTGGAAATTAGGGTAGGCCGAGTTCTCATCCGACATGTCCATTTCCGGCTGCAGATGATCTTCCTTGCATCGCTTCAAGGATTGTTTTCAGGTATTTCCTCGGTCGGAGTCGAGAGTTCTAGACCCTCAACTTCTAGACTCGTCCTGGATGATCTCGGCGGGTCGATGGCATGAATACATACTAGCTAGCCTCGTTTCTAAAAATTAGACCAGCCCCTGATTTTTCTGGGCACGGCCCGCGGCACCAACACTTTTTTTTTCGTTTTTGCACATTCCGAAGATCTCGAACGTTGAAGTTTCGACCGAGGTCCAGGCCTTTTGGTTAGGTTCTGTGATGTTCTGGACCTTTCGCGGCTTGCACAAGCTGCATGACTCACATGTGGCTTGCATGGCTGGAGGCTGTCCGGTGGCTGGTGAGGGGTGTGCCTCTAGAGATCCCGTAAGCCAGATTAGGAAAGAAATTTCAAACAGAACAAACAAGTCAAACGAGACAAAAATGTCGATCCGAAAGTGGGATGCCGAGTCATAGGCTCACGAGTGTGCGGTTCAATCAGTATAGGTGCTATCGGGATATTATCGGACTTCACAAAAGAAATTCTCCTCCTTTCTGGTTTTAAAAAAGATGGGGCCGAAGCAGAAAGGCGGCGGCGGAGGAGGAGGACAAGGAGGAGCCGGGAAACAAAAGGGCAACGCGGCGGAGGAAGTTGAAGAACCTTTGCAGGCTGTTGTATGTCGCGTTGCGTACTGTTTTCCTGCTTTGAAATTGTTGGCAATGGAACTGATATCAATTCGACACGAAGGTGCTTGCGGATACCTTTGAGACGCGATTCGAGCCGTTTACCTTGCAAAAGCCAAGGGTATGGGATTTTTCCCGGTGGAAGGAGTAGGAGAGCGCTGATGAATCGATCGATCACGATGATAGTGCCTTTTGCCTCTGGCGAATACTCCGCTGATTGAATACACGCTCGAATTCCTTGCCAATGCCGGGGTGCAGGAGGTGTTTCTCTACGGCGGTGCGCATTCGGATCAGCTAGAGAAGTATATTCTGTACGACTGAACACTCGTCAGCATCGTGTGAGGTGATATTGACGATCAAGGATAGGGCATCACGATGGAAAGCATCTTCGTCGCCGTTCAAGAAACTGACTTTCCTCAAATCTACATCGACGTCTGTCGGAGATGTGATGCGCGATCTCGACGGGAAGCATCTCATCACCGGCGACTTCATCGTCGTCAGCGGCGACGTGATCAGCAACCTGCCGATTGAGGATGCGCTGGCAAAGCACCGCGCGCGGCGCGCGGCAGACAAGAACGCCATCATGACCATGGTGCTCCGGGAAGCGGGCACACAGCACCGCACCAAGTCCGTCGGCGTCTCACCTGTCTTTGTCATCGATCCCACAAAAGATCGTTGCCTGCACTATGAGGAGATTGACCCTCATCGAGCTCGATCAGGGTCTGGGTCGGGTCCGGCCGGCCGTCTGACGATCGACATGGAACTCATCACGTCACACCCGGAAATCGACATCCGGCAGGATCTTATCGACTGCCGCATCGATATCTGCACGCCGGACGTGCTCAGCCTGTGGTCAGATAGTTTTGATTATCAGTCCCCGCGGAGACAGTTCTTGTACGGCGTGCTCAAGGACTACGAGCTGAACGGCAAGACGATTCACACGTACATTGTCAAGGATCACTACGCGGCTCGAGTCCGGGATCTTCCCGCCTACGACGCGGTTTCAAAGGATATTATTTCTCGTTGGACCTACCCGTTGTGTCCCGACACGAACCTGCTGCCTGGACATACCTACGAGCTGAGGCCGGGCAACCTGTATCAGGAACGAGGCGTGACGCTGGCCCGTTCCTGCGTAGTTGGACGGCGTTGCGTGCTAGGTCAAGGTACCAGCATCGGCGACAAGGCTACAGTTACCAACTCCGTGCTGGGGAGAAACTGCAGGATAGGGAAGAATGTTATCCTCGATGGAGTGTATATCTGGGACAATGCCGTCATTGGGGACGGGACCGAAATCCGTCAGGCGGTCATCGCAAATGATGTCGTCGTGGGTGAGAATTGCAAGATCCAGCCTGGTGCTCTAATATCATTTGGAGTGAAGCTGGACAACGGTGTAACGGTCAAATCGGGCGTGCGTGTAACTGCAGCTCCGAGAGACGGCGATGTCGTTCCCACCGATCCCCAGGTTGTGGGCAAGGAGGGGCACGGTTATGAGTACTTCCGTGATGAGGATGAAGATGATGATGATGATGCCGAAAGTGAAATAGTATCAGGCCTAGGTGAGTAGACCGGCCGAGCTAGCGGGACTTTGAACTGACAGTTTCCCAGTTTACAACATGGCACACCTGTCGCTGTCTACCGACTCCATCTCAACGCTCACAAGTGAAGTGTCAGATGAGGAGATGTTTCGAGAACACCGGTCCGATAGCTTTGGCACCTCGATGTCGGAGGAAGAGCATGACCAGTTCCAGCATGACGCCTCCACGAGCGTCTACGAGAGTCTCCGCGAAGGAGTGTCTGCGGACGTGGTGCAACTGGAACTGGTTAGTCTCCGGATGAGCGCGAACGCCTCGGACCACCAGGTGCGACGCGCGATTGCGACAGCGTTTATGCGGCGGGTCCAGGCCCTGATGGAGTCTGGAAAGGGCGCAGGCGAGGCCGTCCGGGACGTATTTACCAACTACAAGGTGGTGGTGGAACGCGGGCTGTTCGACAAGAACAAGGACGAGAAGAACGACCAGGTCGACCTGCTGCTGCAGATCCAGCAGGATCTCATCCACCGGGCCAAGGGTGAGACCATTCTACTGTTCACAGCTAAGCAGCTGTACGACCTCGACGTCATCGAGGAGGAGGCCTTTGAGGCTTGGTGGGAGGATGAACGGTCCAAGCGGACAGAGGAACTGCGCAGGGTCCGCAGTCAAACGCAGCAGTTTATCGAATGGCTGGCCACCGCGGAGGAAGAGGACAGCGAAGAGGAAGAGGAAGACAGTGAAGAGGAAGAGAGCGAGTGATGGAGGCTTCCTTTCGGTCTTTTGATCTAGGAGTGATAGACCTGGCTATGCTAATGCATGTATTACGGCGTTCATATATGTAACTATAGATTGGGAGATTCGAAATTCCCGGAGCCCACTTCGCCAACTGGCTTCATGCCTAAAAACATCGTAAGCCAGTTGTCCTAGATGAATACAGAAGGCGATGACTAAGCCGCGGGCGCCTGACCGGATTAGGCAACATCAAGGTTTGATCCCCGCCTGGTCCGATCCGCCCTTCTGCCGGGCGCCGTTGAGATGGTCTATCAACCGCTGCAGTGGGTAAATTGTTGGAGTGGTTTTGATGCGGCGCAGACTGGTGCCCATTAGTTACTAGTGGTGCACGGCTTCTACAAAGCTAACTATCAGCTTCTTTTGACTTTGCTGCCTATTTTTCTCGCCATCTGTGAAAGACTTTCCACCTGAGTCACCCTCTTGTTCACGCGCCTGGTCTCACTCCATCTTATCGCTAAGCGCGGGATCTAGCGATCATCATTCGAAGAACCCGTCCCTTTCCTCTCAACAGATTGCTTCGTTATTGAACATTCTGAACTTTGCTCGAGTTTCCTCAAAAGCCTAGTTCCTTTTTTCTTTTCTCTTGCCCTGAATCGTGGCTTGCCACGATCTAAACCACCTTCCACCACGCCGCCCAATACGAGGAAGAGAAAGGCGGTCGAGGCGGCGATCGACGAGGAGGACAACCACAGCACGGCCGTCTCGACCATAGATCGCAAGCTCGTCGCAGATAAAGAGCACCTTGTATCATCATCATCATCCAAGAGGGAAACCGATCTCGCGACACCAGCCACCACCGCCGCCGCTAGCATGGATTCGGAGGAGGACTTTATGTCTGATGCGTCAAGCCAAGGGGGGTTTTTGGAGGAACAAGAAAGCGAGGATGAGAGTTTTGGAGATGGTATGTCCTCTCCCCCTTTTATTTGGCGTTGATTTTGTTGGAGGGAGGAGGCTGACCCCTGGTAGAATTTGAGGAGGACCTCGACGCCGGCTTCTCGTACGACAAGGACATTGTCCAAAAGACGAAGAAACCGTTCGAGGTGGATTTCCGGGTGCTGAGCCCTGCGGATATCGAGCGGGAGCAGAACCAACAGATCCATGAGGTTGCCAACATCCTTGGTCTGCCGCCTGAGTCGGCGGCGATCCTGCTCCGCTTTGGCCGATGGAACCGCGAAAAGATTATTGAGACGTACATGGAACGGGCAGAGGAACTGCTGGAAGAGGCCGGGTTGGGCCAGAACTTTGAGGGCACGCCGAAGACTGAGGTCGTACCCGGTTTCATGTGCTCCATTTGCTGCGAGGATGGCGATGACCTCGAGACATACGCCATGCGCTGCGGCCATCGTTTCTGCGTAGATTGCTTCCGGCAGTATCTGGCCCACAAGATCCGGGAAGAGGGCGAGGCTGCGCGGATACAGTGTCCGCAGGATCAGTGCCATCGGATCGTGGACTCGAAATCGCTGGCCCTCTTGGTCACTGACGATCTCAAGGATCGGTAAGTTGCTGTCTTCTATTCGTCAAATGTCCCGATTTCTGACCCCATATAGATACCATAATCTCCTCATGCGCACCTACGTTGACGACAAGGACAATCTCAAGTGGTGTCCTGCCCCCAACTGTGAATACGCCATCGACTGCGCGGTAAAGCCGCGAGAACTTACCCGCATCGTGCCGACAGTGCGTTGCGGATGTGAGCACCGGTTCTGCTTCGGATGCGCACTCAACGACCACCAACCCGCTCCCTGCAAGCTCGTCAAGATGTGGCTGAAGAAGTGTGAGGATGACTCGGAAACGGCCAACTGGATTTCGGCCAACACCAAGGAATGCCCCAAGTGCCAGTCGACGATCGAGAAGAACGGCGGCTGCAACCACATGACCTGCCGCAAATGCAAGCATGAGTTTTGCTGGATGTGCATGGGTCTTTGGTCGGAGCACGGTACCAGCTGGTACAACTGCAGCCGGTATGAGGAGAAATCCGGGGCCGAGGCGCGGGATGCGCAGGCGCGATCACGGGCGCAGCTGCAGCGGTACCTGCACTACTACAACCGCTACGCCAACCACGAACAGTCGGCCCGGCTGGACAAGGACCTGTATCTGAAGACGGAGAAGAAGATGACCAGCCTGCAGTCGCAGTCGGGCATGTCGTGGATCGAGGTGCAGTTCCTGGCCACGGCGTCGCAGGCGCTGCAGCAGTGCCGTCAGACGCTCAAGTGGACGTACGCATTCGCGTACTACCTGGCGCGCAACAACCTGACAGACATCTTTGAGGACAACCAGAAGGACCTCGAACTGGCTGTGGAGAGCCTGAGCGAGATGTTTGAGAAGCCCATCAACGAGCTGGCCAACCTCAAGGTGGACATCCTCGACAAGACTGCCTATTGCAACAAGCGACGCGTGATTCTGTTGAGCTTTACTGCGGAGAATCTGAAGAATGGTAAGCGTCAAATCGGAATCTCTACCGAGCCATCAATTGCTAACGGTGCTACAGGAGACTGGGAGTTTAATGTCCAATTATGAGACACACGTACATTCTTTTTAATTCATTCGTTTTATGTTTTGCAAAGTTTATTTTTGTATCCGCAGCGGCAGCAGCATTCCATCGCATGGAGTCATTTGCGCTGGGTCAGTCAAGGCATTGTACAGTCTAGGGTTGTATGCCGATACAGGCGCCTACAACTTTACGCGTGCGGAGTTGATCTGCCGTGCATTTGGTAGTTACTATTTGGTACTTGGTATTGTCATGAGCGCTAGATCTATTCTCAATATTATCAATATAACAGCAGTACTATGATTGGATTTCTAATCTTCATGGTCGAGATCTGTGTGATCTGGGGGAAATGAGTGGTACGTACCTCGGCACTCGGAAGATCAATCTTCCGAGTTCTCGGGCGAGCAGAAACAAATCGGGCAAACACCGAGCCTCTGAACTCTATAGTTGTAGCGCTCCGATATTTCGGCCGTAGTCGGTTTTTTTCTCGTGAAGAAATGACAGTCGGTTTTCGGAGTTTGTCAGGCTACCATTTTGAGTTTTGATGCAAGAAATTTTTTAGGAACTTTTGCCCGAGTATTGTTCGCAGGATTGAAGGAGACATTTCCGCGGTTGCTGGCACCGTAATCGTCCAGGAATCAGTTTTCGAAAGAGGAGAGCAAAGAACAGTTATCGTAGTTATTTTGGGACTGCAATCTGAATAAGGCGGGAAGTTGGAGATGGTGCGGGGGGAAGATGTCGATGATGAAATGTCATGGGTGAATTTCGGATCAGATAAAAAAGTATCAGATCGTCCTCGAAAACGAACGGCAATCGGCCTACAGTATGTACGGAGTACTTGGCAAATGTATAATGCAAGAAAATGATCGAATTGATATCGTCATGAGATGCGTTGCATCCGATATATAAGTAAATCTCATGCATGGATGGAATAGTCTTGTTTGGAGTCGAAAGAATTTCTGCCGCCACAAGCTCCAAAAATCCAAAATCAATCACGACGCAGATCAAAAAGTCAAAATCCGCCTCCGATTCGATCTGTCCGTTGATTACAGAACATTTGAGCAGAATGAATTAGATTTGTTCTGTTAGATTTTGCGATCTTTTGTTCTCTTTTACATATTTTGTTTGCGTATCAATCGACCCTAATATCGGGCCTCGGCGACTTTCACGTTCCCTACGCCAGAGAGAGACAAGAACTCCGCGATTCCGGCTCCAACGACCGCAAAACCCCAGGAAAAAGACTGATATTATATTACAACGAGGGTGGTCCGCGTAGCCCTCACCAAACTCGTCGATCGCATATCTCTCTCCTCTCTTCTTTTCTCTCTACTTTTTTTTCTCTCTTCTCTCGGCAGCCCATCGCAACCCTGGCGGCTCCGGCTGCGACCGAGAGAGCATCTGCTCTTCCTCCTGCTCGAATGGCGGAACACATTTCGGGCCAGGAATATGAGTACGTTTCTCTTTCTGCGGGCAAATTGGCAATGGCACAATTGTTCGCGACCGAGGAAATGGAGGCTGACTGGGTGTTTTGTGGTGAAATTTTAGCTACGAAGCTCTCCCGTCCCATTATGGCCTCGGGCACAACATGCTCGCGGGCGCATTCGCCGGGATTGCGGTACGCTCTTGGTTCCTCTCGATTGGCAATATGCGTGGCTGATTTAATTCTATTTAGGAACACTCGGTTATGTACCCGGTAGACTTGTTAAAGGTTTGTGCCAACAACGCTAGAAAAAGTCGAACTCTTCCCCCCGCTGATCGTTGCCATGCGGAAATAGACTCGAATGCAAATCCTTCATCCCTCCGCAAGCGGCTTGTATACCGGTTTAACGAATGCCGTGTCGACGATCTACCGAATCGAGGGTTGGCGGACGTTATGGAAGGGCGTTTCGAGCGTCATCGTGGGTGCGGGTACGGAACCGAGCGCCGGTTACGTTAGTGGTGGGTTAATATGCTGAGATTGAGTCGCACAGGTCCCGCCCACGCCGTTTATTTTGGTACCTACGAATTGGTCAAGGATTTGGCCGGAGGAAATGTCGATGATGGGCATCATCCGTTCGCAGCTGGTGAGTCCCGACCGTAAACAAGGGTTCTTGCGCGAGTTACGCTGATGCCCCGGGCAGCGTTGAGCGGAGCCTCAGCAACAATTGCTAGCGATGCTCTCATGAATCCATTTGACGGTAGGTACCAGTTCCCCATGCGATGGAAATGAGAGTCTGACTGTCTCAGTCATCAAACAACGCATGCAAGCCCAAGGCGCAACCCACAAGACCATCGCGCAATGTGCGCGCGCCGTCTACCGCGCCGAAGGGCTACAAGCCTTTTACGTCTCGTACCCCACGACACTGTGCATGACCGTGCCGTTCACGGCGACGCAGTTCGTGGCCTACGAGTCGATATCAAAGGTCATGAACCCGAACAAGGAATATGACCCGCTCACCCACTGCGTGGCTGGTGGGTTAGCCGGCGCCGTGGCCGCCGCGGTCACCACGCCGCTCGACGTGATCAAGACGCTACTCCAAACGCGCGGGATCACGCAGGACCCGGAGGCGCGCACAGCAAGAGGGTTATTCGATGCGGCCACCATCATCCAGCGAAAGTTTGGATGGACTGGGTTCCTGCGGGGAATACGGCCACGCATCATTTCGACGATGCCCAGCACGGCTATTTGCTGGTATGTTCCTGTTCTGATAAACGAAAGGAATCATCACGCTGACTCTTGCAGGACATCGTATGAAATGGCCAAGGCATACTTTAAGCATCAACAAGACGAAACATGACGCTAGCGTGCAGTACACATTCAGATTGCATCGCACGCATTGTCTGGGGAGTCACCAGTCACTGCGTCTGATCTACGGACGGCACTGATCTCCTCATTGCCTCTGTATATCTGTATTTTCTTACGCTTCGCATGTGGGCGCCATCTATCTCACGGCAGACATCCTTTAATTCTGATACACGTGCTTTTCTGTCTGTCTGTCCGAGTCTGTCATTTCCGGCGTTGGAACCGGTAGAGCAAAAAGAAAAAAGAACGAGTGGGCATGCTGCTGGGATATTCCTTGTCGGATGGAACTGATGATTGATTGATGTGTAGGTCTGGGGGCTGTTTGTGCGTTGGACCTTCTTCGATTCACTGTTGTGTGTTTATGCCAGATTTCGAACCTCTGTACTCATAGACGTCTTCTTGACATACCCCCAAGAAGGGCGATGCAATGCTTTTGTGATTGATACATTCCTCTCATCAAAATGGATAGATGGATTACATAAGCCCAGTATGGGAGAAAACGAGCTCGACTACGTCACAGATTCTCTCGTCGGTTCGAGCCATAAATCGACAGGAGACTTTTTACTTGCCGTGGTTCAATTCCAAGTTGAGCAGGGCGTATATCAGCCTTTTTGTGCAAGAGAGAGGCTGGGAAATTAAACGTCTCGGCGTTGATGAGAGCTCAGCGCCACCACTTGACATTCATCACATCTTCCCTAGCTCCGATATCGATAACCGCAAATCACTTATATCAGTACAATTTCTAGAACTCATCCAAGGAGCTACAGGCAGACAGCGTCGCATGGCCGACACGAGTCTTGTCTGTTCTCCCGCGTGTGGATCTCGACTTTCTGAATGATGCGCTCCAAGCCTTCGTCTTCGCTGCAGAAGACGTATGATGAGTGTTATTTGATGTGCTCGACGGCGGTATACTTTGAGGGACAGGTTCGATCCCCAATTCATATACCAAGAGCAGTTTCTAACTGGAGGAAAGAATAATGAACCAGAAGCCCTCCGATCATGGCGCAATGCCCTCGAAACCATCTACTATCACAATGCCTACCGCGTTCCGCCTAACTACGTGCCCAAGAACGAGACTGAGAGGGTCCTGCAAGAATCCATCCGCCAGTTAGAGCTGCAGTGCAAGGAGCGCGTGGATCTGCTCGAGGCGTTGCAGGAGAGTTGGAAGGAGGCTGCTGCTAATTCTTCCTCCGGAGGTGGAAAGGAGGCTCCGAAGCAGCAGTCGTCCTCCTCGTCGTCTTCACAGCAGCGTGCAAAGTTGGAAAAGGGTAAGAAGCCAGTTACGAGCCCGGTGGTGGAAGCAAGTAGTACGCCTGGGTGGATCGCCGATGGGACAGTGCCTGCCATGGATTATGATGATTTGTGCAAACCACCAGCGCTGCCACCGCGCCCACAGCCGCCGTCACGATCGTCGTCCTCATCGGTCAAACCGAGCGGATATGGTCGTGAAGCGTCGGTGTCGCCCTCACCTCTGGCTCGTGAGACATCCCGCGGTTCCAGCCCGGAGCGACGCAGGGTGATGCTCACCACGCTGCGGCAAAAGAAAGACGGCTCGACGCCGAAAAAGGGCAAGGCAAAAGCAAGCAGTGGCCGCAACTCGTCCCGCCCGGCGGCGTCCAAAGCAGCAGGATTGGCGTGGGGGTCACTGGGTCTAGGAGCTTCGTCGTCTGGAGACAGTGTAACAGAGACTGATGCAAAGCGGGAGCGTACGGAGACGAATAAGGTGCGCGCGCCGCCGCCGGACTACTTCTCGCCGTCGTATTGGCGGGAACCCCAGGTGGCCGATCCGCTATCGTCGTCGTCCAGATCTGCGTCCGCTCTTCCAGAGCAGGCGGCGGCCGCGGCGGCAAGCAAGTCCCTATCAGCAAACGATCCACAGAGGCAGTCTCCTAGATCAGCACCGCTTGCTCGGAAGGAATACGTGGATTGGAGCCCCGGTCCTGACCCGCCGTCGTTCAACAGGTCGAGTTCTACCCCGCAGGCGTCGTCGATCCCAAGGTTGAGCCCAGCGGCGCCACGAGGACCGAGAAATTATGCGTCATCGCCTAGCGAGGATGAGCAGAGGCGATCGCGCCGATCAGAGCGAGAAGTACCGGGGCGGAAAGCCACGACAACAGCTCCCGAAAGACAGCGAGTAGCACCACCATCAAGCCCATCTGAAGACTCAGCGCCATCTTCTGAGGAAGACGAGACGGACCGTACCTTCCGGGACATCCTGAAGAAGCTCCCACGAGGCATTGATGTGACCGCCGCGCGGCAGATCCTCAACGACGTGATTGTGCGCGGTGACGACGTGCACTGGGACGACATTGCGGGACTGGAAACAGCCAAGAACGCTCTCAAAGAGGCCGTGGTGTATCCATTCCTCCGGCCGGAACTCTTCCGGGGTCTACGGGAACCCGCGCGGGGGATGCTGCTCTTCGGGCCGCCCGGAACGGGCAAGACGATGCTTGCGCGTGCCGTTGCTACAGAGTCCAAGTCGACCTTCTTCTCCGTGTCCTCGTCGACCCTCACGTCCAAATGGCACGGCGAGAGCGAAAAGCTAGTGCGCGCGCTGTTCGGCTTAGCAAAAGCGCTAGCACCGTCAATCATCTTCGTCGACGAGATCGACTCGCTGCTGTCGATGCGGTCGTCCGGCACGGAGCATGAGGCGTCCCGGCGGTCCAAGACGGAGTTTCTCATCCAGTGGTCCGATCTGCAGCGGGCTGCGGCAGGAGCTCCGAATTCCTCCTCATCCGGTGATGCAAGCCGCGTGCTCGTCCTCGCCGCAACCAACCTCCCTTGGGACATTGACGAAGCCGCGCGCCGCCGCTTCGTGCGCCGGCAGTACATCCCGTTGCCGGAGAGCCCTGTCCGGGAGCAGCAGCTGCGGAAGCTGCTCAGTCATCAGAAGCATGAGCTGACGGATGATGATATCGAGGTTTTAGTTCAACTCACCGAAGGTATCTTCGTTCTTTCTCCTTTCTTCGTGGTGTTTTCGTTTAACGTAGTGATTGATGTGGTTAGGGTTTTCTGGCTCCGACATCACGGCGCTCGCTAAAGATGCCGCCATGGGCCCGCTACGTAACCTCGGCGAGGCATTGCTACACACGCCGATGGAGCAAATCCGGCCAATTCGGTTTGAGGATTTTGAAGCGAGTCTGTGTACGATCCGACCGAGTGTGAACCGTGAGGGACTTCGGCGATATGAAGAGTGGGCAAGGGAGTATGGCGAACGGGGAGGTTAAACCCATCAGTCTGATAGATAGATTTGTCTAGTGCAATAACACAAATAAAAAGAAAAGCTAAAGTACATAATCCGTAGTAGTATGTGTACAGATGTACTAAATCACGCCGACTCCGTCTTCGTAGACGACGACGACGACGACGACAAGATCGACCCCGACTCCTCCAACCGCTTCTGCACCAACTTCTTAATCCTCCCGACACTCTTCTCCTTCGCCTCTTCCACCACCTCATTCACATCGCGTCCTTGCCTCTGCGCTCTCCGCTGCAACTTGGCCCAGCGTTCTTCCAACCTCTCCCTTTCCCTTTCCTCCGGCGTCATCACCGGCGGCCGTTCCTCCAACGGGGTCCCAAACGGCGCAATAATCTTTTCCACCACATGCCGCACACGCGGCGAGCGACGCGCACCGGAAGAGAATTCAATCACATCCCCTTCCCGCAGGGAACCGCGGGGGTCATGCACGAGATACGTCGTGACCTTGGGGTAGAATTTCCGGATATGCTTGTCCCAGGTGATGTGCTTGTGCGCCACGCGCGCAGTCTTTTGCATGGTGTGCGTGGCGATCACGCGGCCGACTTTGCGGGTGCTGGGGAAGGTGCGAAGGGGGAGGTCTGGCAATTCATTCTCGTTCAATGTTGGTGTCGTCGTCGATGGTGGTGTGTTGTTTTCGGGTTGTGATGATGTTGTCGATGTTGGGGTGGAATACGATCGGGAGGAGAATGATGCCGGCCCAGCCGTCGTCGCAGTGATGGCTTTCAATACTGATGTTGTTGCTGTGGCATCTCGAATTGTCGTAGTCGTCGTCGAACGGTAGTAGAATCCTCGACTGAGGACAGTGAATGCCCGGCGGATTGGGAGATTCGTCGCCATTGGTGCCAATTGCTCTTCCCGTTCAATGTGCCAATCAATTCACCTCATGCTACCCTCCAAATCTTTCCCCCGTAACGAGTCGCAAACTCGTGTTCTGATGGCGATGGAGTTGCTGAACCCGTCGATAAAATTTAGGAACGACGGTCGTGCAAACTTGCACGCACGTCTGTGTTTGCATTGTTTGCAATTACTGGCCAATCAAAACACCCCAATCGAACCTAGCCCGTAATTCGATGCCCATGCTCCCGATAGATGGAACGACGAACTCCTAGTGTACATGAATGCACGATCGATTAATCACATAGCAGTCATGATTTTATACATCTATGGAACCGCTTGCTCCTCGCCATTTTGCTTTTTCTCCTCCGCCTCCTCCTCCGGACCATCCGGCAACGGGCGCCCCGACAACCCATCTTGAAGCAACGACGGCTTGCGCACATGCACCCTTCGCTCTTGCGACGAGACACGCTTCAGCTCGCTGACAAACGACTGGCCCCAGAATGCACTGTACGAATTAGCCTATGACTCAAAGGCATTCTGAATAAAGGAAGGAAGGATTACCTTGTGTATTTTGACACGTATTTCTCCAGCTTAGAGAAATTCAGCGCCTTTTGCTCTGGGCTCATAGTCACCGCCTCCTGGTACGCGTTGGCCAGCTCTTCCGTATTCCAGGGGTTGACGATGATGCTGCCGTTGAGGCTTTGCGCCGCGCCCGCAAATTCGGACAGCACTAGCACGCCGTGTCGCTTGTGCTGCGTGGCAATGTACTCGTAGGCCACTAGATTCATGCCGTCTCGCGTCGACGACACGATGCAGGCGTCCGACACGGCGTACAGCGCAATGAGCTCGTCAAAATTGACCGACTTGTGCAGGAAGTGGATTGGCATGAACTCGACGGTGCCTACTCAATCAGCATATAACCGCTTCCTTCGAAGAGAAGATACTCACCGAACTTTCCGTTGATCCGCCCAACCAGCTCGTTAACGACTGCCCGCAAATTCTGATATTCCTCCACGTCCTGCCGACTCGGCACGGCCACCTGGACCAGTACCACCTTACCGACCCATTCCGGGTGGTCGCTCAGAAACACCTCGAGGGCATGCATCTTCTGTGGAACCCCCTTGATGTAGTCCAGTCGGTCGACGCCGACCATCAGTTTGACGCCCTGGAACTTTTGCTCCAGCTGCGCGATGCGCTTCTGCACTTTTTCCTTCTGTAGGCCCTCCCGGAACTTCTCCGGATCGATACCGATCGGGAACGCTCCTGTGGCGACGATCCGCCCTTGGAATTCAATCCCGTTTGGTGTGGTGTTGAGGCCACTATGCAAGTTAGCTTTGTTCATATTCGATTAAATCTCGGGTCACCTACAGAAGCCGCGAGCAACTGCTCAAAAAATGTCTTGTATAGTCGTATGTATGGAATCCGATCAGATCGCAGTGCAAGACGCCCAGCAGCAACTCGTTGCGCACAGGCAGGATGCGGTAGATTTCGCTGCTGGGAAAAGGCGTGTGCAGGAAGAAGCCTATTTTGACATTCTTCTTGGAGTCGCCAATTTCCTCGCGCAGCATTTCCGGCAGGAGCATGAGATGGTAGTCATGTACCCAGATCAAATCTCCATCCTGCACGTCGGCCGCCACTGCCTGCGCAAACAACCGGTTCGCCTCCCTGTATGCGTCCCAAGCGGACTCGTCAAAGGTGATTTCGCCGGGGTGGTAATGGAACAGCGGCCATAGGATCGAGTCTGCGCAGTCAGCTTCCCAATCCTTCCGTTACTTTTTGGTGACGGAGTAGACGCACTGGAAAATCCATTATAATGTCGATCTGCGAGCTCATCATCAATAAACACAGGAATCGCGCCGTACTCGTCCTTCAGCCGCTTCTGGACAACGGGTATCTCCTCCTCCGGCACCTCCAGACCCGGCCAGCCATACCAACGGAACGTCGTCGACCGGGTCAGGCCGCTCAGCCCACTGACCAGGCCGCCCGACGACATGGAAAAGTCATACTTGCCATTGTCGGAGCGCTTGATGGTGATGGGCAGACGATTGGAGACGAGTAGCAATCGCGACTCCTCCGAGTTGCTGCTCTCTTTGCTTTCTTCGAGAGAAGGCATTTTGAACTGCTCCTCTTCTCTTCTTCTCCGCAAAACTGCCAAATTATCGAGCTTGGCTCCTTTTGAGGGGTAGTTATCGATTTCTTGTAATATCGTGATAGACTGGAGGCTGGGTCTATGACGACGGCGGGGCAGTAGGGAAAAATACAACTCTGAAGAACCTTAAGGCAGAAAAGCGACCATCAACAAAACCGATGGGTGATTAAAATATAAAATTAGAACACAATCCAAGAAATGAAAAACGGATTGCGGGATTAATGATCTTTCTCAACGCCAACATTCTCAAAATCTCAATACTGAGAGAAGGACTGAAAGCGTGTAGTTTTTAAGGCTCGTGATTGGGGGGGGGTCAGTCAATCATGGCGCTAAGTTGGGCCGATGACGTCGGCGTTTGTTCAACTACTTCCTGGGTTATCAAGACTTGATCAGGTATCATATTAAGGTTACCTCTTTTTTATTTTGTAACGATCAACGGGAGGAAACGGGAGGGGAAGGGGGATGTAGCATGGAAGTGGGCAAGACTTAATGTCAATCAAGATTCAGGCCTTGATGCTGTCAGGCCTCAACTTGGTCCAGATCAATGACACGATTTATGCAACGAATCAAGACCCCGGCCAAAAAGGATTGGCATTTTGGCTTGGAATGCGACTAAGAATGCTGCCCAATCATCTACCAAATTCCCTTCTAGAAGAATCCCTCCTGTCTTCAAAAGTCCTGGAATCGCTCACATGCTGGGCCGAAGGGCAGACAAGTATCTAGATGAAAGGACAATGTACTAGATACTGAATTGAACCCTAATAAATCCCGATGGACAGAACTCCCGGCGGGCCCCGCCCCGGAATACTTGCCGATCATCCGCTGCTCTCACAAAGCCGGTTGACCGACGTTCAGCCGCCATGTTCCCGATGAGGGATCATGCCGCACCCGGCCCTCTTGCTCCAGCTTCGACAGTACCTGGGTAACGCCTCTGGATGCTGCGACGTGGAGACTTTCCGGCACATCTCGGTAAATAACCTTGACGATATCCATTGGCGTCCAGTCGCGGACGCGATCAGGGGTCGAGCGCCCCGCCACGGCTTCTTCGTCCGATTCGCCATACCGCAGAACGCGAAGCACCTCGTCCTCTCGCTGCTGCCGGTGTTTGATATATTCTGTGATTTTGGTCGTTGCGTTGTCAATGACCGGGCCGTGGCCGGGATATGCCCGACCGGATACTCGGTCTTTCATCTTCCGTAGACTAGCCAAATATGTGTTGAGATCCTCAAACACGGCGGTGCCATGGCCCAGGACATCTACACAATCAGAGTCTTCCCCATGCCCAATCGGAAATGGAACATACTGTCACCCGTGAAAATAGCGTCCTCTTCCTCGAACACAAAACACATATGATCCTTGGTATGCCCCGGAGTATGGAACGCCCGTAACGTCGCCCCTTCCACGGCAAATACTTGACCATCTTGAATGTCTGCCTGCCCCTCATCCGGGTTATGCTTATGCACCGTAGCCTTGGGACATAGCTTGAGGAGGTCCGGGATGCCCTTGACGTGATCGACGTGCCAGTGGGTGATCAGAGCCTTATGAACCGTTGCTTTTTCCTCTTGCAGCACCGATTGCAAGAGGTTCGCCCATCGCGGTACACCTTCGCCGGTGTCGATGAGGAGGCGCTGCGGACCCCGACCAACAAGGTAGGTGTTTGTTCCTACGGTAAGCACCTCAATTTTTTGTTCCTTTTTGACGGTTAGATTCAATTTGGGCTTCTACCTTGCAGTGTAAACTACAATTGCTGTCAGATCTATCCTTAAGGTCATGCTTCTTTGCTCTTTCCACTGACCTTGCCAGGATTCCCACCCAGAATCCGTATCACCGAGGCACTCAGCCGCTCTACCTCGGCGAGAGGAACCAATTGCGTTGCCATGGATAGAACCAACTGAAGTGTAGTATTGTCACAGAAAACTCGATACTATACAAATTCGCAGGTGGTCACATCTTGCCACTTTTGTGATTTATCCAGCAGCACTGAGTGATTACCTCGGGATTTTCGAATTCTATAGTCAACGCGTGCGGTATGTTCCAGAGTGTGCGGAGAATCAGAAACTGATAAGCAAATCTTGGGACAACCTCACGCGATCTGCACGTGATTGGCTTGATAAGGATAGGTTCGTTGCGGGGTAAACTACCTGTCTATTTCGGCATAGTCTGATTAACTCCCAACGGACGCAATGACATCATCGACGATGGAATTGACTTCGAGCACTGATTGTACGAGTCAACCTCATACCCAACTACTCCGTACAGTATCACAATAATTGCGAAGCAATCATTCTGAAGGGCAACTTTCATATCCGTAAACCTTCGAGAAAGTAGGGATTTGGAAAGGCTTTACATTGCTCGATACTGCGTCTGTGCTTGATGGCGACCTTTGGGAAATTCCGGCGACGTTAATTACATCGACGTTCTTTCGTCACTACATAGGTAGTTATGGGTGATGATAAAAAGTCACTAGATCACTTCCCTCAAAAGTTGTGACTCAGGGACATTGCATCCATCCATGCGTCCAGCCCGCATGATAGTAGACAAAGTCGAATCATAATTGATTCAAGTATGATTCCGAAGAGCGATCAGGGCCGCAAATTGGGATGGAGTCTCGTTATTCTTTGAAGATCCACTTCGATCTAACAGCCAAAAAGAACAGGAAAGATCACGTCCACTCGTTCCAGGCTTCAATATCTCAACTGCTCGCGTCGAATTAGGCACTTTTCCATTCCCTTTCAGTCGTCGGAGGATATTATATTCTCGAATTTGATAAACACTGAACGTCGGCATATAATGAGGCATCGCGTCCGCGGAAGACGATGAACAAATCGCGATCGATGCGAGTGTTCATGCCAAGGCCAATACATCGGCTCCTCTCTCCGTTTTGTGCCATTTTCAATGTTATTTTGGAATTATTGCATTTCGATTCTGTGCAGTTTGGACCGCTGGTTGGCCAAACCTAGCTAGTAGCAGGCCATCAGATGTTGGCTAGAGCTGTCTTTTCATCTCGGAGACACCGTCATTGGGGATCTTTTGGGGTAAATCTTATTTCACCCGGCAGCCGGAAGGGGTCTGTGACGCCTTCGACTCCTCTCCTCAAACATTTGGGGGAATTTTGCTTCTTAGTATCATTTTCGATGAGTTGCAGTTGCAAGGCATGACTTGCAATTTGCTGGGAGGGATTGTCGCTTTTTTGGCTTCCTTTCCGCGGCGGCCTAGGAGCTCAACGCCATGCAACTCGCTCAGCCAGCGTGTTGAGCAGGAACATTAGGAATTCAGGAGAGAACAGGCCGACAGCGTTTTGTTGGATGCGTTCCAGCTGCTAAGGATGATGAGAAATTAAACTGAAATTAACTATGATAGATTCCGAATTCTTTTTATGATTTGTATTATGATGGTGGGAGTCGAAGAAGTTGAGTGCGAGCCTACCTCCGTTGCTCTTCTTATACCCGCGAGGAATTCCCATATCTATTGTTTCTTCCGGAAGTGCCTGTTACTGAACTGGTTCTTTCCATTTTCATGAATGGAACTTATTTGATGGCGTTTAGATTCTTATTCGGAAGGCAACCACCACTTCAGCATCACAGTATCATATTTCTTCTGTGACGTACATGATGCTTCTACAGCTGTCGCAAGACTGAATCTTGTCGGACTAAAGCGCTTTGAACTTTCGTCACGGCGGCAGGGGACTGGAACGTGAAAAAAGGAATCATTCATAAGCCTACAATTTGTACATCCAAAGCTAAACAGACAAGGAAAACACAAATGTGACATAAAACCATCAGGCCTATCTCATGAAACGGACCAACAAAACAACCAACCGACCAAAATGAGAAATCTAGCGTCCGTCCTCTCCGCCCTAGTCGGACAAACGTAAAGAATTTCTTTTCCGTCATATCATGAAATCACCATTGTCAATCGAATCGAGTCCAGCAACTGTACATGTTCCGTATTTACGCCGACTTGGACTTCTTGGCCATGGTATTCAGAGCCGAGCCGTCACGGAACCACTCCAGCTGAGACTCGTTGAAGGTGTGGGTCAGCTGGACATCGAACGACTGGCCATTCTTGGGGTGGACAGTCAGAGTCACGGGCTTGCCAACGGCGAGCTCCGTCAGCTTAAGATCAACAGTGGCATCCGGAGGAATGCGGTCGTAGTCGGCGGGGTCAGCGAAGGTCAGAGGAAGCATGCCCTGCTTCTTCAGGTTGGTCTCGTGCTGTGGAAATGGTTAGCTGAGTTCAGACAATTTAGACGGCGGAATGCACTTACGATTCGAGCAAAGCTGCGGGTGATGATGGCCAGACCACCCAGGTGACGGGGCTCCAGAGCGGCATGCTCACGAGAGCTGCCCTCACCGTAGTTCCAGTCACCAATGACAACCCACTTGATGCCACGAGCCTTGTATTCACGAGCGGTGGCCGGCACAGGACCGTACTCGCCAGTGAGGAAGTTGCGGACCTTGTTGGCCTCACCGTTCTCCGCGTTGATGGCGCCAATCAGCATGTTGTTCGAGATGTTGTCCAGGTGGCCACGGTACTTGAGCCATGGGCCAGCCATCGAGATGTGGTCGGTGGTGGTCTTGCCCTTGGTCTTGATCAGGATCGGGATGCCCTGAGCGTCCTTGCCATCCCAAGGCTCGAACGGCTGCAGGATCTGGAGACGGTCGCTGGTGGGGGAGACGACCACCTGCACGGACTCACGGTTCTCCGGCGGGGCCTGGTAAGTATCACGGCCCGGGTCGTAGCCCTTGGCGGGGAGACCGTCACCGCTGGGAGGCGAGAGAAGGAACTCATTGCCATCCTTGTCCTTGAGCTTGTCGGTCAGGGGGTTGAACTTGAGGGTTCCGGCAATGGTCAGGGCAACGACGATATCGGGCGACGTAACGAAGGCGTGCGTGGCAGGGTTGGCATCGTTGCGGCCGGTGAAGTTACGGTTGTAGGACGAAACAATCGAGTTGGGCTCGCCCTTCTTCACATCCCGACGATCCCACTGGCCGATGCAAGGACCGCAAGCGTTGGCCAGGACCACACCACCGAACTCCTCCAGGGTCTTCAGCTGACCATCACGCTCAATGGTCGCGCGAATCTGCTCCGAACCAGGGGTGACGGTAAACAGGGACTTCGCCTTCAGACCGTGGTTGAGAGCATCGCGGGCAATCGAGGCGGCACGCGACATGTCCTCGTACGACGAGTTGGTGCAAGAACCAATCAGACCGACCTTGAGCTCCTCGGGCCAGCCGTTGGCCTCAACGGCCTCCTTGAACTTGGAGATGGGGGTGGCCAAGTCCGGAGTGAACGGGCCGTTGATGTGCGGCTCCAGCTCGGACAGGTTGATCTCGATGAGCTGATCATACTCGGCGCCCTCATCCTCGCGAAGACCTTGGGCGTACGAGCGAGCGAAGTCACCAATGTGCTGGCGCTTGGTGGCCTTCAGATAGTCGTACATGCGGTCATTGAAGGGGAACACGGAGGTGGTCGCGCCAATCTCAGCACCCATGTTGCAGATGGTGCCCATACCAGTGCAAGACAGGGACTCCACACCAGGACCGTGGTACTCGATGATGGCACCAGTGCCACCCTTGACGGTCAGCAGACCGGCGACCTTCAGAATGACGTCTGGAACAGAAAATCAGCATCCTGGAGGCACTCCCTACCAACCTCTAGATACTTACCCTTAGGCGCAGTCCAGCCCGACATTTTACCAGTGAGCTTCACACCAATGATCTTCGGGGCCTTCAGCTCCCATGGGAGACCAGCCATGACATCGACCGCATCAGCACCGCCGACACCAATGGCGCACATTCCGAGACCGCCAGCGTTGGGAGTGTGCGAATCGGTACCAATCATCAAACCACCGGGGAAAGCGTAGTTCTCCAGCACGATCTGGTGGATAATACCGGAGCCGGGCTTCCAGAAGCCAATGTTGTACTTGGCGCAAGCAGAAGACAGGAAGTCATAGACCTCCTTGTTGATCTCATTGGCACGAGCCAAGTCCTTGTCACCACCCAATTGGGCCTCGATCAAGTGGTCGCAGTGGACCGTGGTGGGGGTCGCAACGGAAGGCATGCCGGCGGACATGAACTGCAGGATCGCCATCTGAGCGGTCGCATCCTGGCAAGCCACACGGTCGGGACGCAGCTTGAGATAGGACTTGCCGCGCTCGATCTCCTGACCATGCGGATCATCCAGATGGGAGTACAGGATCTTTTCCGCGTAGGTCAGTGGCCGGTTGAGACGGCGGCGGACAATCTCGAGGTTCTCGGACATCTTCCTGCATGGAATTAGTTTTTTCTACTCTCACCACTGCCATTGGTCACCGAGCTCTCTCGAACTCGGGACCAATGGATGAATCCTGCAGGAAAACATACTTGTAGTTGATGTAGTTGCCCTATCGACGTCATCGTCAGTATGCAATTTGATCCATAGCTACAATTACAGAGATTGTGCGCTCACCTTCTCCCAGTTGGTCATCTCGACCTTCCGGTCCAGAGGCGCATCGGAAACGGTCGCGAATGCTCGCGACGATCCGAGCAGCTACGAGTTCAAGTTAGCTTTCCTCCGGGGATTCCGGCAATCCACCCCGCAAGGTGACTTACAGTTCGGGAGCGGGCGCTCTATGGAAATCGGTCAGTAATCGCTCACAGAAGGCCATGGGACGCCCTGACGATAGTGATTGCGGGATACTCACCAAAGCGCCCAAGCGGGCGAGCCTTGTGGACATCATGATGAAAGGCTCTCTGACACTAAAACACACTCAACAGCGCATTCACTGAGCACTCAATCCTCGCCGCCCGGAATCAAGGTGGAGGACAAGGAGAAGTCGACAGGACGGGCAGCCAGCGAATCTGGTCTGGAGAAAGAAGAAGAGAAGAGGAAAAAGAAGCTCGTGATGATGAGGGAAAAATATAGAACGGCTGTGACGCTGAAACCGGAGCTTGGATCTCACATGTACGGTAACGGAAGTGTACCGAAGCGAATTTTGGCCACCATCATGCAGCGTTTCCAGGGTAATTACTGTGGCATGTGGCCGGGGCAGGAAAACAGGAATTCTGCGGTCTCGGCCAATAAAATCGCGCGTATTACCAACTACGGCTACTCCCGGTACTCGGATACGACCTGCGCACAGCGAACGCCCGCGAAGCTCTTTGGGCATCGGCAAGGACATCGGCCGAGCGACATTGCAGTGAATGATATATCGAATGTTTACTTTTGATCTGTTGGCAGAGCATGGCCGTCACAATGACCATCGCGCATACCAAAGCACAGCCATCCAGCCTGAAGATGCTCGGATGAGGGTACCGCTGGCGGACAACGTCATAGATTACAAGCTGTAATGCTCCTTACGCCCGACGCTCCCGCGATGATCCCTTCAGCCAATCAGCGTGGAGCGATTACAGGAGCTGCTAAGAAAATTTGTCTGTGGCATTCCTCCACCGATCACCTCGGCTTCTGCTTGCCGTGCGAGAGCTTGTGCATTCATTTGATTTCGTCCGAGACCTGGACAAACGGTCAACGGGAAAAATGGGTGCGGTGAGAAGAATCAAGACGAAGCGGCGGACCAGGTATGCGGTTTAGCACACACCAAAAGCCACTACGAGTAGACGTCTCTAATGATACGTTAGGGACTACGACCAGGTTCGAGCCGACTTGGAATCTGAGAAACACCTGCAAGAATGGAAAGCTACGAAGGACCCGGAAGACCTGCCAGGACTGGGCCAATACTACTGCGTCGAGTGCGCGAAGTGGTTCGAGGGTGAACATAATCTCATCGCACACCGCAAGGGCAAAAATCACAAGAGACGGTTGGTATATCGGATTTCAGGTTGAAGGAGTACGATCGATTGACATGCAGTAGACTGCGACTCTTGAAGGAAGAGCCTCACACGCAGCGCATCGCGGAAGCGGCGATCGGCCTGGGTGTCGACAATGGTACTCGTACTCGCCAGCAAACCGGGATGGACATGGATGGAATGGGCCAATGATCGAAGCGTGATAAACTGAGAGGACGCAAGGTACGCGGGAATAAACTGAGTCTCTGGACTCGTTTGCTGGCGGCGACGGTCGCAACCAGCATGAAACATCACCAAGGCATCAACAAACCACCATTTTTTGTCGAGAACCGCACATGCACGATAGAACGAGTGCTGGTCGTCACTTGTCAGGCAAAAGAAGGCACCTTCGACTGACTTTCCGATGGCCGCCAAGAAATGTCCGATGTGGCTGATCTAAGCACTTCAAACTTCCGATTTACGGAGGAATCCCAATTGGGTAAAGTGCCATCATGCCGAGCAGCCGAGGTACCAATGACGCCACATTCATTTCTCATCTCGGTCGAACGCTTTCAATCCGAAAAGCAACAACATCTGGTAGACAAAAGTTCTAGATTGAATACGAGCTCTATTCTATGTGCTGATACTCATATCTGTTCATACTTCATATGCCTTCGCATGCACAGGAGAATTGAACAATTTCATGAATCCTTCATATGCAGCCCACTGTGGCTGTCAGCGTGGTCAAATAAAATCTAGCGAGCGACTATTGGGACGTACCTGGACCGCATTTACAATGAATGCGCGAATGCTACAAACTCCCAGGCCTCGGTAGAAGGCAGAAAGGCCCTCCTCGCGGTAAGCTCTTCGGGCAATCTCCCATGATCCTGCGAGCTGCCGGCGAGTCGTCGATTGCAGCAGTGGCTGGCTGTCTAACGTTGAACCGCCCAGCGGCTGCGCTTGTAATCGTGTTTTGATCACATCGAGCGGGAAGACGGACGCCCACGTCGCGATGCCGGCGACCCCTCCGCAGAAGAGTATCTTCAATGCGGTTTCATTGACGGTATCATCAGCCGTCATAAGTCTTCGCTTGCACAATTCGTAAGACCAGAAACTAGATGCGCAGTCATGTTAGCTTCCTTTTATACTTAATGATTTATCCCGGCTGCGCATACTAGAACCCGTAGCCAACAGAGTCACGAATGCTCGTGACAACGCCTCCGAAGTAGAGACCACGCCATCCCATTCTGTCAATAATCTCCTTCGTAACAGTCCATGAGGAAGCAGATCGATCACGACTCAGCTGCGCTCGGCATTTGATGAATTCTGTAGGAGATGAGACGGTCCAACTGGCCAGGCCGCCGGCAGCCCCTGCCAGCCAGATCTTGTATAAAGCCACGCCATCGGGATTCGTTGGATCGACGACATTCGGGTCCAGAGCTTTCAAGGAACGGTTGTAGGCGACAAACAGCAATGCATTGAGCGCCCCATATCCAAGAACCGGAGCGGCGCTCCCTGAAACATGCATGTAAGTCGCAGGCCAAAGGCATTGAGGGACGGCATGGACGCTCTAACATACCTCGTACCAAAGAACCTGTGGTGTCAAAATATCTTGCAGATGAGAGTGCTCCCGCGGTGTCCAATCGCGGGGCTGACTGTCGAGCTTGCAAGTGAACCTTGATCAGGTCCAAAGGGTTGCCAATCAGTATCCCAATGGCACCGCTGATATAGCCCGCCCAAAAATCAGCCGACATTGACTACGACATTACTCTAGTCAATTGCATTGAATGTTCCCTCACGACTCATGGCGTAACGTCGTAGAGGGGAGGGTCGGTCCAGCGGGGCATGTGAAGATCACGTGACTACGCGATGTTTTGGCGATTCACTTGACACGTCGACTTCGCAGACGCGTCAACATTGGCACATGGGATCAGAACTTGAGAAAGCAACATTGGTCTTTAGCAGTCGCAGTTTTTTGGGTCACGTTTGATCTTCTTGGCTTCGATTTCCCTTTTGCTTCTTTTGTCTCTTGGAACTGTTGCAAATGTAAGTTTTATATACACCCTTGAAATCCCAGCTAATTGTCCTCCAGGCATCGCCCACGGCCCAGCGGCGATGGCACCCCATTGAAGCCAGTCCGACTCTATGCGCCTTCGAGTCAGGCTCTTGAGCGATTATCGAAACCTTTTAAATGTCCGGGATCAGCTACCCCTTCCGTTGCATCCGACCGCCCAGCAAGGAAGAGACGTAAGGTCGACTACAGAGGAGCGGACGGGACCGCGGAGGACGATGAGGCAAACAAACCATGGACGAACGAACAACGTTTAGCCCTTGCCAACCGTGACGCCAATAAGTTTGGGGTGTTCAAAGTCAAGGACAAAGAGGAGACGTTCAAACGACCCTTCTCGGTACCGCTCAAAGATAAAACCGCTCATGGCTATGATCCTTCCCGGCCGGCTCCTACGTTAGGGATGAGACGAGGAGCCAACTTCGTTGTCAAGCCGCTCCATGACCCCAGTGGAGAGTTTGCGATTGTCCTTTATGACCCGACAGTCGATGACAAGCCGGCAAAAAAGGACACTCCGGAAGAGAATGTAGAGGAGAAACCAAAGCCCAAACTGGATCAGCCGCTAGTTCACAAGAGTTTAGCAGAGATATTGGGCCTGAAGAAAAAGGTCGAGGAACGCCCCCGGGTTCCCGTTGTGATCGATCCAAAGCTGGCAAAGATCCTGCGGCCACATCAAGTTGAGGGCGTCAAGGTGAGCTCTGCGAACTTCTTGGCCCCATTCCCCACCTGGCTACGATACTGACTGTATGAACAGTTCCTTTATCGCTGCACTACAGGCATGATTGACGAGAAGGCAAACGGCTGTATAATGGCAGATGAAATGGGTCTTGGAAAGACGGTATGGTCTCGGTTTACAAAACTCAGTAACTATAACTAATCGCCATAGCTACAATGCATTACGCTGTTGTGGACCCTCCTCAAGCAATCGCCCGAGGCTGGAAAACCTACGATTCAGAAGTGTGTCATTGCATGTCCATCCACTCTTGTCCGTAATTGGGCGAATGAGTTAGGTACGAAGATGGGAGACCACATCAAGAGTGATGACTAATTCTGGCAGAAAAATGGCTCGGAAAAGATGCTGTCAATCCGTTTGTGGTTGACGGTAAAGCATCCAAAGCTGAGCTATCGGCTCAGCTGAAGCAATGGGCCATTGCCTCGGGGCGCTCGGTCGTACGACCGATCCTTATTGTCTCGTATGAGACTCTACGGTTAAACGTCAACGATCTGAAAGACACACCAATAGGATTACTTCTGTGCGACGAGGGCCACAGATTGAAAAACAAGGAAAGCTTGACCTGGAAAGAATTGAACAGTCTCAACGTCAGCCGCCGCGTCATCCTGTCAGGAACACCGATTCAGAACGACTTGTCAGAGTACTTTGCCCTGGTGCATTTTGCCAACCCCGACTTGCTTGGAACTCAGAACGAATTTCGGAAACGCTTTGAGATTCCAATCTTGAAAGGCAGAGACGCAGACGCGACGGCTGAAGAGCGCAAACTGGGCGATGAGCGGCTTGCAGAACTCTCGTCCATTGTCAACAAATTCATCATCCGGCGTACCAACGATCTGCTCTCTAAATACCTGCCCATCAAATACGAACACGTGGTTTTCTGCAATCTCAGCGAATTCCAAGTGAACCTTTATAACCATTTCCTACAAAGCCCCGAAATCAAGAGTCTGCTCAAGGGCAAAGGAAGTCAGCCTTTGAAAGCTATTGGGATTTTGAAAAAGCTTTGCAATCATCCTGACCTCCTTGACTTGCAGAAAGATATCCCAGGATCAGAATCGCTATACCCCGAAGACTATGTCCCTCCGGAGGCTCGCGGACGAGACCGAGATGTCAAAACTTGGTATTCAGGAAAGATGATGGTGTTGGACCGTATGCTGGCGCGGATTCGCCAGGATACAAACGACAAAATCGTTTTGATCAGTAACTACACTCAGACCTTGGACCTTTTTGAGAAACTTTGCCGCTCCCGAGGATACGGATGCTTGCGATTGGACGGGACGATGAATGTGAACAAACGCCAGAAGCTGGTTGATCGATTCAACGACCCTAATGGCGACGAGTTCGTCTTCCTGCTGAGCAGCAAGGCAGGTGGCTGCGGAATCAACCTGATTGGAGCGAATCGATTGGTGCTATTCGACCCGGATTGGAACCCTGCCGCTGACCAGCAAGCCTTGGCCCGGGTATGGCGAGATGGGCAGAAGAAGGATTGTTTCGTATATCGATTCATAGCCACTGGCTCCATCGAGGAGAAGATTTTCCAGCGCCAGTCCCACAAACAGTCTCTCTCGTCCTGCGTTGTTGACGCAGCCGAAGATGTGGAGCGGCATTTTTCGCTCGACTCTCTTCGGGAGCTGTTCCAGTTCCGGCCAGACACGCGTAGTGACACTCACGATACCTTCAAATGCAAGCGCTGCCGCCCAGACGGCACGCAGTTCATCAAGGCTCCGGCAATCCTGTACGGCGACACGAGCACGTGGAATCACTTTGTCAACGATGGTGAGAATGGTCCATTGAGCAAGATTCAAGACCTGCTCCTTCGACAGGAAACGACGGAGAAGGACGTGTCGGCTGTGTTCCAATACATTAGCAGTTGATTTATGGGACTCCAACGATGAAGTCTGCATATAATTGCGATGACAGAGGGCCGGTTCGAACCAACATTCATTATATGTATGCTGTGCGGAACCAGAGTAGAGAAATAGCTGACGGCTCCAATTCGGACTACGTGATCTTGTTAACTGTTCAATAGACGAGGTTATTTCAAATTTATTCTTGTGCCTGATATCAGTGTCAGCAATGCCCTATGTAGCCAGGATATGGTAACAAAGTTTCTCATATATACAATTCATGTTGACCCTACGACTATCCTTGCTGACTATTCCTCTCTGGCAATAGAGGTGGCATATCTCGCCTTACATCAAACCAGCAAATTCTACCCACTGTTCTACACATTTGGTGTTGAGATAGAGATGGTGGTTCGCATCCGGCTGGCGGCTGGTGGACTAGGTGTTGAGACCGTGGATGAAGACATGCAGGAGTGCAACACGGCGGTTTCCTTTTGTAACCTGGTCAACGAGCAGAGTTGTAGCAGGGTAACCAACGATGACCAGCCAGCTTCTGGACTCTTTCAAGATTCCCGATCCCTTTGTACGATCAAGTTCCGCAGCACGCCGGCACGCTCGACTATGCTGAGATGTACAACTGGGTCACGGCGTGCATCCGTCTTGTACAGATTCGCCACCAGTGCGGCCCTAACGGGCTCCCGCTCTGGCTGGTCCACTTCGCTGATGTTCGTGAGAGCAGTACTCTGTCAACTAATCCCCACAGCGTCGATCCTACCGAGTTTTTGCGCATGATCGGCGCCACGAACAAGCGGCCTATTACGAGGAGCGCGGCACTTACGACCACGACTTTAACGCCATCTACACAATCAATTTTCCACTCCTTGTTTCAGCGCGTCAGACTCACCGCTGTCTGCTCGCTCCTCCTATGCTTCCGGATACGTCGGGGATGATTGCTTCTCTATGGCAGCGTAATTCCGCCATCGAGCCTCCTGTTGGACCAGACCAGGGAGGAAAGGGATCAGAATGGAATTTCCCGGATCTCCTGTATCGTGAGGGGTACGGACTCTGGCTTTGACTTCTTGGTTTCAGGTGTCTCTGTGTCGTGTTCCGTAATGCTTTCTGCTGTTTTCTCACTCCAGATTGTCAAAGGATGGGTAGATGGTTAATCCGGGACTTGCCTTACACACAAATCCCTTTAGGGCATTTAACCGTTGCTAAGTACCTACAGTACCTACAGAGTACCTAGGAAATGCCTATTTCTGTCAAAAAGCAGGGATGACGGCATGAGCAACGCCTGTATCCAATCTGGCGGTACGTAATTCTCCATGGGTCTGGCTTATTCCAATTTGTAGCAATGCTGAAAGTGGCATGAAAGCACATATCACCAGTATCGCACGAGAGCTGGACTCGTGACGGCAAGTGTACCGTAATCTCACTGTACTGTACGGTATGCAACAGGAATTTGTGTTCATGCCTCGCATAGAATATAGGAGAAAGAATGATGGTCCAGAGCGTGGTATCGAACATTACCTTACACCGTACCTGGCATACGTCAGCCAATGCCAACTCACCTCTCCCCGCACCCCCCTCTGCTAGTCAGTAGCTTTTCCCGACAAAACAAACCAACGCTAACACGGCTCCATCGCCGAATTTCGAGCTTCCCCTGGCCGTTGATTGCCTGTCCGAACAGCATCATGAACACGTGAGAACGCTGACCCGGGACTGCGACTCGGGGAAAGTCCATGCGGTTCGAAAATGGACCCGTCCGTTCAACGGCTGCTAAACGATAAGCTCTACGACAAGAGAAAACAAGGCGCTCTTGAGTACGAAAAAGCTCGGGCCATTTGATAGCTTTGAAAGAGATTCAGCTGACGAGGAAAATTTTCGGATTCGCTCAGGCTCGAGAAGGTTATTCGCGAAGCTATCATCAAAGGAGAGCAGGACAAGGTTCAGACCATCGTCGACCAGCTCTGCCATGAGTACGCGTACGCCGTCCATCAACCCCATGCGCGCAATGGGGGTTTGATCGGTCTAGCTGCAGCATCAATCGCGTTGGGGACTGTAAGCGGATTCGGAGAATTTCAATCCTGAAAGTTACGGGAGGAGCATGGGAACTGAGGCCTTGTTGTCACAGGAAGGGGTAGCACCCTATCTACAGGAAATCGTCCCGCCGGTCCTCGCTTGTTTCTCCGATCAAGATGCGCGGGTTCGGTACTATGCATGCGAGAGCATGTACAATATTGCCAAGGTTGCCAAGGGTGAGATCCTGCTGTTCTTCAACGAGATCTTCGATGCTCTGTCTAAGGCAGGTTAACCCAATGTCACTGCTCTCGACCAACGCTAACAGGTGCAGCTCGCGTCCGATCCGGAGCCGTCGGTCAAGAACGGAGCGGAACTCCTCGACCGATTGATCAAGGATATCGTCGCCGAGTCCGCGGCTTCGTATGTCTCCGTTCTGCAGCATGTTCCCGAAAAACAGTGGGACGGTCCCGAAGACGGCGACGAGGCGGCCGACCAGGAATCAATCGAGCTCCCAACAGCGTTTTCTCTTCCCAGATTCATCCCGCTTCTACAAGAGCGGATCCACGTCCTGAACCCGTTCACTCGAAGCTTTCTGGTATCGTGGTTGACACTGCTGGATACCATTCCCGACTTGGAGCTCGTCTCCTACTTGCCTACTTTCCTCGCAGGCTTGATCAAGTTCCTGGGGGATCCTAATAAGGATGTCCATGTAGCCACCCAAAATTTGCTGGACAGATTCCTCAACGAGATCAAGCGGATAGCGCGAATCAAAAGAGGTATTGCCGAGAGTAGGAAGAGCAAGGAGGGGAGCGCCCGACAAGCCGCTCAGAGTGAAGATGCCAGCGTTGTCACCGACAACAGCGCCGAGGCGCAGAGTAATGAGCATGCTGTCGTTGATTCGGTGTCAGACTTTCCTGACGATGATCAGACTCAAGCTATTGACGGAGATTGGGTTCCTGGTCAGGATACCAACGTTGATCACCCGAAGATTTTGGAGATACTTGTCGACTTTGTCGACACAAAATATGGTACCGAGCCTCGGCCAAGATGCAATTGTTACGTTGCTAACAGAGTGCAGATGAGGAGATGCAACTGACAGCATTGAGCTGGATTGATAGCTTCTTTGAGATCAGCCCAGAGGATATCCTCCCATTCGTTCCGACGCTTCTGGCCCGCGTCCTCCCAGCCATCTCCAGTGGCTCTGATCAAGTGCGCCAAGCGGCAACGCGGGTGAACACGAGTCTTATGGAGTTCATCATGACGTTGTCCGAGGATTCGCCGGAGCAAGCTCCGCAGAGGATCCCTCCAATCAAGGAGGAAGACAGCAGAAGATCGTCACTCCAAAGCCAGAGACCATCCGCAGATGGCGCTAGCAGCCAGCAACCGCCTACACCGCAGTCGGGTCTCGATTATGCCTCGGCGGTGAACTCGCTGACATTGCAATTTCTTAATGAAAATGAGGCTACGCGAGTGGCTGCTATTTCCTGGCTGATTATGCTTCATCGAAAAGCGCCGCGCAAAGTACTGTCGATGAATGATGGCACCTTTCCTGCGCTGCTCAAGACGCTGTCGGATCCTGCAGAGGCCGTTGTGACCAAGGACCTGCAGCTTCTGTCGCAGATCTCTCGCAATAGTGAAGATGGATACTTTACTTCGTTCATGGTCAACCTCCTCCAGCTTTTCTCGACGGATCGGAAATTGCTTGAAGTGCGCGGCAATCTGATCATTCGGCAGCTCTGCATGAACCTCAGTCCGGAGCGTATCTATCGGACTCTAGCGGACTGCCTGGAGAAGGAAGAGGTATGAAGTGAACTAATAATCGTGATTAAGAGTCGATTGCTGATGATATTCCAGGACCTTGAATTTGCCAGCATCATGGTTCAGAACCTCAACAACAACCTTATCACCGCACCGGAACTAGCGGACCTCCGGAAGAGACTTCGCAGTTTGGACACGAGGGTATGTTTGTTCACTTTTTAGTTTAGCTTTGATGCTGACGAATGCTGCAGGACGGTCAAACGTTCTTCGTCGCGCTCTTTAGATCGTGGTGTCACAACGCCGTGTCTACCTTTTCTCTGTGCTTGCTGGCTCAAGCTTATGAGCAGGCATACAATCTATTGCAGATATTGTGAGTACAAACCCAGCGACCTCGGCATGGCCTATTCTGATCATGTAGTGCGGAGCTTGAAATGACGGTGAGCATGCTGATCCAGATTGACAAGCTGGTTCAGCTATTGGAGTCGCCAGTTTTTACATGTGAGTCCTGCCGGATTTCGTTTCTGTTCGTGTGCTGATGTGGTAGACCTCCGTCTGCAACTCCTTGAGCCTGAGAGGTATCCGTATCTGTACAAATGTCTGTACGGACTTCTCATGCTTCTTCCCCAAAGCTCTGCATTTGCGGCATTGAAGAACCGCTTAAACAGCGTGAGCAACATTGCGCTGTTGCACAGTCCGCGACCGTACGTCCCGAAACTCAATGATCTTTTTCGAAGATCGACACTGACGTCAATGCAGACCCGTCGCCGTCGGTTCCGCACCCCCCTCTACGTATGACCGGCCCGCTGGAAGCCGGCTCAAGACGCGCGAGGACAGCGGGATTCGCTGGGTTGAGTTGCTTGACAAGTTCAAGTACGTGCAGGAGCGAGCCGGGCGCAGCCAGCGCGCTGGGGCGCGGGCATTCATCGACTCGGACACCGCGGGCGGCGCCAACGGCCTCGGTCTGCGTCACCCCCCCGGCGCAACTACGCCCGCCGCGGCGGACCCCCGCGAAAAGTCCCTCCCAGAGGTGCCCCGCGGAACGCCGCACGCGCACGGAGGCGGCACAAATACCGGCCGCGACGGAGCAGCCACTGGCGGAGGGCGCTCGACGCCGACGTCGTCGGGACAAACGCATCACAAGAGCCGGTCGAGTCTTGGGAATTTTGGGCGTTTGGGGATTGGGGGACGGAAGAAGCATTCGTCGTGATAAGTCAGTATTGAGGCTGTTGTTCCATAGTAGTTGTAGTCTCTAATCACTCGAAGTAGCATGAGGAGGAAATAGATGGGTTCTGTCGATTCATACATAGGGGCCAAATGAATCTAATAACTATTCATTTCAGGATTATGCAGAGTTTTTGAACGCTAAATAACCATCCACATGAGAGGGTACAATACCGAAAACAACACCAACAAACACTTCCCCGAGAAAATCCAACATCTTTTTCTCTGTACAAGCTGGACTCTTCGACCGATCATTTCCCCGAAAGGAACCCCCCCCCCAAAGATGCGACCAAATAGGGTTGGGACGGTTAGATACTTTTGGAACCGCATTGAACCAAAAAGCACCCGGAATCGCCATCAAATCATTATAAATCAGTATACATATAATTTGGAAAAGAAAAAAGGAGATTTGGTTCATCAAGGGTTTATTTCATTCATCGATAATGCGACGACGACGACCCTTGACCGGACCGCCATTGATATGACGATCCGTAAGAAGACGACTTGTTTGACATGGACATTGTCGATGACGAGGCCGGCGAGTAGTTATAAATGTACTCGCCGTCGACGTACTGCGCGGTGGCATAGATTCCGGGACGGTTCCGGCGGCGGGTGTAGCGTTGTTCGAGGCGGTAGACTTCGAGTTCTACAATCCTTGCGTTAGAATCTGGAATGATTGGAGGAGGGTGAAGGCAAAAGGCAAGGGGGCACACGTACTGTTTTGAAGTTTCTCGAGGAGGCCCATTTTGTTTACTATTATGTATGGGTTTTATAGAAGGAAAGGATGGGCGTCGTTCTTTTCTGCTGGGATTGATTTCCTTCGGTGGTGAATAGAGTGATTGACCTGTGTGTGCCCCCCGATGTCGGTTCCTGGTTTGTGTAGGTTGTGGACGCCGGCTGAAGGTGAATGAATGAATGGGGAGCGTGGAGTGATTGAATGAATGGACGGATATGTACTCCGTAGGCTGCTTGGATCAAGGAACGACTGCAGTCAGAAGCTGCACGGTCGGATATTATCAAATCAATTGCAACGAATGGACGATGAAATCGAAACCCCCTGCCGAACACAACAACAACAGCCCTGAAGAAGAAAAAGAAGGAAACAAAAAGGGGAAAGCGACTAAAAAGAGGAGTCTGGAAGAGGATGTGGGGAATCAACAGGGTCTAGCCTGGAATTCCGCGATGGAATAGATCCAGGCACGCTTGCCGCGTTGGGAAAGGTGGGTTGTTGCTCAGGCCATTTCCCCTTTTTCAGCCGTTTTTGGCAGACCTCTTTCGGTTTTTGGACTTTGTGTGCACATGACGAATTGACGATTGCGGAAGGGAATAATGAATTCTTGTTTTGTCGACTTCCATTATGGGAATTCTTTCAGAGGAATTCCTTGTTCGATTTACGGGTGAATGTCGGTTAACTTTGCCCACGAGAGAGAGAGAGAGAGAGACGACTGGACGCGGGGTTTTGTTGCTTTAACGTTGGACCGCCTGCTGCCCAGAGTTGGCGGCTGTATCAAAGATATCGCTGATTCGACGGATATGGGACTATGGCTGATTCCTAAACGCCGGATTCATGCAGATAACGGTACCCAATGCAAGAAGTCTATGACGTGATATGTATTCTACATACATGGATGGGACTTTAAAGCATCGTCCAATGGCAGGGCCTTAGCATCACCGTTGGCCAGCCTTTACAGGTGTCGACGGTGCTTCATCGCTGGACTCCTGGTCAGTCGCCAGGTCCCGTTCAAGATCCGTATCGCTGGCCAGCGACGTCTCTTGCGCTATAAAACGCGTCAGTGGAAATTCTTCATCCATCGGAATTAGAAAACGAACCATGCCATAGTTCGGCGTAAATGCCACCGAGCTGCAGAAGCTCGTGATGTGTGCCCACTTCAGCCACATGCCCGTCTTTCAAGACGAGGATCTGGTCACTGTCATAGATGGTGCGCAGACGATGCGCGACAAACACGCTCGTCCGCGCCTTTTCTTTAATGATGCTGTTGATATTTTGGAGCAGGGCTTGCTCCGTGTAGGTATCAAGTGCGGATGTCTGCCCGTGTCAGCAGACGACACATCAAAGCACCGCTTCGGGATGACTTACAGCTTCATCGAAAAAGAGGAGTGGAGGATCCTTCAGAATGAGTCGAGATACAGCCAACCGCTGCTTCTCACCACCAGAAATCATCATGCCTCGCTCACCGACCTTGGTATTGTACCCCTCTGGGAGCTTCTCGATCAACTCGTGGATGCGTGCCCGCTTGGCCGCATGGTGCACTTCCTCCTTGCTAGCGCTCAGTCTACCGTAGTGAATGTTGTGCTCAATGGTATCGTTGAAGAGCGGGGTATCCTGCGGGACGACACCCATGGCCTGCCGAAGACTGTCCAGGGTCACGTCCCGCACGTCCTGTCCGTCGATCAAGATTCTCCCTTCCTGCACGTCGTAGAATCGGAACAGCAGTCGGAGGATCGTCGACTTGCCGCAGCCACTGGGGCCGACCACAGCGAACTTCTTGCCCGCCGGAATGGTAAAAGTGACGTTCTTCAAGATCGGCCGGTCAGGACGATAGCCAAAGGTCACGTTTTCGAACCGAATCTCGCCGCCACGCAGGGCAAGGGGTTTGGCGTCAGGCCGCTCCTTGATGGTCACATTGACCTTTTGTAGGTCAAAGAGCGTCTCCATGTCAAGGAGTGACTGGCGCAGCTCTCGATACACCGAACCCAAAAAGTTCAACGGCACAGACAGCTGGAACACGAGCTGGTTGATCATAACCAGGTCACCAACAGTCAGCTGGCCCGCCGCCACCCCATCGGCAGCGAGGTACATCATCGCAGCCAGGGCGGTAGAGAAGATCATGTTCTGTCCAGAGTTGAGGAAGGACAGTGACGTCGTCACCTTGATCGATGCTTCCTCGTACGCCTTCAGGGCCTTGTCGTATCGGCCCACTTCGTACGCCTCGTTGTTGAAGTACTTGACAGCCTCGTAGTTCAGCAGAGAGTCCACGGCCACGGTCGCGCCCCGGTTGTCCGCCGCGTTGGCCTGCTTGCGGAACTTGGTACGCCAAGCGGTGGTTGTGATTGTGAAGGCCGTGTAGGCAACCATGGTGGCCGCCGTGATCGCTGCGAACTTGAAGCCATATTGGTAGGTCTAAGTGAATTAGTAGACGGTCTGAAGATGCTGGCGGTGCTAGCATACCAAGATTGCGCAGACCATCGAGATCTCCAAGGCCGTCGGAAAGATGTGGAAGACCATCGACGTCAGCACAAAGCTGATACCCTTGGTGCCTCGATCGATGGCTCGCGTCAGACCGCCCGTTTGCCGGCTCAGATGGAAGTTCAGGTCCAACCGCAGGAGATGGTCAAACACATTTCTTGCAACCTTACGAATGGCCTTTTGCGCGACGCTGGCAAAGACCGCATTTCGCAGTTCCTGGAAGAGGGTCGCGCCAATCCGCGTCGCACCATCTGCAGTAGTTAGAGCCAACATTCACTATCTAGAATCATGGTCTCGTACATGCTAGAATCATAGCACCCGCAATGGTCCATGCTGTGCCCCCCACAGCCGCAACGTCGATATTCATCGAATCGACGATGCTCTTAAAGTAGAACGGAACTTCGACGTTGAGGACCTAGGATATCTGGTAAACAATAATACGGCTACCCGGACGACGATCGTACCTTTCCTCCGACCAACAATGCCAACGCGGTGCCTACACGGAGCTTTGTGCCCCATTCGCCCTACTCTCACGCTTAGTGACTGGCGGCTTAAGCTGGCATCACGGGAGACGCACTTTGGGCCACAGATATTTTGACATTTCCTTCAAGATCGCCCAGTCGGCTTTCCTTTGTTCCTTATTCGACACAGTCGTACGAGTGAGAAAATCATTGTCCTGCGGTTTCTCCGACTTTGCTGGTTGAGACGCTTGCTTCAACACGGCACTCGCTGTCGGCGACTGAGGCGACGGCGCCTCTTTGGCCGGCGTTTGCGGAGGACTCCGAGAAGAGACGGGAGGGTTCCATAACCGTCGACTTGTCGTGAATGATCGTCGCGGAATCTGGTTCGGGACCGGAAGACACGAAGCTACCTCGCGTCGCAGATGCGAGGTTTGTCGCGCCAGTCGCAACCAAGGCGACGGCCTGGCTGCCCCAACAAGCACGGGCGCCTGGAACATGGCGATCGTCGCCGACTCTCCCGGTCTTATTCTAGGGGCCGAGACGTCGCATAAATACCGTCAGACAAACGGGATCCCGAGGAGTGGCTCGCTCCGAGTTCGGAAGTCGGTTCGGCGGATTCAGTGGATTGCGTAGAAAACTGCTTCTCGAAAACACCACGGCGACATTGGGAACAGCGCGACGCCTACTACCCTTTTATGCTTGAAATTTTTATGCGCAAAAAAAATTCTCAGATGGATACTGGAACTGTATATAATATTCTTCGAGCAATTGCGCAAAAAGTACTCAGTCTGATAACATTCCCCGCTGAAGGCGGAGCCGAGCTTAAACGCACGCCCAGCCCTAGGAAGGGTAAGGTTAAAAGCTATTATGGCTGAGGCCAAGAGGTCGAAATGTTTGCACTGTTTGCTCCAAAACGCGACAGTTTCATCTCGAGACTTTGTACCGCGGGTTCAGTTGTTGATCAACTCGAGCGATCTCTGTGATCCGCTTTTCTTCTGAATTTCCTTTGCTCAGCCCATGCCTGGCTTTGGCCATGCACCGTGGGTTACGAAACGGTGCGTCGGCTTTGTCCAAGGCCGTCGCCTCTCCGGCACGACGATCTAGAGTGATTTCGACGGGATACTCGGTGCGATGGCTACAGATCAAGACTGCCTCTCCGGGACATTCAGCAGCTGCCAATGGCGTTGACCTGCCGGCGTCGACGCCGAGCAGTGTCTCGTCAGCTGGTAAGAGACTCTGATTTCGAATTGCAAGACTGCGCGCCTCGACTCAGGTCTGACATCATGACATTTGGGGTAGGTGCCAGGTTCGACGTGATTGGCGCTCCGTATTCGATGCTCTCGGTCTCGTTGTCGGCGTCGCAGAACCTGTACACTCGAAGAGGGACACTAGTGGGATTGAGTGGGAAGGCTGATAATGTACGCTTGGGAACTCGGTCATTGGCCAGCAGCGCTCACGCCTCGGATAGGTGATTTCGACACTAAGCATCCTCGAGCCGTTTAGGCGGGCTATCTTCGGAATTCCATTCCTCTACCAAAAGGTGGTGTGTAGCCCTGCGGAGGAGGCCTAATTTCGCTAACAATTGTCAGATATCTTCCGCTACGCCGGTAAAGGCATTGGTGTCTGTCCGGTCGCCCGTGACGTCGTTCAGTGTTGTACACCTCAACGGGACGGTGGACTGGATGATTGCCCAGCGGCGGGCACTGCTTGCATGGACAGGCCAATCCTTGACCATCCGGCCACGGATCAACACGAACTTGGTGCGTTGTTCAAACCGCTTGACGAGCTGGGCTGACCCGACTTTAGAGTGTGGTTCATTGGGGTAGCTCTGAGGTTACTGGGCGAGGGCTTGTTGCACTGGTTGGGCAAGGCCAGATTTACTCTGTAGACCTGAAGGAGGGAGAGCAGTACATCGTTCACCCAGGGTATGTCGAGTTGAACAAAGCATCGCATCGCTATCTAACTTATTCAGGAATGTCGTCGCGTACACGATCTCGTCCAATCCACCCACTCCATACCGCTTCAAGTCCACATCACTGCGCTTCAATGTTCCTGGTATGCGAATACCGGAATTCCTCCAAAAGTCTCGGTTTATCCGCGACATGGCAGGGTCCGACACGTGGAAGGCGTCGATGAGGATCCTGCATCAAGTGCGGACATGGGCCCGACGGACGATCTGGGGTGACCGAGTACGTCCATCCTCAGTAATCGAGACAAATCAGCAGACTAACAACCCACACAGTTATTCCTACAATTCACCGGCCCGGCCACAATTCTGATCCAGTCCCGCGCAGCTCGCGTCCGGGACATTATGAGTGACCGCGAAGTCAACGAGATCGCGGACACACCGCCGGGCGTGACTCTTGACCTTGCCAACCGCCTCGAGGCCCAGCGGCAAAAGAGCGACTACGAACGGGCCGCCCAGGAGGCCGTGTCTGAGGCCCCAGTGGCGCCGTCGCGGACCGTGCCAGAGCTGACGAGCGATCTCAAGGGAGTCAGTCAGAGCGTTGCGACGGTCCGGGGTGACAAGGTCGAGTTTGAGCGGACAGATAAGCAAGAGAAGCAATGATTGATTCATTCGTTATTTCTGTACAATAGAGTATGTATTGTAGCGCTTAAAAAAATCAGACATGTCTCCGAATTACGTACTGTCGTAGTCACCTCATATAAACATACACATACATCATCATCATATCGCGCTCATATCAAAACATCAGAACATCAACACTCGAACACAGAATCAAAGAAAAGAACTGAAATCATTCCAGCACCACCCTCTCAATCTGCTTACCCACCGTTTCAACCTCCTCGGCCGACACCTGCTGCTTCTTCCGCGGCGACGCCGACGCCCTCGGCTTCGGCTTGATCCTCTCCAACATCCCCATACAAATCGAGCACCGCACCCTCGCCGGATCAATGCTATTCGACTGCCGACCATATGTCTGCCCACAATCGACACACGCCCAGACATACTTCCAATCAATCTGATACTTGTGCGTCGTGGTGACATGCACGTCAAACCTGGCATAATCGGGATGCTCGCGTACGAACCGCTCACACTTCCGGCCCCAGGCCTGGAAACTCTCCCCATGCGGTGGGGACGTCACGCGCGAGACCATGAAGTTGGCTAGATGGCAGAATTCGTGGGCAAGGGTGTTGTAGAGGCGTTCTTCACTGTCGATGATTTTCTCGGCGAGTTCGATGGAGGCGTGGTGGAGGTTGGTAGTATCTCCATTACTATTATTGTTGCCTGAGTTGCGGCGTCGTTCATGTCGATAGCGTGCTCGCCCAGCGGTGGTGCGAAGTGTCTTGCTCCAGATGATTTTCACGCCCCCCGTGCTAGCTGCCATTCGGTGCACGGCGCCGTCTGTGATGCCGTCGTCTAGAGTGCGCAGGAACTCATGTGCGAGGTCTGTTTTGCGGCTGTCGAACTCGCGTTTGCGTTCGCGGGCTTCGCGTTTTCGGGCAGCTTCGGCTTTTTTCAGCGCAGTCTTGCTGGGTGTTTTCTTTGCAGGACTGGCTGTTGGTGCTGGGGTGCTGATGCGAGGGGAGTTGTTGGATGCAGCTTCATCATCGCTGCCGCTGTCGTCGGAAAAGAGATTCTGGTTGAGTTCCAATAGTCGCCGCTGGAGACCACGGCCGGGTGTTCTCTGTTTGGGCGGCGACCAGCGCTCGTTCCAGACGTCTGTTGCAGATTGGCTCCAAAATTCGTCGTCTTCTTCTTTGTGTGGTGATGGGGGGATTCGCCCGACTCGGTGAGGGCTGAGAGGGGGTGTGTTCAGCTGCGGTTCTGGCGTGGATCTAGATTGTCGTTAGAGCTCGAATCTTTTGAAAATCAGGTATATAGCTTATACCTCCTGGAGGGCTCACTGATTCGATCACTCCGCGGGGTTGACACCACGCTCGGGGAATCATGTTTCCGCTGTTGCACGTCTGGCTCTGGAGTTTGAGATGCACGCGGCCGTCGCCCGCGAAACAGCCTTCTTCTCTTTGTCGTTGTCGTCGCAGGTTTGGGCGGCGACGGCGGGCGCACAATGTCCTCATCATCGTCATCATCTGGCAAAGGGTCCGACCATTCATGGTAGCTAATCTCCTCATTGTCGCTCACGATAAACCCATCTAAGGAATCAGTCTCGTCGTCCTCCTCTTCATATTCATCCTCGCTTCGTTCATCCCGCAGCGCATTGCGCGAGAAGTAATTCCTCTTCCGAGTCTGAGGGGGCGAAGGCATCCATCCATCATCTTCTTCCTCGCCGTCTGAGCTGTCATTCTGCAAATCCCTTCCCCGTTCATTCTCCTCCTCCTCCTCTTCTTCTTCTTCTTCTTCTTCGTCTTCTTCATCTTCCTCTTCCTCCGCCTCCTCCGCCTCATCGTCAATAAACTGACGATTCTCTTTATCCGATCCCTCCCCCTCTTCTTCCTCCTCTACTTCCTCTTCCTGGGTCCTCCGAACCCTACTCCGTCCCGCCATCACAGAGTTGACATGTAGATGCGCAAGCTTCTTCGGCAAAGAGGGTTTCCTCTGCTGATTGCCTCCCCCAAGGGAGAGCCGGCCCATGGCCTTGTTCAGGTGGCCATCATCCTCGTTTTCTGCATCTTCAAAGATCTTAAATTCGGTGGGTTTCTTCCTGGCAATTGGTCTTGTGCCGATCGTTGGTAGAGGAGGTTTTTGAGGGCTCTTCTTTGTCGGTGAATGTGAGGATCTGGGAGCGATGGAAGTGTTGTTGACGAGGTTTAGGCGTGCCATGTTTGGGGTTGTGGAATGTTGTCACTCATGCATGTGTATCCCCTGATTTTTAAGAATGATTGAACAATTATCCTCCACGACAATACATACGAGTACTCTGGAGATTCGGGAGGAATGCTGTGCTAGGTGTTGGTGTTGATTATTTTGGTGTTGCCATGGCAACTGTAAGTAGATCAAGCTTAACCCTAACTCAGTGCAGAAACGTCATGCTCGCCCGCCCTCACAAACGCACTCTGCTGAGGCGACGACGATAGTGAATCTCAAGGTTTCCAACCGATAGTAAGTAATTAAAAGGCAAAATAATTATTCCATTCCAATCTCTCCGATTTGGATTGATGTGTATATGTCAAGTTCTCAAATGCCGAAATTGTATACCAGCCAGATCAATTGCCAGAAATATATATCTCAGCCCCAGGAACTTCAGGAACACGAATACTTACCACCACCTACAACAACCAAGCCATTCTCTGAGATCAGAAATAATCTAGGTTTGCACTTGATCATCCGTTTGTAAGGCAGACTTGACTCAACTTATAACTCGCGAACAAAACCCAATGATCATTGTGCAAAGTCAAATGGATCAATCTGAAGTAGAATCGTCATTCATATTTTGTAAACAAATTCAATGTACCACGATTTGCGATATTCAGAGATAGACGGATGTCTAATTACGAGTACAATATATGTACTAACATCCAGAACGAAACCAAAGAACGCTAGTGCAACATGTACAGAGTATAGCTATAAGAACAAAAACAACCCCAGCAAGAACCTCCATTCGATGATACATGAAGATCAAAAAATAAAAAAAAGATGTTTACAGAACAATCATGCCAACACCAGTGAGGGCAGCCACAGCAAGGTAAGCACCAACCTGCCACAGACCGACACGCACAAAGGCGGGAGAAACCAGGTGCGAGGCGGCATCCTCCGACTCCTCGGCATCACCAGACGAGCTGCCGGAGGAGGACACGGTGCCAGTGCCGTCCGGACCGGCCTGCTCGAGCAGGTCCGCGCACTTGCCAGACGCCTCCTCCGCGTCCTGCAGCTCCGCAGCACCGTCAAAGTCGCAAGCGGTGTCGCCATTGCCCTGCTCAACCTGCTGCTGGTAGTAGACGTTGATGGCGAACGACAGCTTGTCCTTGGGCGAGCACATGCTGTAGGCGCCGTACTTGCCCTCCCGAGCATTGCCCGAGATGCCGTCGCAGACGCCGTAGCCGCAAACGGTGCCGAACAGCTCGCCAATCTCGTCGTCATCCAGGTTGTCCTTGGCCTTGCAGCTCAGGGACTTCACCATGCAATTGCACAGCTCCTCGTTGGGGCTCGGGGGCAGCTTCTCGCTCGACTGCCACTCGGTGCCGACGGACGGGCACGACGACAGGGCGGTGTTGGTCGGGCTGTAGTCGTTCATCTTGACACCCGTGGGATTCACCGAGGCAATCTGCTTCGAGAGGTAGGAGTAGTCGGCCAGCGTGGAGACCTCGTCATCCTTGACCGTCACCAAACCGTAGTCGTTGGCCTCCTGGAAGTACATGTACACAATACCACCGGACCACACCTTGGTCATCTCCGGGCCGTACAGCGCCTTGACCTCGGTGAACTTGCGGGGCTGCACCTCGTTGCATCCGTACTCAGCAAAGAAGACGGGCACCGAGTAGTCCTTGTACTCCTCAGTGCGGTCCTTGTAGCCCGACTTCTCGTAGTTGGAGTCACCGCACCACGAGTAGACGTTGTAGCCCCAGAAATCAATTGCGTCGTCGCGGTCGCCGCAGTTGAAGTAGGCAGCCATGTCCTGGCGGATCTCCTCATCGTCGTTGGTGGCATAGCCGACGTACAGCTCCCGGTCCAGGTTCAGGGACTTGATGTACGCCTTGGTGTCGCGAACAGCAGCCTTGACATAGGCGCTGGCATTGGTGTTGCTGTGGTTGTTGGAGACTTCGTTGCCGGCGAAGAATCCAATCACGTTGTTGTACTTGCTGAGAGCATCCACAACGCTGGTGTAGCGCTTGTACAGGGCGAGGTCCCAGGAGGGAGCGTCGCGGTTGATCGACTCGCTGGGCGAGGACAGATCGGAGACGACGTAGATGCCAGCATCCTGGAGTGCTTGCATGCACTCGTCATGGTCGGCCTCCGGGTTGATGGCATAGGTGCGGATGGTGTTGGTCCGCAGGCCCACCAGGTAGGGAATGTCACGCTTGCAAGTCTCTGGATCGGCCAGAGGATCTACATATTTTGGGCCGGATGGGTCGCTACCGCTGCTACCACCGCCGGTGTATTCCTCTGTCGGGCATTCGTTAGTCCACAGCCGGAATTCGAGAGATTGACCTGTTGGACGTACGTTGATAGGCAACACCACGCATAAAGCTACATGAACGAGTCAGCAGACGCCTTTATGACCGAGTATCCGGAATTCTTACAATTCGGTGCCATTGGACTTGTAGAAGAATTTGGAGCCCTTGGCGCCGTTAGCCCGTCCCCGTGGCCGGCCACTCCGGATTATCGTACCTTGATAACGATAGGATCAACATCGGCGAGAACCGTGCTCGCCGACAAGGCGGCACTGAGCAGAACGGTGGAATACTTCATGTTCAAAGCTTCTCAAGAGAGCGACTAGAAGACAAAAATCAGGCCAGGTTCAGGGGTGGCCGATTACAAGCGGGATTATTGAGCCACCTCAGACGCAGAAAAAAGAATGCAAAACGAGGGACAAGAAAAAGAAAGAATCTAGACGGTAAGAAAGGAGGCAAGTTCTTTGAACGAAAGAAGAAGAAACCGCCGTTGCAGGCAATGAAGCCTCTTTTATTATGATTCTGACAGACAATGGAGACGGGGGCCGGGGGAGGCCGAGGAGAGTGGGTTACGTAAGCTTGGCTCTCCGTGGCAGTGCAGTCAACTGATTGGCTGTCTGGAGCGCGCTAAGCTTTGGAGGTTCCATTTCCAAACAGGGTTGCAGTACCGGGGGTTTGATCCATTGGTTGACCAGTTGACGTTTGAAATTCAATTATATCCAGCCTGCGACTTCTTACTGTTCGCCGCCTGGACAGGAGAAAACAATGGCGGTGATAGTTGAATCCAAAGGATTGGCTTGGATGCTTTGAATGCATCATGCAGGAACACCGAGGACATGCTGGACTTGCATAGACGCCGCGATCAGCAAGATCGCCGTGCTGATCTTGGCCATTCTCCATGAGTTTTTTTCCGGCCGTCTCGATGACCAGTTGATCCAGTACGAGTAACTACCTAGGCTGACAGCGATTGTCCTCTTATATCCTCCATTGAGTACCCGTATTCCCTCTCAGAAATGGCAGACCAGCGGGAAAACATTGAGTTTTTCCGCCACGTGATTTTATCTGCAAGCGCTGATCATGCAAGGCACGGAAGGACCGGAGAGACCCTCTTTCCAGAACAATCGCCTCTGGGGTCAACTGGTCCCGTCCTCTGGGTTGACCATGGTCAACTGGCGTTCGATTATTTTTCCCACTTCCGAGGGGATGAGAGGAGAGAAATCTGAGAATCACGTCTGCCGCAGAGTCCGATGGAAATGTCACGGATCTTCCTGATACATGCCATCCGAGTCTAGAAGGGACACTATCATGCTCCATCAGGATTCCAGTGCCTCATCATCGTTCCACACATCCCCCTTCATGCCAGCGTCATTCCATTGCGGTGAACCAAGTAGGAATTGCATGAGAGGAGCCGTTGCTTTGCGGCTCCAGAGGTCGCCCATGTACCTCCAGGTACCAGTCGGTACCGGTACCTCTCTGAATTGTACCTCGAACCGGCACCTCAATCATTGAACCGAAAGCAAACTGATCAGGGAATCTCAAGAATTGATCGATGATCTCACTGTGAGACACAAAAATAGATGCAGCTTTCCTGCAGAGGTAATCAGGGAATCGAATTGGACGGCGACAAGGCCTCCTGGTTGGCTGGTGCCACGCTTGCCCGCGGAACTTGCCACTGGTGGAGTTGCACTACTCAGGGGTTAACCCAATTGGGATGATGATTCGCCAGAATGTGCCACATTGGGTCCACTGTAACAGAAACAGTGTCTGGGTTCGCCCAAAACGGCCCATTGGGCTGTCCGGCCAGACCCTGGGCAAAACTCCCCTGTGCGATCTGCCAATGGTGGCTGTCCACGATCTCGTGCAGGGTGCGTGGCCGGAACGATCCACTGCCCCAGAGCCTCCCCTGCTAGATTGGTCCCTGCCGCCGGTCGGATTACTGCCACGCACCAGCCCCTCTTATGCACACGCTTTGTTTTTCCTGAGGCGCTCGAAGAACGCAGAAATCCGCCCGCTGCCAACAATCCTATCCGCTCCTGTTTTCCCCCCCCTTGGTTGCTGATTTCTTGCCCTTCGACGCTCCTTTTTGCTTCCCATCTCTCTGCTTTTTCTTCCTGTTTTCATCCTTCTCCCTTCACATTCGTTTTTGCCAGGAGAGGCAGGTCCATTGGGGTGGGCTGTTCTGCTGTGCACCCGTTCCCCTCGCCTGCTTCGACACCGACTCTTCTTCATTCGTTTTGCCGATCATCCCGTCATCGCGGGTTCACCGACTCGACCGTGTCGTGGAGGTTTGTACATCGTCGTTGTGCGGTCAAATCATCGACCGCGAGGCAAGAGAGTCACCTGGTTGTGGCTCTTATCACATTGTCTGCGGGCTTCGGACCGAACGGGACTGTTCTTCTATGACCTTCGTTAATCCGTAATACTGTACCTCTAATTTTTCGGAGTCGTCTGCTGGGAGCAGCCTCGTTTCCATCAAGATACTGTCCGGTTTCGAGTGACCGGTGAGTTGCCGGCAGAGAGACTGGCCCTGATTTGTGATCGGGATCGCTGACCAAGGATCCCTCCCGCCGACCAGCCTTGGATCCATCGCGGCACCATGTCCGGCTACAATCACGGCCAGGGCCATTACGATGATGGCTACAATGGCCATCATGGCGGCAACAATGACTACTACTACGATGACCACAATGGCCAGGGATACTATGATCAAAGCAACTATGGCCATCATGGCAACAATGACTACTATGACCAAGGGTGAGCTTCCTCCCGCCGAAATGCCCCTCGAAACCCGTGTGATTAACCCTCTGCAGTGGCTACTATGATCAGGATGGCTACTACGACCAGAGCGGACACGGTGGCTACCACGACAACTATTACGACGACCAGTACTACGATCAGGGCCATGGGGGCCATTCCGGATATGGACACGGCGGCCGCCGTCGTCATGGCGGTTCTGAGGAGGACTCGGAGACTTTTAGCGACTTCACCATGAGGTCCGAAACCGCCCGCGCCGCCGACATGGACTATTACGGCCGCGGGGATGAGCGCTACAACAGCTATCATGAGGGCGGTTACGGCTACCGCCCCCCGTCTTCCCAGGTCTCGTATGGTGGTAACCGCTCGTCTGGCGCTTCGACTCCCGTCTATGGCATGGACTACAGTGCCCTGCCCGCCGGCCAACGTTCCCGGGAGCCGTACCCAGCGTGGACCTCAGAGGCTGGGGTTCCGCTGTCCAAGGAAGAAATTGAAGATATTTTTCTGGACCTGGTCAACAAGTTTGGCTTCCAGCGCGACAGCATGCGGAACATGTACGACCACCTCATGACACAGCTCGACTCGCGCGCCTCCCGCATGACGCCCAACCAGGCTCTGCTTTCTCTGCATGCCGACTACATTGGCGGTGACAATGCCAACTACCGTCGTTGGTATTTCGCAGCCCACCTCGATCTGGATGATGCCGTTGGCTTTGCCAACATGAACATTGGCAAGTCCCGGGGCCGCAAGCGCAAGGCCAAGAAGGCGGCCAAGCAGGCCGCGGAGAATCCTGAGAACGAGCAAGCCACGCTGGAAGCCTTGGAGGGGGATAACAGCCTGGAAGCCGCCGAGTATCGTTGGAAGACGCGCATGAACCGCATGTCCCAGCACGATCGCTGCCGCCAGTTGGCCCTGTATCTGCTGATCTGGGGCGAGGCCAACCAGGTCCGATTCATGCCCGAGTGTCTCTGCTTCATCTTCAAGTGCGCCGATGATTATCTGAATTCTCCCGCCGCGCAAAACCGCCATGAGCCTGTCGAGGAGGGAACTTATCTGAAGAACGTCATTACGCCCCTCTATCAGTATCTGCGGGACCAGGGTTACGAGATTCTCGACGGCAAGTACGTCCGCCGCGAGCGCGACCACAATGAGATTATCGGCTACGACGATGTCAATCAACTGTTCTGGTATCCCGAGGGTATCGAGCGCATCGTGCTCAATGACAAGACCCGCCTGGTCGACATCCCGCCGGCCGAGCGCTGGGAGAAGTTCCCGGAGATCAACTGGAAGAAGGCCTTTTTCAAGACCTACAAGGAGACCCGGTCGTGGTTCCACATGGTGACCAACTTCAACCGCATCTGGGTCATCCACCTTGGCACGTTCTGGTTCTTCTGTGCATACAACTCGCCTACGCTGTATACGCCTAATTACGAGCAGCAACTCAACAACCAGCCACCGGGTTCGCGCAAATGGTCCGCCGTCGCCCTTGGCGGTGCTCTGTGCTCCTTGATCCAGATCTGGGCCACCCTGGCGGAATGGTTGTATGTGCCTCGCAAATGGGCGGGCGCACAGCATCTGACCAAGCGATTGCTGTTCCTGCTCCTGGTGTTTGCGCTCAACGCCGGCCCCAGTGTGTACATCTTCGGCATTTCTGACGGCGAGGGTACTATCCCGTTGGCTCTCGGTATCGTGCAGTTCTTCATCGCCTTGGCCAGCTTCTTCTGGTTCGCATTCATGCCACTGGGTGGGCTGTTCGGAAGTTATCTGAAGACCAAGTCCCGGCGCTACGTCGCCAGCCAAACCTTTACGGCCAGCTATCCGCGTCTGACGGGGAACAGCATGTGGATGTCGTATGGGCTCTGGGTCTGCGTCTTCGCCGCGAAGCTCGTCGAATCCTACTTCTTCCTGATCCTCTCGTTCAAGGATCCCATTCGCATCCTCTCTACCATGAAGATCCGCCGATGCGCCGGTGACAAGTTCATTCCCCCGGTCCTCTGCAAGTCCCAGCCGCAGATTCTCCTCGGTCTCATGTTCTTCACGGATCTGTGCCTGTACTTCCTGGATAGCTATCTGTGGTACATTATCATGAACACCATCTTCTCGGTGGCCCGTTCCTTCTACCTCGGTGTGTCCATCTGGAGTCCGTGGCGGAACATCTTCTCCCGTCTGCCGAAGCGTATCTACTCCAAGGTGCTGGCCACGACAGACATGGAGATCAAGTACAAGCCCAAGGTCCTCATCTCGCAGGTGTGGAACGCCATCGTCATCTCCATGTACCGGGAGCACTTGCTGGCCATCGACCACGTCCAGAAGTTGCTGTACCACCAGGTGCCGTCGGAGCAGGAGGGCAAGCGTACGCTGCGCGCGCCAACCTTCTTCGTTTCCCAGGAGGATCACTCTTTCAAGACGGAGTTCTTCCCGGCCCAGAGTGAGGCAGAGCGTCGCATCTCCTTCTTCGCCCAGTCTTTGTCGACCCCGATCCCTGAGCCGCTGCCGGTGGACAACATGCCGACCTTCACCGTTTTGATCCCGCACTACAGCGAGAAGATCCTTCTGTCCCTGCGCGAGATCATCCGTGAAGACGAGCCGTACTCCCGTGTCACCCTGCTGGAATACCTGAAGCAACTGCACCCGGTCGAGTGGGACTGCTTCGTCAAGGACACCAAGATTTTGGCCGATGAGACTTCGCAGTTCAACGGTGACTACGAGAAGTCGGAGAAGGATGCCGCCAAGGCCAAGGTTGACGATCTGCCCTTCTATTGCATCGGTTTCAAGTCATCGGCTCCCGAGTATACCCTTCGGACGCGCATCTGGGCTTCGCTGCGCTTCCAGACCCTGTACCGCACGATTTCTGGTTTCATGAACTACAGCCGCGCCATCAAGCTCCTGTACCGGGTGGAGAATCCCGAAGTGGTGCAGATGTTTGGCGGCAACTCGGACAAGCTGGAACGCGAACTGGAGCGCATGGCTCGTCGGAAGTTCCGTATCTGCGTCTCTATGCAGCGGTATGCCAAATTCAACAAGGAGGAGCGTGAAAACACCGAATTCCTGCTCCGTGCGTATCCCGACCTCCAGATTGCGTACCTGGACGAAGAGCCCCCGGTCAACGAAGGCGAGGAGCCCCGTCTGTACTCCGCCTTGATTGATGGTCACTGCGAGATTATGGAGAATGGCATGCGGAAGCCCAAGTTCCGTATCCAGCTCTCGGGCAACCCGATCCTTGGTGACGGCAAGTCGGACAACCAGAACCACGCCATCATCTTTTACCGCGGCGAATACATCCAGCTGGTCGATGCCAACCAGGACAACTACCTCGAGGAGTGCTTGAAGATCCGCAGCGTCCTGGCGGAGTTTGAGGAGCTGACAACTGACAACGTCTCTCCCTACGCGCCCGGCGTGCCGTCGCAGAACAAGAATCCAGTCGCCATTCTCGGTGCTCGTGAATACATTTTCTCGGAGAACATCGGTATCCTCGGTGACGTTGCGGCCGGCAAGGAACAGACCTTCGGTACCCTGTTCGCGCGTACCCTGGCCGAGATTGGTGGCAAACTGCACTACGGTCACCCGGACTTCCTGAATGGCATTTTCATGTGCACGCGTGGCGGTGTCTCTAAGGCGCAGAAGGGTTTGCATCTGAACGAAGATATCTATGCCGGTATGAACGCGATTCTCCGTGGTGGTCGCATCAAGCACTGCGAGTACTACCAGTGCGGCAAGGGTCGTGATTTGGGTTTCGGCTCTATTCTGAACTTCACCACCAAGATCGGCACTGGTATGGGTGAACAGATGCTTTCTCGGGAGTACTACTACCTGGGGACTCAACTTCCGCTTGACCGGTTCCTGTCGTTCTACTACGCGCATCCGGGCTTCCACATCAACAACATGCTTATCATGTTGTCGGTGCAGATGTTCATGATTGTTCTGATCAACTTGGGTGCCTTGCGTCACGAGACTATTGTGTGCCGCTACAACCCGGACGTCCCCATTACGGACCCGCTGCTGCCCACCGGTTGCGCGAACCTGATCCCGATCCGGAACTGGGTGAATCGCTGCATTGCCTCCATCTTCATCGTCTTCTTCATCTCGTTCATTCCCCTGGTTGTGCAAGAGTTGACCGAGCGAGGCTTCTGGCGTGCGGCGACTCGTCTGGCCAAGCAGTTCGGCTCGTTCTCCTTCATGTTCGAGGTGTTTGTGTGCCAGATCTACGCCAATTCCATCCAGCAGGATCTGTCCTTTGGCGGCGCCCGGTACATTGGTACTGGTCGAGGCTTCGCCACTGCGCGGATTCCGTTTGGCATTCTGTACTCGCGATTCGCCGGCCCGTCCATCTATCTTGGAGCTCGGTCCCTGATGATGTTGCTGTTTGCCACAGCGACAGTGTGGACTGCGGCACTGATTTGGTTCTGGGTCTCGCTGCTCGCGCTCTGCATCTCCCCATTCCTGTTCAACCCTCACCAGTTTGCTTGGGACGACTTCTTCATCGACTACCGGGACTACTTGCGGTGGCTTTCTCGCGGCAACTCTCGGTCGCACGCCTCTTCCTGGATCGCGTTTTGCCGTCTGTCCCGGACTCGCATCACTGGTTACAAGCGCAAAGTCCTCGGTGTGCCCTCTGAGAAGCTGTCTGGCGATGTCCCTCGCGCGCGGTTGGGCAATATCTTCTTTGCCGAGATCCTGGGACCGCTCGTCCTCGTTGCGGTCACACTGGTGCCTTATCTGTATATCAATGCTCAAACCGGTGTCCGTGACAACCCCAAGCCGACGGCGTCTCTTCTTCGGGTTGGTATTGTTGCGCTTGCGCCCATCGGTATCAACGCCGGTGTCTCGCTGCTTATGTTTGCCATGGCCTGCTGCATGGGTCCCGTTCTGAGCATGTGCTGCAAGAAGTTTGGTTCGGTGCTCGCTGCCATTGCGCACGGTGTCGCCGTCGTTGCGCTCCTGGCTTTGTTCGAGGTCATGTTCTTCTTTGAGGGATGGAGCTTCCCGCGTTGCCTGTTGGGCATGATTTCCATGGTTGCGATCCAGCGATTCATCTACAAGCTGATCATCGCGCTGGCGTTGACGCGTGAGTTCAAGCACGACCAGGCTAACATCGCCTGGTGGACGGGCAAGTGGTACGGCATGGGTTGGCACTCGATCTCGCAGCCCGGCCGAGAGTTCCTCTGCAAGATCACGGAGCTGGGATACTTCGGCGCGGACTTTATTCTTGGCCACTTCCTTTTGTTTATCATGCTGCCGGCCTTGTGCATTCCTTACATTGACAAGTTCCACTCGGTGATCCTCTTCTGGCTTCGTCCAAGGTACGTTCCTTCTTCTCTCTAATCGCTCTATACACTGCTGACAAAGGTTTAGCCGCCAGATTCGTCCGCCCATCTACTCGCTGAAGCAGTCGAAGCTGCGCAGACGCCGTGTCATCCGCTACTCGATCCTCTACTTCCTCATGCTCATCGTCTTTGTGGCGCTGATTGCGGCGCCGCTGGTTGTCCGACGGCTGAATATCGATTTGCCGGACATTCCGTTCGACTTGATGCAGCCGGTCAACCAGGACAACAACGACACGAGCAGCATCTTGACTGGCAATAACCTGCCTGGCGGCAAGACGGGAGCCAGCAGCTTGGATGACGCCGAGGCCAGCAGCACGTCTAATTCGGACAAGTTGATGTTTGCATTCTAATCTGGCTTTCGTTGTTTTCTCTTTTTGTTTGCATGCTTTTACTGTACAGATAGACGCTTCGAACGGATTGCACGGGTCTGCAGTGTTGTTTGTCTGGTGAATGATTGGTATCCTTCGCTTGCATGTTATTGTCTGTTGCGTTGTATCCTAGGTCAATTGATTTTGTTGAATGCTTCAATGCTCTTGTCGTACTCGTATACTCCGTATTCAATGTGCCTACCCGTATTGCCGATACAAAATTTCATAGCAAAATTACTGTATCACGTGACCTGTCAACGGCCAGTCGGAGTCAGCGGTGCGGGTTGGTGTTTCGTGTCTCCCTATTCTTTCGGTCCCCCTTTATCTTTCTGTCCTGTGGTTTCTGAAAGTTGCAATTCGACGCGACTGTCGGCGTCGACCATACCGCCACGATGGATCTCCAGGAGGCCCAGCAGATGGCGGTCGCCTTGGTGCACCAGCTGGCGGACCTGTTCCATCGCGTGCCCGGGTCGGCGATTCTGCTGCGCTATGTCAAGTCGAGCTACCAGAATGATCCGATTCGGTCAGCAATTGAGCTGTTTCTGTTCCTGTTTGCGGTGCGGTACTTGCTCGCGCCCAAGTATTCGACCAAACCGGGCATTGTTGAGCTGTCGGAGGAGGAGATTGATGATTTGGTGGAAGAATGGCAGCCGGAGCCGTTGGTCGGGCCCATGACGCCGTTGGAGGAGAGTGAGGTGGAGAAGAGGCCGGTGATTGTTGGGTATGATTTTAATCCCACGAAATCTGCGTTTTGAAGCTGACTTGCAAAAGTCCGACCGGTCCCAAGGTTAAGCTTACGAATGGCCGCACCGTCGCCAACCTGGCATCGTACAACTTTTACAACTTCACCGCCAATGAGATGCTCAAGGAGAAAGCCGTCAAGACGCTGCGTACGTACGGTGTCGGGCCGTGCGGTCCTCCGGGCTTCTACGGCACTCAGGATGTGCATATGAAGACGGAGGCGGACGTGGCGGCGTTCTTGGGTACGGCGGCTTGCATTATCTACGCGCAGGCATTTTCGACGATTTCGAGCGTTATCCCGGCGTTCTCAAAGCGAGGTGATATCATTGTTGCGGATGAGGGTGTCAACTATGCGATTCGCAAGGGCATCCAGATCTCGCGCAGCAGTGTCCGGTGGTACAAGCATAACGATATGGAGGATTTGGAGCGCGTGCTGGCCAAGATTTGCCGCGAGCAGGCGCGGAAGCCGCTGACGAGACGGTTTATCATTACGGAAGGCTTGTTTGAGTCGTTTGGCGATATGGTGGATTTGCCAAAGATTGTACGTTGATTGTATTCAACTGGGATCAAATATCTGCTAATATGCACAGGTCGAGCTCAAACACAAGTACAAATTCCGCATTATCCTTGACGAGACCTGGTCTTTTGGCGTTCTCGGCCGTACTGGCCGCGGCGTCACGGAGCACCAGAACGTCGACCCCGCGGAAATTGACATGATTGTTGGCTCGCTCTCAGGTCCCTTGATTGCCGGTGGTGGTTTCTGTGCCGGATCCGAGGAGATTGTACACCACCAGCGCATTTCTGCGTCGGCGTACACCTTCTCGGCGGCTCTCCCCGCCTTGCTCTCCACTACAGCCAGCGAGTCCCTCGCCCTGCTCCAGTCCAACCCGGACCTCATCTCGCAGCTCCGTGCCAACATCAAAGCCATGTGGGCCCAACTCGACCCCCGCAGCGACTGGGTCTATTGCACCAGCGCGCCCGAGAATCCCATCATGATCCTGGCGCTCAAGCCAGAAGTTGTCTCGGCGAGGAAGCTCAGCTTTGATGATCAGCAGGTATTGCTGCAGGATATTGTTGATGAGGTATTCCCAATCTTCCCCCCTTCCGCCCTCGAAGAGAGACTAACAAATATAGGCTCTTGCAAATGGCGTTATGATCACCCGTCTGAAATACCTCGCCGATAACGTCTCCCCGAAACAACCCGTCAACCCGGCCCTCAAAGTCTGCATCACCGTGGGTATGACCCGCAAGGAGATTGAGAAGGCGGGCACGGTGATCCGGCATGCGATTACAAAGATTATGTCGCGGAGGCGGTAATCATCATGACCACGGAGACTGTATTATTATTATTGTTACTTATTATTACTGATGAACGATGATGGACGACCGGATGAAGGAAGGGGGTTGGGCTGGGTCCCGGGTCTCTATTAAATTCTCTGTGCTTGCTTGATTGAGACGTACATACTATGCAGAGGGTAGAATATACTTAATCTAATAATAAGTTATTCCTATTAAAAGATGCATCCAGACACGATGTAAATAAAAAGAAGAAAACATTCTCGTAAATCATGGCTCATGAGTAAGTAGTACTAATTAGTTGTATTTGTATTTACTCCAATCCTGCCCTCTCCATCCCTTGCTCAATAGATTCGATTCCACCGTCTTGCGCGGTGGTCGGCGCCGTTGCCGCTGCTTGCGGTGATGACTGTGAAGATGACGACGACGGACGATGCTGCGGTTGATGTTGCGGGTCATGGTGCTGATGGTGTGAAGGGGGAGGATTATGATGATGATGATGATGGTGATGATGGTGTCGTCTCGCCTTGGGCGGTTCCGGCGCAACACCGCGTTTCCCACTACTCCGGCTGCGGCTACTACTATGGTCTGCGACGGCGCTGACACCGGCTGGGCCGGCGGCGACCGCTGCAGCAGCTGCGGCTGCAGTTGCAGCTGCCGCGGTAGGAAGAGGGGGGTGATGAGCTGCTGCTGACCGTCTCGGTGGTGGGACCGCCGGAGGAGGAGCGCGTGGGCGAGAGTGTGATCGCGGCGGCGGTGGAGGGGGAGGTTTCGTCGCCGTTGCTTTAGCTTCCGACTGTTGCTGCTGGTGCGGTGGCTCGTCTGGAACCGGGGACGGACGTCGGGGTGTGCGAGCCCGCGCGCGAGATCGGCGCGGGGTGGGTGGTTCCGGCGGTTTGTGTTTCTCGTCGTCCGGGCCGGATCCGGTTCGGTGAAGGTGGACCACACCGGGTGCTTCGCGTTGTGTGGCGACTTCGGAGACACTGTGTGGGGAGGAGGTTGTTTCTGCTCGGGGGAGGAGGAGGACGTCGTGCTCGTCGACGGGTTTGTCGGTAGTAGTGATGGTGGGACTTGTTGGGGGTGAGGGTTGCGCTGGTTCCGTGACTTGCACGTCCGGGGTTTGTACACCGGGTGGCGGAGTCGGTGATCGGGAGTTATCTCGGAGGAGCCACTCTACTTGTGAGCAGCGTGCGACTAGACGTTTTGTCGTTTCGTCCGCCTCGGCGAAATGCGCGATGCGTTCTTCATTTCCCTCGCCGTCGTCGGTCCCGTCCTCGGCATTGAACTGGCGATTGACCAGCAACCCCAGCGTCCGACGGATCTCATTGCGCTTGTAATGTGGCGGGTCTTTGAGCTGCGTGTGTGCCAATAGCGGATGCAGCACGCGCAGGTAAGTGTGCCTCAGCGCAACGGCTTCTGGGGGCAAATCCAGCAGATTCCGAATTAGGATGTCGACCAGGACGTGCAGGTCGTTGGTATAAAAGTACTCGCATGTCGCGGGTGTTGTGAAGATTAGATAGAGAAGCTTGAGCGTAAGGAGCTGGAGGGAGGTTTCGCCTTAGACAGTTAGCATTTTAGTTGATGGCTGGCCGGGGTAGACGTACCCTCCCGGTTGAGTAAGAGAATAATGTTCTCGCCAAAGGTCTTGTACCGGTTGCCGTGCATGGCGAGGATCTTGATGACCTTGTTCGTGGGGGGATTGGCCGTCGGGGAGCTGGGATCGTGCGCGCACACCATGAACTGTTCATTCAGGACAAGCTGCGACCATTAGCCCTAATCCAACCAGTCCAGAGTCAAAATACTCACCAACACTCGGATGACTGGGTAATGATACGGATCGCTCGCATCGTCGGAGAGCCCCTCGATAATATCGAACAAATGGCGGACCAAGCCGTCCTCGACCTGAACTGTCCCGAGGAAAGACAATAAACACAATCAGCCCAATCTATCCATACGAAAAAAATATCTTCCACCCCTTTCAAAAGGTTTGCAGCACACCCCTCCCTACCCAGGTCCTCAAGCTTGACTTTCTGAATCCGCGCCATCTCATACAGCAGCTCCATCACCACACGGTGATGCCGCCCCGGAAGCTGGACGAGCTGCAGCAGGCGCGGAAAGCATCCCTCCTCGTTCATCAAAAAGAACGTATCCTCGTGGCGCCGGCCGTCGACTAATAGAAACGATGCGATCAGGTGTAGCATATCCCCGTCGTCCTCCTGCAGGAGGCTGTGGATGATCTGGCGGCGGACGTAGTCGGCATGGTGCGCAAAGAGCGGCGACGTGCAGAGTTGGTACGAGCAACGGGTGAGATCGTCGGGGGTGCAGAGAATATCATCTGCACGGCTTCCTTTTAGCAATCAATTTCTCTCGAATGATGTACAATGAGGGGTCAAGAACCTTTATATCGAATCGCAAACCCCAGAAACTCCCGCAACGCATTGTCAATCCCCTCATACGACTCGCCCGGATCAGCCACAATATTCCCCAACTCTACATCCCCGTCAGCATTAATCAACTAACTTGAAAGATCGAACGTCATACCATCCCAGAATTCCTCCTCGTTCGCCAGCGTATACGAGACCTCGCCAACCTCCATTGCCTGCAGCGAGCGCTTGTCGTCGACTCAACTCTGCTTCGGCCGGCGAACGCATCCCGGAATTAAGAGTCGGGAGTTCCTAAGTTTAGGTCAGTCGTAGGAGGGACTTGGGTGTCTCATTGATCTCGTTTCTCATTCGCTTTCTCTGGTGATGCTGCAGATCACACAGCTTGGGCCAGCGGGTAACCCGGACTGCGTTCACCGCCTTCTTATCCTTACAAACTAACCCTAACCCTAGGTATAATGATTCCCAATTTTATTAAACGGCCCATTATTAGGTACACGTATCGTACGCTATGTCGTGACCCATATCTAAATGGTCATAATCATACAGCCCGGAATATTCTGATTTGTTACTGAGCTTCATTGCCCACCCTTGGTCGTAGTAATGGGTGTGCCTCGGTGTTGCTGCAATCGTTAGCCTGCCCCTCAGGTAGAGAATGCCGAAGGGTACTTACAAAACGTATTCATCCAAACTGATCACGTCCGGATCACTGAACAACAGGTAAAAGTACTTGAGCGTCTCCGCGAGCCAAAACGACTCCATCCCGTTCGATTGGAAGGGAACTTTCCGAGTGACGTCAAAGATGGCCGAGTCCGCCAATCCTGTATGGCATGCCCGCGAGACTGCCAGGAACATCTGCCATCCCTTTTCGCGCCAAGATGGATCGCCCGTTAGTCGGAACATAATGAACACAGATTCGATCGCCTCCGGTCGCAGGATGTAGGAGCGCGCCGGGATGTCGACGAAGCCCGGCGGAAGTCTCTCCTCGCGGATGCGTGCCACTGCGAATTCCTCGTGGGAGAGGACCGAAGGCGACGGAAGGAGACCATCGCTATCCTCCGAATGCACAGGCTGCTCCAAGGCCGGCTTCGGAAGCGGCTTCCTTTCCGGCCCAGGGACATCACGTTTGAGAATCTCGGCTTTGGCTTCGTCTTCTTCGATCTTCTGTTTCTTCAACTCTCCCTCAGACACATGGTCCGCTGGGTTTGGTTTCAGCTGCTCCTTAGGTTTCGGTAACTGCTTTGACGGCGACGGCACGTTCACTTTCTTAATGACGGCCAACTGCCGCTCGTGCCATGCCTGCGCTTCCTGGATCCGGCGGTCCGGGTCCGGATCAAGCACGTTATAGTACCGCTCTTGATCCCATGGACACGAACGCACATCCTCGCAGGGCACCACCAGAAACTTCTCCGGCATGATGCCTGTTGTCGTCGATTCGTAAGCCCAGACGCAGCCGTCCGTCAACTTCGCAGCAATATCCAGATCGCCCTTGATCCCAAACAGCTTCGAGCCGATGGCGAACATGCCTCCCGCGAAGCACGTCAGATGTGTCCCTTCGTAGCTGTACTTGACTGGCTCCTCTTCGTCCAGCTCTCCTCCCCCTGTTCTCTTCCTCTCGTCCTCGTCGTCATAATTGGGGTCGCGAATCTGCACAGTGGCAATGAAGCGGATATCGCGATCCTCTTCCTTGATCATTGGCCGGAAAAGGAGCTTCTCGCGCACCACGTCCATAGAAGTCTCGTACAGACGACGGTACGTATCCTCCAGCCCGCCCAGGAGCATGTACTCCTTGGGGAAATACTCGTACGCGGAGTCCGACAAGCCACCAAGCCCGAACGAGTCATACTTCGAGCGAGGAGGCGAGACCAGTCCCTGCTTCTCGCATTTCGGGAGGCTGAACAATCCCGTCGCTGATTTCGACGACGACGTTCGTGTTTTGCCGGCTTGGCTGTAGTCTGCCGGCTCCGCGTCGGCCGCAAGACCAGCGGAGTCCCCACGCTTCTGAATTGTCTTGCTCTTGTCGGTGTTCTTGACGGTCGTTCCGGCATTTGACGACGACGCTCCATTGCTCTTCTTGCTGGAGTCTTTGGCGGAGCGCTTCTGCATCTTGCAACCCGAGGCATCGACAAAGTGCGGCCACATGCCAGGCAGTCTGGTATTCTTCTGGGATTTCTCCAACTCATTGGTGATCCGTGCAATGGCGTCGTAGTACGTGTTGTTTTTCGTCAGCTGAGCCAGACGGGTAAACTCCACGGACAAGGATCCCAGTTCTGCCAGAACAACCTTCCTGCCCGCACTGCGCGGCTTGAAAGCATAGGCCCTGTCACCGTTAATTGATCCAATCACGACACAGTCCCCATGCGCAAACTTACGGCTGCCACCTGTAATACGTCTCAGGCATTCGGTTCGGGGTATCGAACGCGCCCATCAACACGTCGGCCAGCTCGACGGCCTTCTCCAAGAGAACCGGGTACTGGTGCGAGGACACATCGTATGCACCGAGGAGGCCACCCAGATACCGAATTACCGTTTCAAACAGCGGGATTTCCTCGCGGAAGGTTGTGGTGAAATCAATCTTCTTCACCTCCTCCACGGCAGAGGCGAATTCGTCCTCTAGACCCATGATCCACAGGGTATCCAGTGCATCGACTAAGGTGGCACCCCAACCCGCAAACGGATCGCGGTAGCCACCCGAGACCGGGCGGACTTCGTCGTGGCCCATCGCATGGTCACGATACCCTTCCCACGCGTGCACAAAGGTATCCTTGATTAGCGCGAGCTGCTGCAAACGCCGCTGCTTTTCCGTAGCTGTTTCCTCCTTCAATGGCACCTGAAGCTTCGGCAGAGCTCTAGGATTCCCAGAAGGAAGTTTAATGAGCTCCTCAGGGTCCACAGGGAAATGCTCGGGCAGCTTGACCCAGTGAGGCGGCGATTCTTCTTCTTTGTCGTCCACCCCGACGCTGGTTTCGCCAGTCGAGATCCCTTTCTCCGGTCGCTTCGAATCGGATGTCTTCGCGCCGGGCTCGGCCTGTTTCGAACTTTTGGGCCCTGATACTTCCACCGGCTTCGACGGCAGCGGCTCTTGGTCAATAACAGAAGCTAAATCGGTATCCTCATCGTCGTCGGTAAAAAGAACATCCTCATCATCATCCACTAGTATATCGGTACTCGGCTTTCCTTCCTTGGCTTCCTGCACCTTGTCTTCCGGTTTGAACCCATGAGACGACTTCTCATCACTCTTCCCCGTATCCGGGATGACGGGAACATCTGCAGGTGGCTCCAATTTCACAGCCGGCGCTGGTTCCGGCTGTCGGTCGGCGAACCAGACGCTTGTGCGGACGAGCTGTAGGAACACGATGGTGAAGACGGCGACCAAGAGGATTAACAGCCGCCCCCTGCGCGTTCGAAACATGGTGAACTATTGACTCGAGAAACAGTCTTCGACGGGGTATAGCGAAGGGAAGTCAAGAGACTGTGCGCCGTCCTGGTCCAGCGCGAAACAATCCGTTGAATCGGCCCTGTGTCGCAAACGGCGAGAATCACAGCATCACCGCATGTCCGAGGTGTATATCAGCAGTATGGAGCGACAACTCTTCGTTTTCAATCTTGTCGGGGCCAGTTCAGCTCAGAAGTGAAAGGGATGAATTGGTGTTGCTGCAACTATTGGGCCGGGCTGAACTGAGTTCAGCCAAGGACGTTGGCGAGCAAGCTCTCCGTCCAGATTGACCGGATCGGACTTGGAGCCCTCTGGGCGGGCCAGACCATTAATCAGACTTGTCCAGTTTTCTATCCTCCGCTCTGAGCTCCCAGCGGGCCCAGGTCCCAGCATCTCCCGCTCACTGGCTTGCCCAAAGACCTCAAGGTCGCGAACGACCGGTGCCTATCACGTGATCTATGATCTGCAATGGATCTTGGGGGAAAATGGGGAGTGTTGGCATCATCGATCTGTTTACTGTTGATCCTTCCGAAAGCCCTAATACGATGTCAGCTCGATAAACGTATGGGTATATATGTGTTTCTATTTTCCTTCCAGGGTTTCCCTGTACTACGTAGAGGACGTTAAAGGGAGGAACACATCCATTCCATCGAGCTGACAACGTATGGAGCTTCAGGCGTGTGATATTGCTGAGGGAATCATCCAAATGCGGACAATACTTCGAGTAATGCCGCATTCAGTATACTCTGTGTGCTCATTCTCATTCATCATTCCTCAGCCTCAAATCCCTGGCTTTCCCAAACCATTTTGGCAATGTACACGAGCTCATTCCGGCCCAGCTCGACATTCTTTTCGCTGGGACTGGCCGGCGGACGGAGGAATAGCCGTTCGAATTCGATAATCAAGGGGACTCCATCTACGACGACGTTGTCGTTGTTTTTGGAGATGGAGATGGATTGCTCTCGGCTGGGTTCTTTGTCATGGCCTCTTGCCCACTTCTCGATGGTGATGCTTGGGTTGCGTCGGTTTACACGCATTGTGAGGACGACCTGCACCGCCCCATCGGCCTGTCGAAGCCAATATTTGACATCACTCATCAGTTTTCTGGGCATCTCCCCCACGGCCACCTCGCACCACGGTCGGCCACTCCTTCGTCCATCCCCTGGGTATTCTCCGTGGGCGATACTGCCCATCCGGTTTCTTCCACCCATCATTTCCGAACCGATCGGTTTTTCCACCGGGTTTCAACTTGGTGTCCATCCCATCGGCTCGAGGGCCTTCATCAGACGATAGGTGAATAGCGAACTGGCAACTTCGTGTTCTTCTGATACCAGCATCTGGACGAGCAACAAACGTTGTTTTCTGTCAAATGAACGCCAGATTTTGGAGACGACATCATCGTCAGAATTGAGGAAGTCATGCGTGAATGTTTCTTCATCTACACCTGTGAAGAGAACCCATTCATTGTCTTGCTCGTCCCGCGCCCCATTTTGTCGCCGTTTCAACGCGATCTCCTTCCTGATGCTCCAGAACTGCTCTATCCCTTGGTATGGATACGTTCGACTTCCAGTCCCAAGTCCAGAAAGCCTCCGTCCTTTTGGCTGTTTGCACCAGGTACAGCGAATGTTTCTTGGTGCATTTTGCTTTGATGAGGTAAATGATTCACTTGAATTTCATTCGAGAAGAGGAGCCGCGTCTTGTGTCGTCGTCTAGACTCCAGAAAGTAAGTTCTCAATATTTTCATAAGGAGCATCGACACTCCCGAGATTCATTACGTCAAGACCATCTTACTAGATATTGCTACTACATTTCAATCCCGATATTTGGTACAGCAAAGTGAGAGCAATAAGTTACGATCTTGCAGCAGGAACTCTTCTGTCTTGATTCACAAGCGATTCCCCGGGTTGACAAGCCGAGGCTGTGCATAATGGTGGTAGATTGTCCGTAACTAATGAACTCTCCTCACTCATCAGCCGATGCCGTATTCTTCCTCTTGGAATCCTTTGTTTCACCAGACATCCATAGCAAGCTTGGTCCACTAAATCCTCACGGGCCAGTTCGATATCTTTTCTTTGGACTAGCCCGTGGAAGGAGGAGGAGTCGTTCGGATTCGATGAACGAGAGGACCCTCAGGGACAACAATATTGTCGTTGTCGTTGGGAAACGGGGATCAATTACTCTTGACGGCGTTTTTCATCATCACCGGCATCGTTCCTTGCTTACTTCTCGATGGTGATGTTGGGGGTGCGTTGATCAAGCCCGATTATGGAGTTGCTACGGCCAGGGAAAACTAGCATGAAGTGTACGCAGGCGAACAATTGCAATGATTATATCCCCCCCAAAAAAATGTTGTGATTCATGAGCAGTACTAACTCGTAATGCTCCAATATATCCCTATTGACAACCCAAGTAATACCCACACAACGCCCCATAAAACTGTGTAGTAGGAGTTAGAGATCTACCGGCGCCTTCCCACCTGCTCGCGCCTCAGTGCCGGCTTTCTGGAACTGATGGATCAGACCAAGAACGCCTGCCTTCTTCACAACGGCCTCGACATCGTTGTCCTCATCCCCACCATCACTGTCGTCTGTCTCCCCAGCGAGATTCATGCGCCATGATCCCTCCAAGTTCCCGTCGCTGGTCGCCACCGCGCCCGTGGAGTCCTCACCACGACGGTCCGCCTGTGCTTGGACTTGTGACGTGTCTTCCGATTCGGCAACATCGGCGAGCGTGTCACTTGGTTGGCGAGTTGTGCGAAAGCGACCCTGTCCGCGGTCCTGCGCGACCGTCCGGAATCCCGACGCGGACGGCTGGTGGTGTGGATCCAGTAGCATCGAGGGGAGCGGCGATGGGGCTGTGGTCGGGCCTCGCTGAGTGGGCGGGCGTCCCATCGGCGCGGCCACAGGGGACTGCGGGAACTGCCGCAGGTTCGTCGCATCGCGCGGAGCTTCCATCGTGCCCAGGCCCGGAAACGCTGGCGGTGGATGGAAGCGCCGCCGAGGAGCACCCGTCCGCGGATCTGTCCCGTAGCTGTCCAGGAAGCCGTAGTACGATGCCAGCATCTTCCCGTCCTTGGTCGAGTAGTAGTCATCACGGAGGTCGCGGCCGGGCTGGCCAGGCCCGCCTTGTGAGATAACATTGGTACCCTTTTGGAAATTGAAGACAGCGAAGGAACACACGTAGCCGAGCCCATCGACGTGGACCGTGAATTCCCGAAAGAAGTCGATGATGCGATCGCTGCACCGGGGGAGGCTGAACCAGAGTACAAACGGAGTGAAGATCATGCTGAGGATCTCTTCAAGGAAAATGACGATTTTTCGCTGGTAGAGCATGGTAAACTCCTGCCGCACTTCGTCCGTGTGCATCCGTCCCGTCCAATGCGCCGGACAGTAGTGCGTGTACTTGATGACCTCCATCAGGGCGAATTCCGGATCAAACACGTCGGTCTCCTCTGGACATAGCCCGCGAGCAATGGCCCAGATGCTGCCAAGCATACCCAAGTAGAACAACACCGTCCGATCATGGGTGATCTCAAAGCCCAAGAAAAGCTCTGGGTCCAAGAGCGACGCAAGAGCCAACACCGAAGCAAGCGCTCCAGCGATGAATGCCACAAACCGAGAAAACTGTGCCGTTTTGTCCTGCGGAAATTGTTCGACATAGCGGCTGGCGAACGGATACGACATGTTCATGCGGCGCTCAAAAAGGTGCCACAGCTCGTTGAATTCCCGAAATTTCCACTCTGCCAGCGGCGTGTATTGCCGCGATCCAATTTGAGATGGATTCTTTTGGTACTCGGTGAAGTAGCGGAAGAAGTAGTGCATCATGAAGTAGACAACGATGAATGGAGCAGTGAAAATGTTCATCACACCGGCAAAGATGAAGCGCCGACGGAGTCCCTCGCTCAATGCGCGCCTATGCGTCTCTCGGAGGAAGATGGGCCGCACTTGACCCTGCTCATTGAACACGTAGTCCATCACGCACAGATTTAGATTCCACTCCAGTGTGCGGGAGAAGAGTTGCCGGTTACGCAGGAAGGGCAGGGGTAGCGTCAGGTCGAGGATGTCCTTGTTGAACAGAGCAATGAGGTAGTTTTCCTTACGCATCAAGCGATTGGCAATGTCATGGGCATCCATGCGCTGCTTTGACTGGCTGCCCAGGAACCTCCGGTGCTTGGCCGACATTGGGGCTGCCGTGGCCGGATTGGCATCCCGCAGCGTCATCAGGCGGCTGACAACCTCCTGCCAGGAGATTGTTTGGATCTCGGAGTCGGGGATATTGAGAAGATACAGGTAGAAGTCATGCATGTGGCGGAGACGCGGAATATCAAGAATGTACTGCATTAGCTTTCCGATCCAGAAGAACGTAAACAGCCACAACAGGAGGGTAGAGGATGTTGACATGCGGGCCATGCATTTTGGAATTAGAATATCCTCCAATTTCCTGCTGTTTCGCACCTCGCGATAGTTGATACAGTTGGTCAAGAAGGTGCTGAATCCCACAACGAATGCTAGCGTCAACAGATTCAAGATTCGATGCAGCATGATACTCCAAATCCCATTGCCGATAAAATAGATATATACGTCCTTGAGGAAATTGTCGAGGTTTTCGACGTTTGTCCAACGCCACATGGCCTTGTCCCGCGGACTAGCCGACGCCAGACCCGGGATACCGCCGTCCCCTCGAGGCCGGGGCGGTCCCGGCGGTGGTGTTGGCGGGTGGAGGGGCTGCTGTGCTCGAGCGGCCTCCCAGCGACGGCGCGACGCATCTGGCGACTTCCACCTTGCTGACGCGCCTGATCGCGATCGGTGATGCTGAGGCGGCGGCGGCGGAGGCTTGGAATCTTCATGGACATCGGCGCCTTCGACGAGGAGCGAGGCCGGCACGTCATCATCGCCTTCCTCGGCCTCCAGTGCCTGTGGCGACGTGCGTAGCCATTGCGGCCGTGACGCATGACTCCCTCGCGGTTTCTTCTTCACTGGCCGGCTGCCGGACGAGGGCCCCGGCGGCTGCTGGCCCAGGAACGCCGCGCTCTGCGTCGTCACTTGGTGATCGGCATCGTCGGGGCGAGGTCCCTGCAATGGGGTGCGACTATTCTCATCCCCCAGCGTCATCCCCGCTCGTTCCTCCACATCGGAGTCGTCCGAGGCATCGTCGTCCTGCCGAATCGTCTCGTAGATGGACGGCGAGCCCGTTGACCGCACTAGTCTCGATAAGATATTGGGATTCATCGTGAGCGTTGTGTTCTTTGGACGCCCAGAGCGGCACGACAGCTCAAGTCATGGCTGCGGTGCAATTGGGCGGATGATCAGGACCTTCAACTGCGTGTAGGCGGTCATATGAAGCTATGACCATCTGCCACTGCCATGAGCTCGACCTACTGTGTCCCGTGCCTCGCGGCCGACCCCAGCCGTGCCAAGCAGCGTCTTGGCAGGTTCACGTGATTGACGACAATATTTATGCCTCAGGCACTCAACTGAAATCTGCCGCTGTCGCTTTTGTAAGGGCCCGTTGGTGAAATGGAGCGATGGTGGCAAGGAGCGTCATTCTCACTCCCAGTGCCACAACCGGGCATGTGGACTAGACCAGTTGATTGCCAAGTGTTGACATCATTGACTCGGCTATCTGTGCTTTGTGGAGGACCCTCCATTTCTCCGATGCCCACAATCGGCAGCAAGCCCTACTCTCTACATCTCAGATCTCACCATTTAACGCCGCTGATGGCACTTTGATTCTATTTCCGGTGGCGAGATCCCGTCCGGGATCCTTGCAAATGATGAAGCTTATGAAAATTATGAAAATAATGACTCTGATCATGCGGCCTCGTTGTTCTATCCTGCACCGATTCCTCCCGAGAAGCGCCGTGCTGGAGTTCAGCGGGGAGTGCAAGAGAAGTACCTCCACCAAGCCAAGCGATTGTTCGTTTCGAGTGCGTCGTAAGTCACTTTGGCATAACTGCATAAGACGATCCGTCCCTGGCAGCAGCACAGAGCCCCTCCCGTACGTATCAAAGCGTCCAGCCGCGCCGGGCCGCCCTGGCCCTGGCATTCGTGCCGGAGGAACCGCCCTGGAGGAAAGCGTTCATGCAGGGGATCCGCTCGGCGCGTGGGCGGTTGCTGACATAAGCAGAGGTCTTGGCGTCTTCTTGCCGTGGGGGGGAACGGCCCGCATGCATGGTCCACCGCTTTTCGCTCAGGCGAAATTCCAGTCCCCCCCCCCAACACGGAAGGGAACAAGGAATTGCTCAAATAATTCGCTCGACAAATTAGACCAAAAATTCATTACAAAATGAAAAAGAAATTTAGACAGTGAGAAAAAGCCGGCCGTTTTTCCTTCCCCTCGTATTTCCCTCTGTGTGTTTCTCCCCCTCCCCCGCCCGGCGCCCGCCCTTCGCTCGCCCCTGTAGACTTTTAGACTGCTTAACTAGAGCCTATTCTTTCTGGGCCGGCATGCGCTTCGCCAATCTCGGCATTCAGCCCTTCCTCTCGCTGCTGTGAGTGATTCTAGGGATGCGAGTCCCTTTGCTGATCTGGCCATTTCAATTCCCTCCATTGCCCCCGACTTAACGCTGCATCCCTTCCCCCCTTTGTCCACTCGCTGTCCATCGCCCCAACGACCGTTTCCGGATCCGTCGGTGATCCTGAAGCGTGCTCCATGCGGTGCGGCGGTGTGTCCTGAATTGACGAGATTCATCGCGTCCCACTGGCAGCGAGGCAGAGAGCATCGCTGCCGCTAACGGAACTGCACGATGGAAGAGGACCGCCCCAATATGGCGCGTCGCAATTCGACGCCCTACACCAGGCCCTTTGAGCGACGACCCAGTAAGAAATCATCCTCCAAGGATCGTCATGGCATCATCTATACAGACATCATCCCGCCTCACTCGACCATCCGAACCGTGACTCCCGATTCGGCCGACGACCCGGGTGCTCAATCGCCCCTGTCCGAGTCGGACTTTGTGACGCGCAGCCTCGGCCCGTCACCGCGCTCGACGGTTCGCTTCAAGGGCTCGGATTGGGACCGTGACCGCGACTTTAGCCCGTATCAGTCCTCGGGTGCCGATGAAGAGGATCCGATGCCCCCGCCGCCGCCGGAACCCGCCAGAGTGCAGCGCGCCCGCTCGAAAACCACCACCTTGGAAGATCAGAGAAGTGAATTGTCGCCCGCTTCCTCGGGCCGCAGAAATCGGTTGGGGTCCATCAACACCCCAACCGCGTCCCTGACCTCCAAAGTCTCGCGGGAGTCCGTGGCCTCGATCGGCTATCCGTCCATCATCCAGTCGCCCAACGCATCAGCGACCGGTTCCTCGGGTCAGTCCAGCGGCAGCAGCCGTCCCCGGCTGACTAAGGCTCCTCCAGCCGACCTCCAGAACGCATCCCGCAGCCAGGCATCAAGCGCGTCCCCCGTGTCGCATGCGGACTCGGCCAGGATCTTGCAGCTGATGAAGACCACTTGTGGAAGAATGCATGGCATCCTCTCCTTTCGGACCAGCCCCAACGGATCTTGGACCTCTGGCTATTGTGCCATCAATGTGGCCACGGGCAGTCTAATCTACCAGGCAAAAGGGGAAGTCGCTCTGGCGAAGACGCTGATCCCGGATCTACGCGGCTGCCGAGTCCGTACCCTCTACGACCCCGAGTTGCAGACTACATACCTCAGTGTGTCAACGTATTCTTCAGGAACGACAATCCAGTTGAAGCCCCATGTACATGAGACGTTTGATTCATGGCTGGCTGCCCTGCTCTGTTGGCAGCCAATCCGTCCCAAGGGCGTGCAGAACAAGCGGACGAAGCCGCAGTCCGTCAACTTTGGCGAACGTCGTGTGATTGACCGCCGAAGAAACTCCGAGAGCACAATCCAAAAGGAGGCAGCCATCATCAAGATCGGCACGATGCATTTGTGGGAGCAACCGAATGCGAGCGGGCCGCCGCGGTTAAACCGGAGAGCATCCTCCCAACGCCAACAACAAGGGCAGCAGCAACAGCAGGAACGCGGACGCTCGTCGGCGTGGCTGGAGGTCAGCTGCATGCTGCAGGAAAATGGATACTTCAAATTGTACTCCAACAACATCCTCAAGGTCGCAATCCCGCTATCACAGCTATCGCGCTGTGCCGTGCAGCAGCTGGAGCCCTCGGTGTTGGATGACGAGTACTGCCTCGCCATTTATCCACAGTACGCTGCCCAGCCAATGACGGAGCCCCTCTCGCGGCCGATTTTTCTCTCGTTGGAGAGCCGGGTTCTCTTTGAGGTATGGTTCGTGCTGCTCCGTGCCTTTACGACCCCGGAACTGTACGGGCCAGAGTCCGCTCTATCCGATGACTCCAAGGGTCAGACCTCGACAACCGACATGTTCCGGATCGAACGGACGCTCCACGTCCGGATCACGGAGGCGAAGCTGACAAGAACAGCCGACCACCAGCCTTCGAAAGGCCGCACTCAGTCCCGTACTGCGGGTAGTGACAAAGGCCCGGTCAACGACTATTATACTGAAGTCTTGCTGGATGGCGATGTTCGAGCGAAGACCGCGGTCAAGCAGAATACAACAAACCCGTTTTGGCGGGAGGACTTTACGTTCTCGGATCTGCCACCCGTTCTCTCCAACGTCTCCGTGCTCTTGAAGACATTGAATCCGGCACAGAAAGATTGGACCTTGATCTCGCGGAGTCCGTATACAATAGATTCTCAGGACAACCCCATGGACATACTGGACGATCTCGAAGTTGCGTCGCACGACGCCAACTGCGGCCGAGTCGATCTCCGCCTCGACGAGTTGGAGCCGGGCGTGGACCACGAGAAATGGTGGCCGATCCTGGACGAGCGGGACCAGCAGATTGGAGAGATGTACATGAAATTCCGGCTGGACGAAATTGTGGTGCTGATGTCGCATGAATATGAGCCCATGTCCGAGCTCCTGCATACCTTCTCCAACAACCTCACGCTCAACATGGTGCAAGTCATCCCGTCCGAGTTGAATCAGTTGTCAGAGATTTTGTTGAACATCTTCCAGGTGTCCGGACAGGCCATCGAATGGATCTCGGCGCTGATCGAGGACGAAATCGATGGCGCTGGAAAGGATACCTCGGCGGCAACGCGTCTGCGGTACGCAACGCGGCTCCACTCCAACGAATCTAGGGAGTCGGCACATGACCGAGAGGTCATTGTGCGGGATCTGGGCCGGTCGGCCACCATCGAGGCGAACCTCCTCTTCCGGGGCAATTCGCTGCTGACCAAGGCGCTGGAGATGCACATGCGGCGGCTTGGAAGGGAGTATCTTGAGGAAACGCTTGGAGAAAAGATTCGAGCCGTCGACGAGAAGGATCCCGACTGCGAGGTTGACCCCGGCCGCTTGAGCCGGCAGAATGATCTCGACCGCAACTGGAAGAACCTTTTGTCCTTGACGAATCAATTCTGGGAGGCCATCGCACAGTCGGCGTCGCGGTGTCCGGCGGAGCTGCGGCGTATCTTCCGGCACGTGCGAGCCTGCGCCGAGGACCGCTACGGTGACTTTCTGCGCACGGTGACGTACAGCAGTGTTTCCGGGTTCCTGTTTCTTCGGTTCTTTTGCCCGGCAATTCTGAACCCGAAGCTGTTTGGTCTGATGAAGGGTTAGTGTGGTATTTTTGGAGCTGCCAAACCATCGTGCTCTTGCTGACTGACATGTAGAACACCCGCGACCACGAGCCCAGCGCACGTTGACCCTGATCGCCAAGGCACTGCAAGGGCTGGCGAACATGACCACGTTTGGAAGCAAAGAGCCATGGATGGAGCCGATGAACAAGTTCTTGACTAGCAACCGGGCGTCGTTCAAGCAGTTTGTCGATCAAATCTGCGCCATCCCCGCGGACCGGCCCGCGCGGACTGTATCTCCTCAGTACGCGACGCCGATTCAGATCCTCGGACGACTCCCACCGACGTCGAGAGAGGGCTTCCCCAGCCTTCCATTCCTGATCGATCACGCGCGCAGCTTTGCGGTGCTGACGAACCTGTGGCTGGAGAAGTCAGCCGGCCAGATTGACGACATGCAGGAGATCGAACCTAGCCTGGCCAAGTTTCACGAGCTCGCTTTGGCCCTGCAACAGCGGACGCGGGAGTGTCTCAGCAAGGCAGAGCAGGCCGAGCGGCCGAGTGGCAACCTAGAGGTCAAGTGGGAGGAGCTGGTCGAGTCGATGGATCGGCAGGCGACATTCTACGACGAGTCCTCATCCATCCCGACGACGCCGGGGGTGGAGGTGCCGACCTTTCCCGGGAGCAACCGCAACTCAACGGGCTACTTCTCCGCGCGGCCAGCCATGCCACGGCGATCCACCGACACTGCCTACACCGAGCGGCGAGTAGCTCCCGACGAAACAGAAGCCCCTGAGGTCGAAGAGGGGGAAGTAGAAGGGGGTGACGAAGAAGAAGAACAAGACCGGACACCACCGAGCTCGGCGTCCGCCACATTCGACACATCCCGCCTGCCCTTCGAGATGTCGCAACAACAACAGCAGTCGCGCAGCATCGCCAACGTAACATCGAAGAACTCGTCGCAGCACTCCCTCGAGAGCCCGAACGCGACGACAGACTCCAACAACAGCAAGTCTCGCCAGTCGACACTGACCAAAGACACGCGCAGCAAATATCGGTTCCTAGATCTCGTGCCGGGCCAGTCGCGGCGCAGTAAGCACAAGGGGGAGAACCGAGAGAATCGGGAGGATCCCAGTTCGCAATGAATCTTCTATCCACTCTACCCATGACTATCTACCATGAGCATGACTTGGATTTGGCTTTGATTGGATGACGGAAGTTTATGTTGTACATGTATGCTTGATGGCTTTGCACTTATTATACTCTTTTTTTTCTTTTTCCTCTTATTTTCTCTGACACAAGCATCGATGGTGTTGGATACCCTGTGGTGAAAATTACTTCTTTTTTTTTTTTTACCTTTGTCCCGGTCCTCGTTTTTGGACGGACAAACATGTTTCTTTTGACTTTTACTCCATGATGTGCGAGAGAGATTTGGCATATGAGCTGAGTTGGCCTTTTAGCTAACTAAACTAGAATTGCGATCCGGTTTTGTTCTATTCATTCAACTCCTCGGATGGCGTATTAGATCAATACCTCCTCCGTATGAAGAGAAGAATTAGACCAACCTGTTCCTTAACCCCCCTACCCATTACCCACCAGTATCTCTATATCCCTCCCAAACTCATTTGGGTATCGTAGATGAGGAGTTTGAAAATGGCTGATTATTACATCCACAAGCATACCTTCCCACTTGCCGTTCCTCCAACCACCCAGTTCTGCGTCCGATGCATCACCGCTACGGCCGGCACCGCCGTGATCACACTGCTATCCTCGCTGCCGAGCTGTGCTAGCTGGTCACCGCTAGCGGTGTACACGTCGACAAAACGATTCATGTTGGCGATGCAGAATCGCTGGATGTGTGGGTGGGATGTGGGTTGTTGTTGCCATTGAGGGCGGAGACTACATTATTACCGTCAATATAGGATGCATCATGGGGGCATGATTGTGGGGGAGAAATGCTTACATTGTCACCCATCGGCCAGTCTGGCAATTATGCCGCACGACTACGTCGGGTTTCATTTCGTCGTCCGAGAGCCGATGCCCCGGCTCCCATGTTGCGATACCGCGTTTGCCGAAATCGTAGAGTTTGATGGTGTCGTCGTATGAGGAGGTTGCGATGTGTCCTTTACTGCTGAATGCTGCGTGCGAGACGGAGAGGCGGCTCTCGTGGATGCCAATGGGTTGCGGCTCCGCATCGGCTTTCGAAGAGGTAAGCATCCGTAGATCCCATAACCGTAGGGTACGGTCCAGGCTGGCCGTCGCAAAGATGTGCGGCCGGAAAGGGCACAAACTGAACCCGCCGATTTTCTTCTCGGAGAGCTGCCATTGTTTCCCCTCGGACTTTGAAGAAGGGGTGCGGAGGTCATGATGGCCAAATGCTCCTTCAAGTGTTGTCCAGTAGATCGAGTGCGGATCCTCGTCAGCGGCCATGTCAATGCCCGAGATGGGCTCGTCCGTGGTCGGCGATGCCGGCGCATAGACCTCTGTCGACGTCATTTTTTCGAGGTCCAGCTCGCGGATGGAACTGTCATAGCTCGCTGTGTAGAGCCGTGTCGGGTTCTGGGCCGTAATGAGCATCGAGCTAATGGTGCGAGTGTGTGGCTTGAGCGTTGTGATCACCGGGTCAGGATCGTCCTCTTCTCCCTCTTCGTCGTTGCTATCCTTGGTCGGCCGTTCCTGGGATGCGTCAAAGACGCCAAGATGACCCATCTTATCACCAGCAAAAATCAAAGGCTTTGATTCCGATGGGTGGAAGGCCATGGTGTAGATCCGTTCAGGCGTGACTTTGATGCCTGCAATACACATAAGTTTTTGGTCCCGTATACACGTTAGGAAAGACCATACGGTTCGGCTCCCATGCCTCCCACAACTTCAATCCGCTCATCTCCTCGCGCAGCGCCTTCAGCTCTTTGTTCGTGGTCTTTTTCACATCCTCCTCTCCAAACGTCCGCTCATACGGCTTCGCAACGCCCTTCACCAGCGTATCAACTCCAAGAAGCGCATCTCCACTCAACTTTTGCCCGGAAACGAACATATTATCCAGCGTAAACGTATCCGATCGCCGCATCCGCTTCTCGCGCTCCTGCTCGCGCGCTTCCTCCGCGGCTTCCTCAGCCTTGCGCTTCGCGATCTCGCTGTCGGCTGCTAACCCGCGCAGGCGGGATGACATGCGGCGGACCACGGGGGTCTCAGGCTCCTTCTTCGGTTTCTTCGGTCCAGATTTCTTTTTCTGCTGCGATTTATTGTTATCCGATGGTTTTGTCGGTTTTGCAAACAGTCCAGCGGACTGCGCCTCCAGCGTCAACTTTTTGAGCAGCGCATCGCGTTCGGCGATGTTCGCGAGACGTTGCTTCTCGAACTCGGAGAGTTCCGAGTCGCCTTTGGAATCAGACATGATGTGTGCTTCGGATTAGATTTCGTCTCTCGTGTTGTAGGCCAATGCAATTTCAACGGCAGCAATTCAGTTGAATTATCATCAGACCAAACGCCCAGCGGATCTCGACGCGTAAAGTGGAACGCGGAAGCACGTGACTGATCGATAAGCTTTGATCAAATCGAGTTAAGCCCAAGATTTCGTCGTTGAAGAGCTTCATGGGAAAATGAACTGTTGATCAATTTCACGGGCCTGCTTTGCAATGTCCCGGCTGCTGCTTGGGTCTGCTGAAAGATCGCCTTTGCAATTCTTTGCGCATGCGCGGAGGTCGAGATCGCTGCATCGTAGCTTGAGTACCACAAGCTTTCTCCATTCAGCACCGGAGAGCAGCACATCAACAGAATCAAGACAAGAACAACAAGATGCAAGCGCCGAAAAGACGGAAGAACAGCCCGCACAGCCCACCGTATCCCGAACGGCATACCTCAAAAGACGAGCGGCGCAGCAGCTCGCCAAGCAATCGCGCAGGACACCGCCGAAGAAGACCACTCTGACGAAATCGGAGCGTGCTGTCTTTAAGAACCTGCTGGCAAAGCTCGAAGGATCGAGTGACGCACCCATCGTCTCGGAGAACCCAATCCCACAGGACGCAAAGCCGACGAAGGAGGCGCAGCAGATTTCCGAGATTCTGCGGGATGCGCGCGAGTTTGATCGGGGCGAACCGGGTGTGAGGTGGGCGGATGAGGACGACATCGCTGCTACTACCACACCGAGGGAAGAGGATAGCAGGCTGGACCAACAACGAGCTCAGACGGAAGAATCAGATCGTGTTCCGGAATCCATTGAGCCGCCGATCGAGCATGAGCCGGATCCAGAACTCCTTCGGGAAGACCTGAGTGTGACAAACGCCTTCCAGGCGCGTGTGCAAGAGGAAAGCGAGGCCATTGAGAAGGAACTCCAGGACGCCGCTCGCAGCGGGGTGGACGATTACACGCTGCTACAGCTCTCGGAGCGGCTCGTCTTTGGGCGGTTAGAGGAAGCTATCCGTGGGGCACAACAATCAGACTCACAATCGGAAGATCAACCAGCCCCTGCACCGCCGGACGGCGAAACGGAGACGCAAACACAGACGGAACCAGAACCCTCCCCCGCGGCCGTCGCGTCCGCGGTGTTTGCTCGCACGCTGGCGTTCACGGTGCATCTCCTGCGGCAGGAATACCCCGGGTCACCGATCATCCGAGAAGTGCGCGCTCTGATTGAAGCCCACGGCCGAATGGCGCGCGTCCTCGGAGCCAGTACAAGCCTTTACAACGAACTCATCAGCTTCTACGGTGACACGCAGAACGACCTGGCGACAGTGGTCGCGCTGCTGCGGGAGATGGAGGAGACGGGCACGGAGCCGGACATGATCACACTGCGCACGGTGCAAGACCTCGTTGCGGCGCGCAAGTGGGCGGCGCTGAGTAGGCGGCAGGAGCGCCGGCTACGGTCGACGCGCGATCCCCGTCGGTACCTGGCCAACTACGACGAGTCGGAGCAGTGGCGTGAGGTGGTCGCCAAGGATCCGGATCTCCAGGAGCTTGTCGGTACGGGGTCGCGGGCTGGCTGGGTGGATTGGGTCTCGAAACGGTTGAGGGGGGAGGAGGTGATGTCGCCGCGGCGCGAGGCGGGCCGTATGGAACCAGGTTAGAGAGACCGATGATGATTGTAATATACAACCCTACTCCCATATATATATAATACAGTTCATAATCCATCACGGAAAAAGAGCAGAGAAGGTGTTTTTAAATCTTCAATCCCCAACTCCGACCCAGCCCCACAGCCGTGCCAGCAACGAAGCCAAGATACGACTTGATATCCGTCCACTTGTTGCCAATGGCCCGCGAGTCCTCGAGACGACGCTCAACAAAACCCTCAGTGAACGAAAAGTCGGGACTCTGGTCTTGCGTCATGACAAGCTCGGCACTGGCATAGACAGACGACACGGCGAGACGTTTCGTATACCACGACGAATCGACCGACTTGTCGCCCGCCATGTAAAGGATATCCGACGTGAGAGCATGGAGCTCAGAGAGGGAGAGAGGGATGTTGGAAGGGAAGGACATTGTCGCGAGGGCCTACGTCAACTCAGTACCTTCTCCCAGTAATGAATCAGAAGAGGAAACTTACATCCTGCCACCGATGAATCACATCACGGTTCATCTTCAGCCGTTCCAGGATCAATATCTTAACCTTATCATCCACGGATGCGGAAGACGGCAACCCATCGAAAAGACCACCACTTTCGACCTTTGCCCGCAGCAATCCCCGGCGACTCGCCAGCCAGTACAGAATGAGATCCATCTCTTGCCGTGGGAACAACTGGATCGACACGTCAAGAAAGCCAACATCGCGCGCGCCGCGGATCAGGGCCTCCTTGGTGAAGCCGTGTGAGGGGATATGTTCGAGCGCCGCGGTCAGGATGGCGGTCTGCGAGTTGGTGTATTCATGCGTGGGAAGACGTGGGTGGAATTGCGAGTGGTAGGGTCGTAGACTCGTGGCTCCCGAGACACTCGGCATTCTCCATGGTGTGGATGGCCTGATGGTGGTGGCTTTGGCGATGCATTGCGTCGTCGAGGAGGGAAGTGGTCGTTGCGAAAGGAGACTCGCCGCTGCGGCGGCGGCTGTTGTTGTTCTTGCCGCTATTCGATGGTTGATTACGAGGGCCATTTTGAGTGCAATTGTCTTGATCTCTGTGAGAGATGGGAAGCTGATCGGATGCGGAACGGAGAGGTTCACTAGTTCGGATGGTTGTATTATTGTTACCGTAATTTACAGAGTTCTGTACATATATGGCATAACTTCTGTAATACAGCGTATGCCGATTCCAGATCGGCATGCATAAATAACCCTATCGCCGTGGATGGCTCTGGAACCCTCTGAATGACGTCGAACTTTAACGCGTCAAGTCTCCTATTCTTCAAAGCGGACTGGTTGATTGTCGTGTGTCTTGCAGGAAGGGCAGAATAGAACAGATTAACAGTCATTCACAATAAATACTCATCTGCGCTCACGTGTTTGAGCTCAGTTGTCGCTGAACAACGGGATCTCCGCTTCTAGTAGCCCGTTGACGGCATAGAAACCTCTTATCCGTCGCGATCCAGCAATGGATCAAGCCGAACCCCCAGTCTCTACCGACAACGTGCAGAGTCAACAAAATCCAGTCGCAAAGCGCTCGGCCTCCGAAGATCCGTCTCCCTCTCCCGACGCTAAAAGAATCAAAAGCGACCATGATGATGGAAGCGAAAGTCCGCCGCTACAGAGAATCCCTATTCCGGAGAAGGTACAATGACAAGACGTTAGATACTGTGAATACTTACTGATTGATACAGCCCGCAGTGATCGAAGAACGGAATGGTGAGATTGAATTCCGCGTCGTTAACAATGACGGCTCGCCGGAGAGCATTATCATCCTGACAGGCCTCAAATGCCTGTTCCAAAAACAACTCCCAAAGATGCCCAAGGACTACATCGCACGACTCGTTTACGACCGCGCGCATCTGTCCATGGCCATCGTCAAAAAGCCGCTAGAGGTTATTGGCGGAATCACATTTAGAGAGTTCCGACATCGCAAGTTCGCCGAGATCGTCTTTTGCGCAGTCGCTTCCGATCAACAGGTTAAGGGATACGGAGCACATCTCATGGCCCACTTGAAGGATTACGTCCGAGCCACATCGCCGGTCATGCATTTCTTGACATATGCGGATAACTACGCAACGGGATATTTCCAGAAACAAGGGTTCACGAAGGAGATTACGCTGGACAAGTCCATCTGGATGGGATACATCAAAGATTACGAGGGCGGGACACTCATGCAATGCTCCATGCTACCCCGAATACGTTATCTAGAAGCCCCAAAGATGCTTCTCAAGCAGAAGGAAACCGTTCGCGCCAAGATGCGCGTCCTGAGCAAAAACCACATTGTCCACCAACCGCCAGAACAATGGGCCACCACGGGGGTTGTCACCCCCATCGACCCGCTCTCGATCCCAGCGATTCGAGAAACTGGCTGGTCGCCCGACATGGATAAGCTGGCGCGTGAACCGCGGCGTGGGCCTCATTTCAACGAGCTGCGCCGCTTCCTTAATCAGATTCAGAACCATAAACAGGCATGGCCGTTCCTGCAGCCGGTTAACAAGGACGAGGTGCCCGACTATTATACCGTTATCACGAACCCAATGGACCTCTCGACCGTCGAAGAAAGACTGGAGAATGATTACTATTCTTCTCCGAGGGATATGCTCGCCGACCTCAAGCTGATATTCAATAACTGTCGGCAGTATAATGATCCCTCGACAGTGTACGCCAAGTGCGCGAACAAACTGGAAAAGTACATGTGGAGTTTGATAAAGGAGATTCCGGAGTGGCATGACTTGCTTGACGAACAATAGGGTGCATCATTGTCGGAGTTCAGGGTGGTGCAATAGAATATCGGCGTGGAGCGCTCTCTCCTGCAGCATTGGGCAATGCCATGGGAGGAATTTGTCCATATTACCACTATCGTTGCATACCCGCATATCAGAAATTAAATCATAGTAGTACTGTACAGAGTCGTAGTCAAATTGACTACAACAGGCGTTTACCCTGACAGCAGCTGTCCTAATAAGAAGCTATACGATCTTGGTGCTCCATGACTCACCCATTCAGCCAGTAGTTATTCACTGGTGGTTTGCACGAAACTTTGATGTGATACCTGAGCGAATCGAACACTGTCCCCCCTCCTCCAGGAACTTAGATACCGTGTCAGAATTCCCAGTTGCGACTGTGGAGATAAAAGGCTAAAAGCCAAAATAGCGCCCGTCTTTTCGACAGCAGATCGAACTGCGCCAGGGTCCAATCAGGTCCTCTCTGCGGTAAATTGGCAAATAGATTAAACATCAACGGCAGATCTCAAGAGCATTGGCTGGAAGAATTCAGCGTTCTTGTTTACTGTAGACGAATCTAGACCAGAATCACGGTGGTTTGAATGCCATTGTCAACAGGTTGTCTTTTGGTGGTTGTAGGGAATCTCAAACGGGAGTTGCCACGGCAGACGGCCAAACCTCATTCCGCCGACCTCAGGTCTCCATAATTGACCTCCAGGCTCGACTTCCCGTTCTTCAATCCTTCCTCCCTCTCTCTGTGCCGGCTTTTTGCATTTCCCCGGACTCAATTGCTCTCTCTCGTCTGGCTGCTGTCTGGTGCTTGCGTGCCTGGCCTTTCTTCGCAGCGCCAGGTCGGCCTCCTTCCCAATCGAGACGAGACGCCCTCCCCAAATTCCCTTCTTTAAAGTCTCCCTTCCATCGCGCCTCATTTTTTTTCTCTGAACCCTCTGCTCTCCAATTTGTCTCCCATCCTCCCCCGTCACCAGTCCGGCTCCAACTAAAGAGGAAGGGGAAAGCAAAATTTTTTGTAATACCACGCTCATCGGAGTCCAATCCATCCCCCGGCAGCTCTGGTTGCTGTCGAGACGCGGGATCCCTGTTCGCGCCATCCTCTTTCGCCCTCACGCTTTTCCTTACCCATCCATCCTCTCTGGACTCTGAAAAAACATCATGGGTGAGTGCGCTTTTCTTTCCCTCTGAATCGCACCGGCCTGTTCTCCCGTTCTACCCTTCCTTTGTGCTCCCCCTTCCCCATCAACGCGCCTTCAGTTCGGCCGCGCCAGCCGCCGTCCCTCCCATAGCGCAGTCAGGGTTTCCTTTCCTCAAGGTTCCCTTTGGGGGCCCGCGGTCTGGCCCACCCCTCCCCTCTCTTGTTCCTTGGCTGCGATTTCTCGATCGGGCTTCCTATTGATTGCGCCTGCTGCACTGCTGCATGCCGCCGCGACTGTTAATGTAGCATCTTTTTTTTATCCTCCGCGCGATCTATTTTCCTCCTTCCCCTCTTCAGCACTACTCATCACCTCCTTCCTTTTTTCGATTTTCCTCTCTCTTTCCCTTTCCGCTGGATGCGATTTCCGATTGGGTCTATCTGTTGATATCATCCCTACTGACGCTTTCATTCCCACAGCGGACGTTTATCGACCTTATCAAGTAAGTCGGCCTTTCCGATTCTGGATCTCTTTGTTCCTGGCAGGGTCTTGGGGGTTCCCCGGCCGCCGTCGCAAGCGCGCCCTTCTTTGACTACTGTACTATCGTTCTCCCCATTCCTGAGCCAACCGCTTGGCGCCGAATATTCAAATGACTCAACTCCCCCGCTCGGTTCCATGCGCATCAGCCTTGCGCGGCCGGAGGCCCCCAGTGTACCCCCTGTTGTTGTGCTCCGATCGGGCCCCATCTTGTCCAACCTGGTCGCCGCGCTCTCTTTCCCCCATTCCCCATTCCTTCCTTTTTGCTGGCAACACTAACCTTTCCAAACTCAAAGCGGGAGCGATCTCGTTCGCCACGTCGGCGCTCGCGCAGTCCTCGTCGCAGTCGCCGTTCATACTCTCGTAGCCGCTCGCGCAGCCGTGACGACTATCGCCGCGGTGATCGGAGGTCTAGGTCTCCTATGAGTGGCGCTCCAGTGCCGTCAGGAGGATATTCGTCTTACGGGGGTCGTGGGGGTTCCGGCTCCGGGCGATCCTACGAAGAACGTCTTGCCGCCAAGGAACAAATGATGCAATCCGTCCGCGAGTCGTCCCAGCAAGACCGCCGGGTCTATGTGGGAAACCTATCGTACGATGTCAAATGGCACCATTTGAAAGACTTCATGAGGCAGGGTGAGCAACGTCAAGCGCGTGGCTGGGACAGGATTTCATTTCATCGGCCGAGTATGTTTGCTGACCAGATGCTGATGGGTATGCACTACAGCGGGAGATGTGATCTTCGCCGACGTGTTGCAGCTTCCGAATGGAATGTCGAAGGTGGGCGTCAATGTGTAGTCATGGCTGGTTCTTTGATTTCCTTTCCTCTGGTTGAAGCATACCATTTTGACGGACTGTTGGGTTGACGGGTTGGGCCTGGTTGTCCGGATATTGTAGGGTTGCGGGTGAGTCTGGGCCTTCTCAGTCGCTTTGACTGCGCCGTTTTGGTTTCTTTTGGTTTGCTTATCTTTTCTATTAGGATTGTGGAATACGCCACGAGGGAGCAAGCTCAGCATGCAGTCAACACTCTGACCAATCAGACCCTGATGGGCCGTCAAGTCTACGTTCGCGAGGTACGTTCGAACTTCTCTGAACCGCTTTTCGTTTTGCTAAAGCAGCCGATCGATAGGATCGTGAACCTGAGCCTCGTTTTGCGGGACCCCCGGCCAGGGACTTTGGTCGAGGTGGTTTCGGCGGTGCCGGCGGGCGGCAGCTTTACGTTGCCAATGTAAGTGGTCTTTTCCTGCCGTTCGTGGTTGACTTGCGAGAACGTGCTGTATTGATGCAGCGATCCGTAGCTTCCCTTCAACGTAGGGTGGCAGGATTTGAAGGACTTGTTCCGCCAGGCTGGTGAGTTTGAGCTGTAGTAGGCCGACTGGCAGATGGCCGTCGCTAACTCGCGTCGTACCCCTGCAGCTCAGCAAGGGCCCGTGATCCGCGCCGACATCCACACAGATCCCAGCGGTCGCCCCAAGGGCTCTGGCATTGTAGTGTTTGAGTCGCCCGAAGATGCCCGCAACGCTATTCAGCAGTTCAATGGATATGATTGGCAAGGGCGAACTCTGGAGGTCCGTGAGGATCGCTTTGCTGGAGCTGGATATGGCCCCGGCTACGGATCGGGTCGTGGAGGCTTCGGAGGATATGGCCGCGGCGGCTTTGGTCGCGGTGGCTTCGGCGCCCGTGGTGGCTATGGCGGCTTTGGCCGAGGTGGTTATGGTGGTTACGGCGGGTATGACGCGCCGATGGTGCCATCGGACCCCCCGAACCCGTTCACGGATTTTGCGACGGGTGGTGGAGAGCGAAGCGCGACCATCTATGTGCGCAATGTGAGTTTTGCCTTTCGCCGGGATCAATATCTAGGCACGACTAACGTAGGGTAGTTGCCATGGTCCACCTGCAACGAGGATCTTGTGGACTTGTTCTCGACCATTGGCAAGGTCGAGCGGGCCGAAATCCAGTACGAGCCAAACGGGAGGTCCCGCGGAACGGGTGTGGTGCAGTTCGACAACGCAGAGACTGCCGAGACTGCGATTGGTGCGTGCGACCCATTCTGACCGCGAAACACGGTAAAGCTAACGGATATGCAGCCAAGTTCACTGGCTACCAGTACGGTGGTCGCCCGCTGGGGATCACGTTTGTCAAGTACCTTACTCCGCCAGGCCAGGGCGATGCTATGGACACGGCGCCGAGTGGCATCACGCAGGATCAAATCATGTAACACTACGTTTACTCGTCCCTGCTCGCAGTTTGACCATCGGCTTGATACCTGTTTGTTGATTTGGGATGTTATTACTTGATGCCGTGAAACTATCTGGAATGTTGTTGTCAATTCGAGACTGATCATCATCTCATTCGGTGAATCAAAACATGCCTGTCATGAAAAATCGCAGACGTAACGCACATAAGGTCATGACACATGAAACAAGTACCGTATCTGCCCGTAACGAAGCCATCCATCCAGAGCATCCAGGGTATAACAATACAATTCTTGCACAAGCAGATTCATACAAAAGAAAAAACTTATGACGACGCCATTGTCTGACGAGGATACTTGCCCGGTATCGCCAGTAGATCGGTCGTGGACGTTCTCGTCTGTATCTTGGGAATCGCTTTCCCTTCCTCGTCGACATTCACATTCAAGTTCCCGTCCGGAGGCGTCGCTGGCGATTCAGCGGATGAAGAAATTGTCGTAGAGAGTTGCGTAGTTGCGGTGGACACTGTTGCGGTGCGTTTTCTGGTGTTTTCATTCTCGTCCTTGTTGTCGGGGGTCAGCGTTTGATCGTGTGGGCGGCGTCTTCCTCGCTGTTCGTCCTCGATATCGGGTACATCGCTAGGAGGTTCTACTCCGTCATTGTTGTTGTTGGTATTGACGATATTCGTCGACCGTGTCACGGTGGAGGTGGTCTGTATGTGTTGTCGGTCACCAATGTGTTGCTGTTGTGCTTGCGCACCGGGTTGACGCCGCGTGGCGCTGTCATCTTGAATTGTCTGTTGTAGTTGCTGTTGAGGAGTCGAGTGGGCGGACCGAGCGGCGCTGTCCTCGTCTTCGTCTTCGTCCTCCATAACGCCTCCGTCACTGCTCATTGAAGAATTCGTACGGATGTAACCGGTGCTACTCCTTCTGCCTCTGGGCCCCGGGCCGCCGCCGACGCCGAGCGAGTTGATGTGGAGATCGGGGCCGAGAAGGTGGTGGCCATCAGAGTGACGGCGCATCACGAACGCATTGCGCGCCTCGCCCGTTTTGTTGATCAGGTTCGCGATGTCGTCGAACCAGGCGCGCATCGTGTCGTACGACTCGGCGCGGAAGACCCATGCGTGGCCGCGGTGCATGGACCCCGTTTGCCGGCCCTTGAGCATGAACTTGTAGGACGAGGAGGTGGGTTGAGAGTGCGAGCCGAGTTTCTGCTCGGGGAGGTAGAGAGACATCACGGGCGTTTGGTAGGCGATGCTGTCGGCGGAACGGAATTCGTGGAGGTGTGTCGGGGAGAGGACGTACCTGCTTTGGTTAGACTGCATTTGGAGGAGGGAGGGAGGAGGCGCACCATCCGGGAGTATAGCTTTTCAGGTACTTGCTCTTACGCTCCAACATGCCTGACCGCACTTCTGTTGCCGCCGGATGGTCCTTGCCGGGATATCGAATCTGCTCGACGGTGCGCATCGGCACCCGTGGATCAACCAGTTGGCTGTTACCACTGATAAAGCTGTTCCATTCGTGGTCCTTAGCCATTGAGATCGGGCCCGCGCGCAGCTTCTCGACCGTGTCGTATGCCTCGTCCGCCTCCCGCTTGAGGATGCTAGCATATGCGTTGTAGGCTTTCTGAATTTCGCCGACGACGATCGCCTCGAGCTCGCGCCCAGAGTTTTCGAGGTTAAGGTAGGCCTAGAAATGCCAATGTAAGTGAGGTCTGCGGTGAGATACGGGGGATAGACAGACCCTATGCAGGTAGTTCTCCTCGTCAATCTGCTTCTCAATCTGCCGGTCCACCTGCAGTCGGAGAATGAACGGGTCGTGCTTCCCCGATACCGCGGCGGGAGCGACATCGACCAGGCCCAGGCTCTCCTGGAGATTGCGCACCGCTTTGCGCGTGCTCTCCATCTCCTTGTCCACGCTGTTCTTAAAGTCCCCCGAGAGGCTCTTGATCTCCTTGGTCTTCTGTTGGAGATCACTGCGGAGGCTGGTGAGTTGCTGCACCACCTCGCTTTCTACCTCCCGTGCCTTGTTGGCTTCGATCACGGCCTGCCAGTGGTAATCGCGTAGGATTGCTTTCGCGTCTGCCAGACCCCCGGACTCAAGGAACATCGGGGGCACCGCGATGTTGTTGATGAGGTTACTCGCGGACATAAACAGCTTCGAGCGAGTTTCGTAAGACTTCTGCACATCCTTGAAGAACATAATCAGGTCCTTGAGGACCTTGCGCCAGGCTATACATTGTCAGCATAAAACAATTGCAGAGGAGTTGGCCGAGTACCTTGAAACCGGTTCGCCAACTCCTCCGTCGGGCTGCCGTTTGTCGGAATCGGCACGTAGAAAGCGCTATTCATATTCTCATCCCCTCCAACTCCGTACTTTTCTTTTGCCCCTTGGCTGAGACTTCGCACACTGCCCGCGCGTAAACTCCGTCGGCTGCTACTGCGGCGCAAACTGCCCTTCTTGCTCAGCGACGCTTTCTTCTTCAAGGTCGTCGTTCCTGGGCCCCTGGACATTGTCGCGCTGCTGTATGAAGACATTTGGGAATCACTCCGATGCAGCCCCCCCGCAGGGGGTCCGTCAACAATCGACGAGCCCCTCTGACTCGCGTCGAGCTCTTCGTTGAACCGCGACGTATACGGCATCGGCTGTTGCGGCCTGTCGTCGGCGAGTACGCCATAGTCTGCCGACGCGCTGGGGGCGGAACCGGCCGAGATGGAGTTCGGTCGCGACCCGCTATATCCACTACGGTTCAAATGCGCATGGTCGCCGCCGGACATCGGCGCGGAGCCGTAGTACCCCTCATGGGACGGTGTCTGTACACGAGCGGCCATTGTTGGTCGCTCAGTGCGCGATGAGAAGTCCTCCACGAGATATCGAGCAGATTATCGCGCTGTAGAATCTCTCTTGAGAAGCTTAATAAATCAGTGGATCTGTTGTTGTGTTGTAAAGACGGCCTCCTTACAGTACAATCCGTGGTGAAAGAAATAAGTGACGGATCACTGACGCAGAACGCGACTGCATGAGCCAGAAAGTAGAGGAGAAATAAACAGAATGACGCACCGGTTACAGGGGAAGTAGAGGGTGGTGCTAGATTTAGGGGGGCTTGATAGGAGGATGCGTAGACGGATGCGGATGGATGACGTCGACGAGGACGGCGTGCATCAATCCGGATCTACCAAATCACAACTTAGTTGGAATGTCCCAATCAACCGGACGCAGGATGCACAAGACTCCAGGCTGCCGCATGGGATTCGAAGGATGTGGCTGGCGCTTGGGGATGTGTCCGGATGCGATTTGTGCTCGTATTGCTTACTTCGCTACGAGTTCGTACCCAGATATGTAGAGGGTTAACAGTATCGGAGGCTCTTTTCCTTGACAATCACAGACCTACATATCGTGTCTTGATATGACTGATAAGAAACCGCCCGCTGCATTAGACTCGGGGGTCTAGAGTCTGGGGTCTGCTGCCCAACTCGACGTCATCGCACGCCAGATTGCATCAAGCATCGCAATCGGGGTCTTCAAGAGTCACGTGGTTGACAACGCCAAGAAAGAGCCAATCCTACCCTGATCAGAGGGATTCCATGCATGAGTGGTTCTGTTGGCAGTGACAGCGCCCGGTCCAGCCACAAATAGCCACTGTATTGAACTAGGAACAAAAGGAACGTAGTCTACAAGATAATTTCCCCATCTAAACCCCTCATGACGCCGGGGGTGGTGTGCTCGGCACGTCAATGCCATAAGCCTCCTTGATTCGTTGACGACGCCGCTCTGCATAGCCCGGGCCGTAGATTCCTGGTGACGACGCATCAGTATCAGTTGTCACACGGCACCAGCCGACGGGAATCCAACAGGTGGCGACATACCTCGTCCCTCACCCAGCTCGGCAATCGTCTCCTCCACGGGTCGTCGGTAGGTCTTGCGCAGTCGCTCCAGTTCCTCGTACCGGTCGACGTTCCGGGGCTTGTCACGGCCCCAGATAGTGCCGCCGGTGTAGTCGAAAGCCGCCAGGGTCGCGGCCAGCGCGGCGCCGTATCCAAACAGCGCTGGGAACGTTCGGGCTATAATGTTTCCTTGTCAGCAATTTGCACACCCCTTCGAAAACACGGAGAGAGAGGGGAGAGCGCACCGCGTAATCCCAGAATTGCACCGGAGAAGAAACCGCCCAGCGCGGTGTTCCAATGGTCGTTGGTCTCCCGCAGGTTGGCGGATGCGGTCTTCACGAATTCGTAGGTACCACCCATTGCCGCTGTAAGGAAATTTATCAGCAACTGCAGACAATCGGAAGGGGCGCATCGCTTCCCGAGCAAGACGTACCGAATATGCCGATGGTGCCTCCGGTCCGGGTGAGCACACCCCAGGGCCCGACATTCTGTCTTGTCAGCGTGTTCTGCACGGCCGAGGCGAGCAGACCCACGCCTCCGGTGAGGGCCGTGATCTTCATGGTCGATGCAATTGCATCTTTGGGTTGGTAGACGTTTTCTTCTGCCTGTGGCGGCGCCATTGTGAACGGCGGGCTGCACGCGGGGGTTGCAGGCTCAAGAACTCCGTTTGGTGCCAATGCTGAGCTCGGAGATGGATCAGAAGCCGATCCCTCTCTTTTTGCCGCAGGACACCGCCTTCTATCTTTGTCGTTCTCGATCGAACACTGATTCCTCTTTGCAGAAGACAGCTGCGCAGTAGAACTGGTATATGCTTATAAAGATGGCAGATCGTAGTATTTTCAGTATTGCAGTTTGCTGGATCTTGATCCTGCTCTTCCGAGCTTGTCCCGTGGAGGGATTCTGTGTCTTGACTGTGATATTCCTGCCTCAGGCAGCAAAAATATGAGCGTGCGGATGAAGCGCTCAGTTGACACTCACTCTTTATAGACATTTTTGGCGTTGTCATACACCGTTTTGCTGCTGCGCGCGCTGTCTGTACAAGGCGCTTTATCCCCGAGTTGCCGCCGCTGGTGCGAATCCCGTCGCCGCAGTTCCGAAGTGCGACGGCCATCTGCCCCTCCGCCAGACGACGACAGCAGACAACGAAGTTGACGCCGCGTTGCCAGCAAACAGAGACGTTATATATCCTCCATTTGAATGAAATTTCCCCATCAACATTTATCGGCTGCGTCCGTGCCGCCACCACATGCCTGTGCTCATAGTACAGCCCGGACAAGTGTCACACTCCACGCCCTAAGCTTCATCTTCCGACGCCGAAGAGCAGAGATATCCCCTCCGTGGTGACGAGTTTCACATGTCTTCCGTCTACCAAAGGGCAGGCAAGTAGACCGCCCTTGACCGGCGAGTCCTGGCTAACGATCTTCCAGGGAAAACTGTCCCGCGGTTTGTCCAAGACCTAGCCCTCTACGATCCAGACCATCCTCCGGCCTCCGGTCGTAATCTCCTCTCCGAGGTCCCGCCGGTTTTCCACGATGGTTACGATGGCCCTCCAGAATTCATCTCGCAGTCGGCATGTAAGCACAGCTACGTCACGAAGGCGAACCAAACCTTCTTGATCCCGTCGGGCCACCATCGGAGGCCCCGCGGCACGACAGCAAGGGTGGCCGTTGTCTGCTCCAGATGTCGATACCATGTGCAGGTGGTCGTCAATAATACCGGCACCAGCACCACTCCGCTGCCTGACCACTTGCACCATCTCGTATATCAGTCTGGCAGGCAACGTAATGGGCCTACGGTCGAGGAGATCACGCCCAAGGGACAGCGAGTCGAGACTTTTCATTATGTTTGCTCACATTCGTCCTGCTCTACTGCTGTCTCCGTGAGAATGGTGTCGCCCGTGCTGGGTCACCACATGGTCCAACTCTTGACAAACCCCGCTGTTATTGAGGCTCGCGCAAATGAAGCCATCAAAGCCAATCCCCAGCGTTTCGAGGGGATCCAGCGGCCGCTGCCGACCACCGTTCTTGAGAATCTCCGGACATATATCCACAATGCGCTCTACGAGCGACATCGCAGTAAATTTATATCGGCGACCAACAAGCGGTTCGCGATATGCTTTGGTACCGATGGTCAGCCTTGCAAAGATCTCTTGGAGTTTTTGGGTTTCCGCTATCAGGTAAGTCCCTATGTCCCCTGGACTTGACGGCCAAAGTCATCTGATGACAGCCCTGCTAGGCTGAAGGGTATTGGGAACCGCCGCAGCCTGGCGAAGAACCGACTGCGCCCCTTCAGGATGAGCTGAGCATCTTCCTGGACGATGTCATTCATGAATTGTCCAGTTTGATTGACCAACGGCCACCCCATGAAAAGAAGACACCTTACTCCCTGACTGCAGCCTCTTCGTCTTCTGCAGCCATGCAGAATCTGCTATATGCTCTAGAAGCCGAAAATTGTAATACCATTCCTCTTTTGTGCTGTCGATCAACAACTGACATCTTTCAGATCCAAAGGCCGCAAGGCTGATCGAGTTTTCCATGGCAGATGAACCGTGAGTTATCGGGCTTCATGATACTAACTCATCAGGCGCTCTGACAGTCATCACAGCTGCTATGAAGATCTCGGCACGGTCGAGGACATGTCCACGGAACTGATTATCGAAGCATACAAGTCACAGGTCGCGGCCAACCCGGCAAGAGCTCGGCATTATTTCAACTGCCTAAAAAAGATCGGTGATCTGAGAGGTGGGCCTGACCGAGAGATGATCGAGCAAGCGGCAAACAATATGGACGACGAGACTTTGAACCGAATATTCTTGGGAGAGGAAAGCCAGGAAGACAGTAAGTTTGCTCTCTTTTTTTATCGGAGCTTACGACACGACCTGACCGTCTCTCAGAAGTGTCCACGGTGCAAGAAGCCTATGTCTTCCTTGGGGTGGACGAGAGCACTTCCGACGACTTCGTTATCACAATGTACACTGCCAAGGTATGTGGTTTTCCGTCCTGCCCGCTCGTCCAGGTTCAGCCGCTCATCTGGGGACTGCAGATCAATGATAGTCCCAGCAGTAAACAGCTTGCGCAACAGGCTGTGTCCCTCATCGCAGAGGCACGAAACTCAGATACCCTCCGGCATTATCTTGCGACTGGAGAAACAGGGCAGGGTGAAATGGATGTGGGCGATGCCTACCGTCTGCTCCAGATTCCAGATCGAACCGTCGACGATGATGCCATCTTGGCGGCCTACACCATCTGCATTGAGGATGCTCCCGACCAAATTGAAACGTACAACAGGGCTCTCGGTATCATTGCCCGCGAGAAAAACAGCCCGCTACTGAGCAACTACGTCTCCGGAGCATCGGTGCAACAGCCTGATCGCGACGTGTCGCGCTGGCCTGTCGGATTGCAAAACATCGGCAACACATGTTATCTGAACAGCCTACTTCAGTTCTATTTCACCATTCGCCCTTATCGAGAACTGGTTCTTGACTTTGAGAACCACAAAACGGACCTCGACGATCCTGCCTTGGAGCAGAAGAAAGTAGGGTCTCGTAAAGTGTCCAGAGCCGAGGTGGAGCGCTCGCAAAGATGTACGCATAACTCCGCGTGGAGCTAGGGGATAACTGACGGTTTGCAGTTCTCAGAGAGCTCCGGACTTTGTTCTACAATATGATCACAACCCCCAATTCTTCCGTGAGGCCGGAACAGGAGCTGGCGAGGCTGACACTGATCAGCTCGACAAATGAGGCAGCAATCCGCCGGCGGTCCACGGTTTCGGGGAAGCGTCCGGTTGGCGGTCTTGGGGAGATTAACGGATTGCCTGTAGCGGGTCCCCTGGGTCCGCCTCAGATCGTGCAGCCTGCGGACAAAAATCAGCCTGAGGCACCTGGTTCGGCTTCCGAAGTAGGTGCTAAGGAGTCCGCGATGGACACTACACCAGATTGCTCGCAGCAAAAGGAGCAGACAGACTTCGGTAGGGAAAACAAGGAAAATCATGACTCGCCGATCAAGAAAGATGGTGCAGAAGTGGCCGCTGCTGAGACAAGCCGTTCAACAGAAGAGGCATCTGAGACGCCACCACCGGTTCCTCCTCGGCCGTCAGAGTCAGATGCGGAGCGGCGGCGGCAGTTGCTGGAAGAAGTCGAGCTGGGAGCACAGCAGGACGTGACGGAAGTGATCAACAACGTCCTGTTTCAAAGTGAATGTGCGATCAAGGCCCGGGAATTGGCTCCCGATGGGGAGCAACTTGATCAGATCAAAGAGTACGTTTGTTTCTGTAGTAGTTACCGATCAGAATACTGACGGAGTCAGCCTCTTTTACGGGCGGACCAAGTCATACATTAGTGCCAAAAGTGGCGTCCGGTCGAAGGAGGAGCTCTGGTCGGATATCAAGATCGATGTTGCCAGCGGGCCCCGCGACATCTACTCGGCCATCGACGGTGCATTTGACATGCAAAAAGTCGTGGTTGACGGTGAAGTCGTGGAGCAGTACGGGTCAATCAGCAAACTGCCACCGGTGCTGCAGATCCAAGTGCAGCGCGTACAGTTCGACCCGGTCAAGAAGACACCGTTCAAATCTACGCATTTCTTGGAGCTCAAGGAGACTATCTATCTTGACCGGTACATGGACACGCAGAAGCCGGAGCTCTTGCAGCGGCGGCGACAAACCTGGGAGTGGAAGGAAGAGATTAGACAGTTGGAAGCTCGACGAGCGGAGCTGCTTCGGACCAAGGTAGAGTCGCACCTCTGATCGGGATCGTTGAAGAGACTGACGGATGCAGGAACCGGATGGCAAAAGCATGCCGGATATTTTCAAGGCAACGAGCCGTGTTCTGGAAGACCTGGAGAATCTCTCCCGAAAGAATGACGCCGACTGCTCCCTGGACATCCGACCGGAGCTGTCCACCGAGGTTGAGCAGCTTGCGCTGATCGGGGCGACTGAGCTCGACTGTATGTTCCTTCCTTCCCCATTTGATGACCCTCTTGCGAACTTTGCTGACAATACGGCTAGATATCGGTGCCCAGGTGCAGCAAACCCGTGAGCTGATTACCGAACAATTTGCCGACTCGCGGTACCTGGCCTACCGGCTGTACGCAGTCTTCATGCACCAGGGCACGGCTGAGTTTGGGCACTACTACATCTACATCTTCGACTTTTCTGCGAACGTTTGGCGCAAGTACAACGACAACGAGATCACCGAGGTGCGCGACCCTGCGGAGGTCTTGGGACGACCACCGAATAGCGGCGGCGTGGGAAGTAGTAACCCTCCAACGCCGTACTTTGTCGTGTACGTCAACGACGCGATGAAGGAGAGGCTCGTCCAGCCGGTGTGTCGGCAGATCGCGGTTCCAGTTACGCCGTCGCAGCCACCAGAGAGCGGGAAAGACAAAGAAGGACGGCCACCTGAGGAAGAACAGAGTGGTGGCGGAGATCCCATGGATACACGACCCGATCAGCAAGTCATCGCTGATTCGATGGAACTGGAACAGATGCCTCCACCTTCGTACGATGAAGCGTGGGCTCCATCCCAACCTCTTGTCGAGAAACCGACGATAACCTAGCTAGGCATACCGACTGTGGGAGAATGACGTTGATGATCATGATTCGAATAAATCTAGTAACTTTCAGGGGACTTTGATTTGTTCTTGTTTCTGTGTCATTACGGCGATAAATGATACCATGAGAGAAGCGGGAAGATGAAATTCTTTGTTCATTCTGACTCAATTCGACCAAAAACAAAACGAGTAATTTAGCGTAAACGAGAAGTCGATTGTTCGGTAGAACAGGCTCTTTTGAGCTCCTGATGCGAAGTTTTCCCGGCCACTCAGTGCGAAGTTCTTAGGGTTAGGGTTGGCGATGAACTTTTTCTCACGCGCCAGCCAGAAGCTGTTGCGGCGTCTTTCAATTTTAAGCCTTTCTTTGTAGCTTGAAAAATCGGATCCTTGTACCCTGAAACGAAGGATCACAGCCGGCTTTAGTGTCAGGTGTTATCTACTTTAATACGTATGGGCAGGTAATTCGACCAGCAGATCTTGCTCAGCAGCATCAAAAAGACTTGCAGGAGCTCTGTTTCGCCAGGGCAAAGTACGATCAAGCCGTGACCATGCATGGCGAGAACTAGATATCGTTGAAAATATGTTGGGCCCTGAACATCAAAGAACCTCATCTGCATCAACCGCATCGGCTTACTTCTCTATTGCAAAGGCAAATATGGGGAGGCAGAGAACATGTATTCGGCGGGCACTGGAAGGCTGGCAGAAGGTGATAGGACTTCTCTATCCCCGCACGCTCAGTACCTTGGTCATGCTCGTATTAGATCTCAAACGTCAAGGAAAATATATGGGAGTCGAGACGATTAATCAAGAGCTGGGCTAGCTATGTTCTGTCATCCCACTGTGAACCGTGGGAGAGGGTCTGTGTTGTTCTCCAGAGTCCGGTGGACCTTGTCTGGAGATTTCTCATTCACTGGATATGACTTTGGCGCAGTTAGATCGATCCTAGAGGAGAGACGGATTGCCTAGAAGCTATTAGGACATTGGGTAAGACCCGGTTCAATTGTACCAGGATACTCCAGCAGCCTTCTAAGTGAGACTGGATTGAGGAAAGGAATTCCTTGAGCGACGTATTCACAATTCGAGCCCATAAGGCCCAGACCGAATTGTATAGGCCGAATGTAATCGAGAAGTTGACGGTCCAGGAGGTCGGGGATCCCTCGGCGCGACACCGGAAGAGCGCGAGTACCCAACCGTCCAGGGCAGGGTTCTTAGGGTTAGGGTTAGCATACTTTGGATGTATTCCCTTAGGCGTCAAGAGGTGCTACAAGCGCCGCGGCGAACCCCGCATCAGGAAAGGCCTTGTTTTGATGTCTTTCTCCGCGATTTGAAGTACAGTCGGGTCCTTGTACCTCTGAAAAAAAGGGAACAAGGCGATAATAAGGGATCGATAGCCGCCCTAAAAACTTTCCTGCCAGTCACGCTCAAGAAGATGATGGTCGGCCTCCGCTCGATTGCCAGGGCGCAGGCTCCGTTGGGCCTCCCGTTTCAACCATGCAGACATGCGCGCTCCGCCGCACGTTGCCAGTGGCCACTAATCATAGACAAGGCTAAGCCCATTTGAAATTGCAGGGATGCGCGGAAACGCGTCGTTTAATCATTCCACGATGCTATTCAAGACTACAAGTAAGCCGGCCACCATCTGGCCGGCTCAAAGCATCACTTTTCATGGTTTGGGGGTATGATGGCTGAGTTATTTCGCGCGACATTATTTGAGAACGAGAGAGGATGGCTTCACAAGACACGTTGAGAATTCTTTCTCTTGGTAAGCAGTCTATGGTTTTACAGTTCCGGTGCTTTTGGCTGACTGTCGCTTGAGATGGGGGCGGGATTCGCGGCCTCTCAAGCCTGCTCATTTTGGAGAATATTATGGAGAGAGTAGGGAAAATCAAGGGTCTCAAAGACCCGCCTCGTCCTTGTGAATTATTTGACCTGATCGGGGGCACAAGCACGGGAGGGTACTGGTTTAATCATCCGATCTCTTTGACAGACCGGGCTGACATGGGCTCAGAATCATTGCAATAATGCTGGGGAGGCTGGGTATGAGCGTAGATGAATGTATCCGAGCATATCACAAAGTCGCCCAGCAAGCCTTTACTCGGAAATGGAACTCTTGGTTCCCTGCACGCCCCTCTGGCACTTTCTCGGCGAAAGCTCTAGAAAATGCCATCAAACGAACAATCAGGGAGTATTGTCCAGAACCGGAGTGCGTGGCTCGCCGGCGTCAAAATCAGCAAACAATTGATTCCTGTCCACATGGCGAGACTCTGCGCTTTCGAAGGCCAGAGTGCACAAAAACGTAAGTCAGTGACAACGACGGCAATGATGTAGAAAGGCTCCGGCTCATTTATCATAGAGTGGTCTTAGCAATCACAAAAGAAAATGTTAATGCGCTGCCGATGCTTTTCAAAACGTACGATACACCAACTTCCTTTGAAGACTGCACCATATGGGAGGTTGCCCGTGCGACGTCTGCGGCAACCACTTTCTTCAAGCCCATTAAGGTAGGCCGCGACGGGACCGAGTTCATTGATGCCGCTTTCGGGCACAACAACCCATGCGAAGTTCTCATTGAGGAAGGTCAACGACTGTTCCCGAATTGCGGCCGAATGTGCATACTCAGCATAGGCACTGGCCTGGGGGATGTGGTCACTATCAAAGACTCTCGACTCTCCATTATCAAAGCGCTGAAAGAAATGGCTACGTCATCCAAAATCGTCGCATCTAAACTAAATAATCGGTATGGAGATTCCGGGCTTTACTTTCGATTCAATGTGGATCTAGGGCTACAAGACATTACTTTGTCAGACTGGGAGAAGACTAGCACCATCTCTGCACACACGCGGAACTATTTGGCTGAAAACGATAGGAGTATTCAGAGATTCGTCGAAAACCTCCTTGCCAAAGGCCCGGTCGGTGAAAGGATTCCGGCCCCGACCAAAGACGCCCAATTCCGAGAGGAGAGACAAAAAGGTCAGAGTTTATTCCACCCAAGATCACTTTCCTATGCTGACTGATCGCTTTTGTAACTATTAGGCTCCGCACATTTTGCTGTGCCATTTGGGAGAAATAAAAGCTTCATCGGCCGTGAATCAACCCTAAAGCGACTTCTTTCATTGGTCCCTCCAAGCGTTGAATCGAGTGACTGTCAATGGACAGCAATTGTCGGACTCGGAGGCATTGGAAAGACACAGGTTGCCCTCGAAGCTGCCTTCCGTGTTCGTGACAGCTATCCTGACTGCTCTGTCTTTTGGGTACCAGCCGTAGATTCCTCCAGCTTTGAAAATGCCTACCGAAAAATCGGGCAGCTGCTGAAGATCGATGGCATCAATGAAAAGGATGCTGACGCCAAAACTCTCGTTAAGAAAGCTCTGAGTGAAAGTTCCAGCAGCTGGCTTCTGATTGTCGACAATGCCGACAATACAGACCTTCTCTTTGACAATGACACAGGTCTCATTAACTATTTACCATCCAACTGGAACGGCTCCATCCTGTTCACCACACGGAACCGGGAGATCATAAGCAGACTTGACATCCCAGAGGCCAACGTTGTTACTATCGAGGAAATGAACGACAACGAGGCAATGGAGCTCTTGAGAATGTACCTGGACCAGTCCCAAATGCAGGATATGGAACGCTCGAAAAAACTTGTTGAGAGCCTCGGTTATCTCCCTCTCGCCTTGAGACAAGCGGCTGCATACATGGCCAGAACACGGATGTCGACATCGAAGTACCTGGATCTTTGCCAATCAAGCGACAAGAACATGATCCAATTGCTGAGCAGAGGGTTTGAGGATCGGCATCGATATAAGGGGATGGAAAATTCGATCGCTACAACTTGGCTAATCTCCTTTCGAGATATCGAGGACCATCATCCTCTGGCCGCTGACTACCTAAAGTTCATGTCATTCCTGGGTCAGAAGGACATTCCACAAACTTTGCTCCCTCCGGCAAATGCCGTAGACATGGAAGAAGCCCTCGGAATCCTAAGAGCGTATGCGTTTATTTCGGAGCGCGAAGAATGTTCTACATACGATATGCACCGACTGGTTCAACTTGCAACGTTGAACTGGTTGAAGGAAAAGGGAGAAATAAGCGAGCGCTCCACACGAGTGATGCAGCGGCTTGCGAAGGTCTTTCCGTCTCCTGAACCTCAAAACAGGGCATTATGGATGGGATATCTACCACATGCACGGCGCATTCTAATATTCAAGAGTATCATTGAAGATCACGCGACTGTGAGCAACATTCTTGAGATTGTAGGCCTCAGCCTTCGTCATTTGGGTCAATTTCGAGAGGCGGAAGCAATGCATCGGCAGGAGCTAGAGATCAGAGAGAAGGTACTGGGGCCTGAGCATTCAGGAACCCTTAACAGCGTCAACAACCTTGGATTGGCCCTTTTTGATTTAGGCAAGTATGTTGAGGCCGAGGCAATGCATCGGCGAGCGCTAGAAACCGAAGAGAAGGTCCTGGGCCCTGAACACCCAAACACCCTCAATACCATCAATAACCTCGCAAATGTTTTTTCTCGTCTGGGCAGGTACAACGAGGCCGAGATGCTGTATCGGCGGGTGCTAGGAATTAGAGAAAAGGTGCTGGGATCTGAGCATCCGGCCACCCTCAACAGCGTCAATAACCTTGGTTTGGCCCTTCTTGAGCTGGGCAAATATGACGTGGCCGAGGCAGTGCTTCGGCAGGCGCTAGAAATCAGGGAGAAAGTGCTGGGACCTGAGCATCCTAGTACCTTTGATAGCATCGAGAACGTCGGATCGATCCTTTCTCGCCTGGGCAAGCATGATGAGGCAGAGACGATGTACAAGCGTGCGCTAGAGATTGAAGAGAAAGTGTTGGGGCCTGAGCATCCGCGCACCATTGACAGCGTTAATAACCTTGGATTAGCCTTTCATCGTCGGGGTAGGTATGAAGAGGCAGAAGCAATGTATCGGCGCGCTCTGGAAACTAGGGAGAAAATGTTGGGGCCTGAGCATCCAAGCACCCTCAACAGCATCAACAATCTTGGGTCTGTCTATTCTCGTCTGGGCAAGCATGATGTAGCCGTGGCAATGCATCGACGAGCGCTGGAGATCAAGAAGAGAGTGCTAGGGCCAGACCACCCCCACACTCTCAACAGCGCCAGCAATCTTGCAATAGCCCTCTTTGATCTGGGTAAGCAAGATGAAGCGGAGGCAATGCATCGGCAGGTGTTAGTAATCAGGGAGAGGGTGCTTGGGTCTGAACATCCAGGCATACTTAGCAGCCTCGACTACCTTTCCGCAACCCTCTTTGATCTGGGCAAGTATCACGAAGCTGAGGCAATGCGTCGGCGGGCCCTGGAGATCAGAGTGAAAGTATTGGGACCCGAGCATCCAGACACCATCAACAGTGTCAACAACCTTGGATTAGCTTTATCCCGTCTGGGCAAGCATGACGCGGCTGTGGCGACGCACCGGCAAGCTCTAGAGATCCGGGAGAAAGTGCTGGGCGCTGACCATCCAGACACTATCAGCAGCGCCAACAATCTTGGTGTGTCTCTTTTTGATTTGGGCAAGTACGATGACGCGGAGGCAATGCATCGGCGGGCTCTAGAGATTCGGGAGAAAGTGCTGGGGCGTGATCATCCAGACACCTCCACGAGCGCCAACAATCTTGCGATAGTCCTTTCTCGTTTGGGCAAACGTAACGAGGCGGAGGCAATGCACCGGCGGGCGCTAGAAATCAGGGAGAAGGCGTTTGGGCCCGAGCATCCAGTCACCCTCAACAGTGTCAGCTACCTTGGATTAGCCCTTTTTGATCTAGGCAAATATGACGAGGCCGAGGCCATGCATCGGCGGGCTCTGGAGATCCGAGAAAAGGTTCTAGGGCGTGAGAATCCAGACACCGTCAACAGCGTCTGCAACCTTGCAGTCACCTTCTCTTCTCTGCGCAAGTATGACGAGGCGGAAGCTATGCATCGGCGAGCGCTAGAGACCAGAGAGAAAGTGCTGGGACCCGAGCATCCAGCCACCCTCAACAGCATCAACAACCTCGGACTGGCCCTCTCTGATTTGGGCAAGTACGAAGAGGCCGAGGCCATGCATCGGCGAGCGCTGGAGATCGAAGAGAAGGTGCTGGGGCCCGAACATCCCGATACCATTAACAGCGTCAAGAATCTTGCATTTGTCCTCTCTAGTGTGGGCAAACATGACGAGGCTCAGGCAATGCATCGGCGTACGCTGAAATCCGGAAAAAGGCGCCGGGGGCCAAGAATTCATATACCCTCGCCAGCACCTACAATCTCGCAGTAACCCATGTAATCTGGGCAAAGATGATGCGTCCGAGAAAATGTACCGATAGCAGCTAAAGATCAGGGAGAAAGTGTTGGGCCCTAGCATTCAGTCATCGTCGGCAGTGCCATTAACGTCGGCTTACCTTTCCCGGCATCAAGACAATCATGGCGTCCAGAGACGATGTATCGTCGGGGTGCCTGAGGGCTGGCAGAAGATTCTTAGCCTGTAGGTGCACCATGGAGAGTCTCCGCAAACGTCTCAAAAGCCACAGAGGCTCGACAGATTCCCAGTAGAGATTAGTCATTCCTCTGAACATGACTTACTTGGGCCGTTCCAGGAGGAGAAATCAACTGCCTTGTCTCCGTGGAATACAAGCCCCTTTTAGGTCGGACTTGATGGAGAGAGAGAAATCCATGACCAACACATACACAGTACGAACCTATTCTTTGGATACTATATTTGCGCTGAAACATCGTTTTTGGATTTGTACGGATTTGTACGGATGGGTAGATTAGGCTCAGGAACAAAAGGGTCGTGTGAGAAACTGCGAGCATGAAAAGCCATACTTGGGAAAATGATGGAAGCACTAGTAGACTCAGAAGTACTTCGTACCACGGCTCACTAAACTTGCGCAAAGTGTGGGACAATCTCCTTGTTCTTTTCGACTCATATTTCGACGACCTATGAAGAGAAACCTATAGACATGACAAAACGTGATATCGTGGCGATAAAAGCTGTACTGTATGTTAACTTAGATAGTACTCAGATCTTCAAGACATGAAGAGAATAATATGGGGGAAATATATAGGGTTAAAGACTTGATCGGCTTAATGCACCGCCTGTCGCGGAACATCGTACCCTTGCAACGCCCCCTCCAGATCATCGGGATGAGCCACAGGCTCCTGCGGGCGCGGATCCTCCTTTCTCCACTCGCCCTGATTGTTTGCCGGGATGGGCACCTCCCCAGCCTGCTGGAATTGCAGCTGCTGGCGCTGCTGATGGGCGGCGGCCTCCTGACGGACGCGCGCGCGGAAGGACATGACCTCATCGAGGATCATGCGGCGCATCTCGTGGATGTCGTCGACGACCTCGAAGTGGAAGTCAAAGGTTGTGGGACAAGTCGGCTCGTCCGAGGCATCGTGCCAGATGTGGAGGTAGCGGTGCTCGAGGGCTTCTTCGACGGAAATACGCTGTGCCGGGTCGAACGCAAGCATGCGCTCCAGCAGATCCAGCGCGTCCGGGTTCGCGTTGGGGAACAGCCGCGAGAAGGGAATCTTAGGCATGTACGGCAGGTTGCGCACGTATTCCTGCGCACGGGGTGAGCCGATTCGGCTAAGAGTCTCCTCAGCCGGGGTGCCCAGGTAGTGCAGGATTTGGTTCAGCTGGTCGACGTAGTCACGGCCTTTGAAGAATGGGCGTCCGCCGAGGAGTTCGGCGAGGATACAGCCGACGGACCAGACGTCAACTGCTTTGGTCAGTTCTATCCTTGAGAAAGCTATATGGGTGTTGTTAGACGTACTCGCTTTCGTATAACTCTGGAAACTAAGCATAATCTCCGGTGCTCGGTACCATCGCGTCGCCACATACTCGGTCATGTACCCGGCGTTCTCCTCCGGGTCGATCGAGAAGCCACGGGCCAGCCCAAAGTCGGCGATCTTGAGCTCACAGTCCGCGTTCACCAGCAGATTGCCAGGCTTGAGGTCTCGGTGCAGCACGTTGGCGGAGTGGATGTACTTGAGACCGCACAGGATCTGATAGATGAACGACTGGAAGTGTGCGTCGGTCAGCGGCTGGCCAGAGCGGATGATAGCAGCCAGATCGCATTCCATCAGCTCTGGTCACGTTGTGAGCAATGCTCCATGTTTCGAGGATTCCGACACATACCCTCGTAGATGTACGCCTCATTGAAGCTGTCTGGTCGGGGAATATCCATGTCATATAAACATGTGATCTATAATTCAGAACTCGTTAGCATATTCATCTCATCATTACCACCAGAAGCAGAGGGCACCAACATTCCGATGACCCCGGAAATGCTGCAGCAGCTTAATCTCCCGCAGCGCCCGCTTGGCCAGGATCTTCTTGCTGAAAATGTTCGTCACCTTCTTGATCGCGACGCCCTCGTTGGTCTGCGTATTCACAGCGGCGCTACAGAGACCCCCTTCTCGTCAGAACCCAAGTCATTCATCCCATTTTCTAATTCCCTTTTTAGGCGAAGGGACCGTGCCTACCAAACAATGCCGTAGGCACCTTGCCCCAATTCCTTGGTCACATTGTATCGTTCGTCGACGATGAAGTCCTGGTTGAAGACCTTGAACACCTTACGTCCTTGGAGGTCCGCCATGGTTCGATCAATCGATCAGTTTCGGTTCTGAATATATTTCGGTTTCGGATTCGAGTCGAATTGGATCAATGGCAACGGCGGCGGTGAATGCAAGGATTCAGCCCGTCTTTCCTTCGTCCGTTGGAGGGGTGGGAAGGACTGGGGTAGGTTAGAGCAACACGGGCCGGGCCAGGAAGAGGAAACACTGCAAAACGAGCGTGTGATTTCAGGAGATTAAAAATTCGACACCGAATGCAGGATAAATGATTCGGTGCCGGGGGAAAAATTATAAGAAAGACAAAATTTCAAGCGGTCTCCTGGGCGTTGCGCGGCCAGGCTGGGCTGAGGAGGGGAAAACGAGGGGCTTTTAAATACAATCTATTTCCTGGGTTTTAGAGACGATAGTACACTCAACGCCCACCAACGAGGCACGCTTTGACTGACGAATTTATAAGGAATTTATCCAGATTTAACCAGGGAATCCTGAAGATGGCGCACTATTTGACAATGGATATCCTGAATCGAATATCTGTGCACAGCAGAAACATTTGAGCTCGTTACTCGTAATCTTCATGTTTCATCTACCGCCGGCCATTAATGCCGGCCCCATGCCTCGGCGAATCAGCCAGGTTTGTTCAGGGATCACACGGCCCGACTATGCACCATGCAGCAGCCAGTCACTCCCGGCAGTGCGCAGCTCACAGCTGCGGCCAAGACCGCCACCACACACCCATGCATGCCGCAACCACAAGGTCCATCATCTTGATCCCTTCGTCGTCAATCACCAGCTTTCCCAACTTCACGTCTTTGCCGTCCATCCCACCGCCGCCGCGTTCACGGGCCAACGCGAAACTCTCCCGGCGGTCGTTGATCTCTTCCTCTGCGCTTTCTCCGGAACCGCGGCGACTCTGCGGACGTGAGTCCCCTTGCTGACTGTCGCGCGATCGATGTCGCACGTGCTGTACTTTCTGCACGCCAGAGTTGATCAACTCCGTGATCGACGTTCGCGCGCCTTTGTTGCGCAGCTGGCTCAGTCCCGTCTTCGTCGGCGACGGCGGGCTGTGGTGCTGCTCCAGCGGGAACGGGATGTTAAACCGGATCTCCGCCACGGTCACCGCGGGCGGTGGCTTCGTAGACGGGGGCCCGGGAATCGTGTGCTTGCACTTGATACTGCGGCCATCGATACTGGCTACAAAGGTGCATGTACCGTTCCACGGCGACGTGAATGTGTAGTAGCCTCGGGCCGGTTTCGCATTGTTGCTGCTGTTATCGTCGGTCATGAAGCTGAGCCCGGTCCTGGTCCGTAGGCCGTTGATCGCCTGCTGCACATTCTGTGCAACTTGCGCCACATCTTCCCGGATGGACTGATGGCGAACCGCGACGACGTCTCGCGAAAAGACCTCGCCACTTCCTCTGCGCGACGCCGCATTGGGACCAGTCGAGCTCACGGGATTCGCGCTGTGTCCTCGGTCCGGAGACGCGGGAAGGTTTACGCCGAGATCTGCCAGCGATATCGAATCGTCCTGGTGAATGAATCGCGAATACCCCGGCGTAAAGATCTCAATGTGGATCGGACCCCGGCCTGTCCGCGCACCGGAGATAGTCCCCACGTTCCATTGACTTGCTGACGCGGGATCACGGCGGATAAGCGTAATATGGAATCTTGAGCTATCTGAAAAGGCAGACGTTGGGCTAAAGGGTTCCGGTCTCTGTGGGAGCGTGCGGGCCGGAGAGGCGCTCTCGACGGACTTTCGCCGCGGCGGGGACTGGTCGACGCTGGGTCTCAGATTGGCGTCAAAGGAGCGGCGCATCAACTGAGGATTTGTGACCGACAGCGGACGATCCGCATTCCACGATTCATGCTGGGTCGAAGGATCCGCGTTTGTCTCGACACTGATCACTGGCCGTCGGGGAATACTGAACGTGCTCGAGGACCGCTGCGGCTCGGCATCTCCGTTCGATGGCGCCACTATTGTAGGTGACGACTGCGGCACGGGAACTCTACGAATTGAGTTTCCTCGTTGCGCCGACGCCGCGACGGGCTTGCGCGGGATCGTAGGATTATTTTGCCGCGGCGGCGACTGCTGCCGGAGGATATCCTCATCGGCCTTGGTCGCAACGTGTAGATAGTAGAGCGACGAGTGCACAGCTTCGGTTGAGATCTGAGATTTTGTTGGAGGCTTTAGCGGGGTGAGGATTACATCTATTTCAGGTTTTAGTGTCAATTGTTAATTTGTAGACTGCCGTTAAGAATCTAGTCTCTTACCTTCACTCCCCGGTACCCGCACAATATACAGAACAACCGGATCCAACCGCGGCTGCGTTGGATTTCGCGGATACGCCGGCGGATGCGCGGCGATAGGGAGGATGGCGGACAGCGAGCGGGCTTCGACCGGGGGTTGTTGATACGGCGACGATATTGGATCCGCCATCATGGTCCATGGATTCAAAAAAATCTTATAAAACAATTGAAATCAGGCACAAAGGTTCTTCTCCCCCTTCTTATAGTTATATACGGGGTATATCTCTTTTTTTTTTTTGAATTTCAAGCTTTATAGCCACCTGATTTTATCGATGATGCCTTTTTTTGTGCCAGCCAGTTGATGGACAGCCCATCATCCCGAGTGTGGAGTCGCGAAGGAATGCCAAATCCATTCGGCTGATTTTCGTCAATACGAGGCAGGGCTCGTTTGAGGATAGAGGTCGGGTATGAAGCTTGAATCCATTCATCGCGCGGTCCAGATTAAACGGCAGGCTATTGAGCTGTGGCCCTGGTATGGGCTTGCTCAGGTCCATTGAGAGCTGAGATGATAACCGGTTATACACGGGTTGGGTTATTGGAGGGGTTATCCCCGCATGGGGATTAGGGGGATCGCTGGACCAATCAGATAGCAGGCCACAGTCCAGCCGAATGGCGGTGCCTTGTCAACGTCATTCTGTGGCTGTGCTTACGCCTGATACAGGGCTGATACTCGAGAAAAGCTAGGAATAGGAACAAGGAACCAGGGGTGGACAGAACTGAATTTGGTATCTCGCCAAACGAGTGTAGTAAAAGCTGCTGTCCGACAGAAAAAGAAATGCTAATCCCAAGTAAGAAAGAACTCCAGCCCAAATCAAAATGACCCATGACAACCATAAGTATCAAACATATGGCCAGGCATCAGACCACCGTCTCCGACCGTTCGCCCTCGGCGATCACGGGCGTTGGCAGCCCTCGAGCCGGGCTCTGTAATACAAGTTGCTCATGCCGACGCACGCGGATGAACTCACATACAGATCGAATGAGAATAAACCACCCAACAATCATCAGGATATATGAAACCCAGTCACCGGTCGAGATGCCCGACGAACTTCCACCGCTCCTTTGACCGCCGCCCTGATCTCCCACAGCATTAGGATCAAAGTCGTGGCTGTTGGGATCCGACGGAGGTGCGTATTGCTCGCCACCACCTGCCGGCCCGGAATCACTGCTACCCTTCATGTAAAATCCATACTGGACCAGCGTAAGGCCCAGCCCGGCCTTGCTGCCGTTCTTGGCCGCATGTGTGGTGTGGAGGAGATACGTCAAAAGGAAGCCGATCAGTTGGAAGGACATGGAGATCATGCCGTTCCAGATAAAGGAGAAAACAGAACCCACCGGCAAGCCATCTACGTATACCTCGTCCGATGCCATGCCCGGAGCCAAGATCGTAGTTTCCCAGTAGGGAGGCGTTGCGTCGGCGGCTGCTTGTTCGTAGGACTACTAAAGTCAGCAAAACCCTCGTTCACTCCAATCGGAGAGGCAACATACAGGAGGCAGGTCTTCCTCCGGCTTCTCCCCAGCACGCTCCGGTTTGGCATTCAAGTTTGCGAACACACCATCATTTGTGCGTCCCATCCCGATTGAACGGGTAGGACGCACCGATGACGACGGTGTCGGGCGTTGTTGACTTTCTGAGGAGGATGATGATGATGACGACTGGACATTACTATCAGTCTGACTGGGCGTCCCGCGCATCAGTCGCTGTCGATCATCCGGCTCATCGTCATCGTCGGAGTCACTTCCATTGTCGAATGCGTCCTCCAACGTATGATCGGCGTCATTTGGTAAGGGATCTGCTTCGAACAATAGTCGCCGGCGCTCCGGAGACGGGGAGCGAGAGTAGGGCGGTGGCGAGGAAGTAATAGATCGCACTTCTACGGGCGTGCCTTGGGCTTGGTCATTGTGGCCATCGTCGTCATGGGTGTTTACCTGCACAGCTAGTTAGTCGTCGTGAACTCAGACCATCCTTTGTTGTGTTCATAGGACATGCCCTTTCATATCTATGTGAGCTCATGACGAGCTTGCGCGGTAGCGGTCGCGGGCTGCAGCAGACAAGTAAAACAACACGGGAAAGGAAACGGAAAACGAGGGAAAGGTCGCGAACGATGCTGGATAGAAGGTATGAAAGGACCGATTGGATGGAAAAGGCACCTAAGGCCAAGGGATCACAGGGTGTGGCGGATGAACCACGAGGCCCTCGCCCGGACTCCCGCTGCCGCTGGAGCCGCTGGCTGGCTGGCGGTACGATCTTCAAATGATTGGAAAATTTCGTTGGAGAAGTGAAAATTGCAGAATATTTCGTATTCCATTTTTGAGACTCCCCACACGCCAAGAACTATTGGAAACCTTACTCAGCAGATCCAGCCAATCATACCCGTCATACCATCTCAGGCAGCACAATTTCACATTCGGCTTTGGATGCGTATGTTGACCTTTAGCTTTTGGTACTGGACGCTAACGAGCAGTTAGTTGCTGCTTGGTATTTGAGCCTCGAGATATTCAACCTCCTGCCGCTCCTTCAGTACGAAGCTGCACATTATCGGCAAGTTTGGTAGGTGGTGATTAGCTTCGTCTGAACCTGCGGTAAAGTACTTGTACCACCGCTCCTAGAGAGGGCTGATGGACGAGTGTTCAACGGCTGTACCCGGCCACCCCTTTGAAGTCGGCCTACTTGACTCTCAAAGCCATGTCCGGAGAAACAACAAATCGCTAGATAGAACCTGTCGGCTCCGGAGAACAAGACAAGTTCTGTCATGATTCCAGTAGAATGGTGGTGAACCTAGCTAGCTCAGCTTCCGACGAATCATCTGGGCCTCCTCGGATTTTCCTTGATTTTCGAGTGCTGATGCGAGTTTGTGGAGGCTTTTGAGGGTGTGCGGATGGTCAGGTCCCAATATTTTCTGGCAGCCTTCCAGCAACCGCCGATAAATCGCCTCTGCCTTCGCATGACTTCCTTGAAGCTCAAGGACAAGGCCGAGTTCACTGACGCTGTTGAGTGTGTGCGGATGCTCGGGCCCCAGCATTTTCTCCTTCGTTTCCAGCACCCGCCGGTGCATGGCCTCGGCCTTGTCGTACTTGCCCTGGTGGCTAAGAACAATTGCGAGGTTGTTGGCGCTGTTGAGGGTGTACGGATGCTCAGGCCCTAGCATCTTTTCCCTTGTCTCTAGCGCCCGCCGATGCATAATCTCTGCTTCCTCGTATCTTCCCAGATGGGAAAGGGCGCATCCAAGGCTGTTGACGCTGTTGACGGTGCCGGGATGCTCTGGGCCCAGAACCTTTTCGTTCGTCTCGAGTGTCCGCCGGTGCATTTCCACGGCCTCGTCACGCTTGCCCATAGCAAAGAGGGTTGTTGCAAGGTTGCTAACACTTTCAAGGGTGACTGGATGTTCAGGGCCTAGCACCCTCTCCCTGATATCCAGAGCTTTCCGGTGCAATGCCTCTGCCTCCTCATACTTGCCCTGGTAAAAAAGGTCTACTGCAAGATTGTGGACGCTGTTGAGAGTGTATACATTGTCAGAACCCAGAACCTTCTCCCTGATCTTCAGCACTCGCCGATGCATTTTCTCGGCCTTTTCGTTTTTGCCCAGACGAGAAAGGACTACCGCAAGGCTGTTGATGCTCTGAAGGGTGCTTGGGTACTCAGGACCCAGCACCTTCTCTTTGGTCTGTACCGCCGACCAAAGCAATGCCTCGGCCTCACCATGCTTGCCCAGACGAGAAAGGACTATTGCAAGGTCGTTAACACTGTCAAGAGTGTTTGGATGCTCAAGCCCTTGCACCTTTTCTCTGATCTCTAGCTCCCGCCGATGTATTGCTTCTGCGTCTCGATACTGGCCCAAGTGTCGAAAGCTGAGGCCTACAACAGCAAGGAGTTTGCTCACAGCCATTTGATCATCAGCGATATTCTCGAACCCCAGAGCGGACCGTGCATGTGGAAGGTAACCCATCCATATATCTCTATTTTCATGTTCGGGAAACGGAAAGATCTCTGCAAGCCGCTGTAATGTTCGCGAGGACCATTCATTCAGGTCATCCTCCTTTGTCAGCCAGTTCAGCGTTGCAAGTTGAACCAGCCTGTGCATATCGTATGTGGAGCGTTCTTCCCGTTCCGAAATAAATGCATATGCTTTGAGAGTTCCGAGAGCCTCTTCAATCTCTATGATATCTGCTGGAGGGAGCAAAGTTTGTGGAATGTCTTTCTGGCCCAGGAATGACATGAATTTCAAGCACTCAGCGGCCAGGGGGCAATGGTCCTCGATATCGCGGAATGAGATCAGCCATGTTGTGGCGATCGAATTCTCCCCTTCTTTATATCGATGCCGGTCTTCAAAATCTCGGCTGAGCAACTCGATCATATTCTTGTCGCTTGACTGGCAAAGTTCCAGGTACTTCGATGTCGATATCCTCGTTTTTGCCATATATGCAGATGCTTGTCTCACTGCGAGAGGAAGATAACCGAGGCTTTCAACGAGCTCTTTCGTGAGTTCCGTATCCTGCATTTGGGACTGGTCCAGGTACATTCTCAAGAGTTCCATTGCCTCATTTTCGCTCATTTCCTCGACAGTAACAACGTTGACCTCTGGGATACCAAGTCTGCTTATGATCTCTCGGTTCCGTGTGGTGAACAGGATGGAGCCGTTCCAGCTGGATGGTAGATAGTTAATGAGACCTGTGTCATTGTCAAAGAGAAGATCTGTGTTGTCGGCGTTGTCGACAATCAGAAGCCAGCTGCTGGAACTTTCACTCAGAGCGGTCTTTACGAGCATTTTGGCGTCAGCATCCTTTTCATTGATGCCATCAATCATCAGCAGTTGGCCGATTTTTCGGTAGGCATTTTCAAAGCTGAAGGCATCCACGGCTGGCACCCAAAAGACAGAGCAGTCGGGATGGCTTTCCCGCGCCCGAAAGGCAGCTTCGAGAGCAACCTGTGTCTTTCCAACGCCGCCGAGTCCAACGACCGCTGTCCATTGGCACTCATCTGGTTCTACACGGGGAGGTATCAGCGAAAGAAGCCGACTTAGGATTGATTCACGTCCGACAAAGCCTTTATTTCTCCCAAATGGCACAGCAAAATGAGTTCGACCTGGGGCCAAAAAAGAGATTAGCAATAAAAGGGATATATGACGGAGGAGGGCGAACCTTTGTGTCTCTCAGCTGCGAATGAGACTTTTGTGTTTGAGATCGGGTTGCCACCGTTCCCTTGAGTTCTTGCAATGAGGCTTTCGACGAATCTTTGGATGATTTTCTCGTTTTCAGCCAAATAGTTCCGAGTATGGGCGGATATACTGCTAGCCTTTTCCCAGTCTGATAAGGTTATATCTTGCAACCCTTGATCCACATTGAATCGGAAGTAAGGGCCAACATCTCCGAACCGATTATTCAGTCTGGCTGCAACCTTTTTGGAGGACGTTGCCATTTGCTTTAATGCATTGATGATGGAGAGTCGAGAGTCTTTGATAGTGACCACATCTCCCAGGCCAGTACCTATGCTGAGTATGCACATTCTGTCGCAACTCGGGAACAGTCGTTGACCTTCCTCAATGAGGACCTCGCATGGGTTATTGTACCCAAAGCCAGCATCTATAAACTCAATTCCATCGCGCCCGATCCTGATGGGCTTGAAGAATGTGGTTGCCGCAGACGTCGCACGGGCAACCTCCCAGATGGTGCAGGAGTCGAGGGCAGCTGACGTTTCGTATGTTCTGAAAAAAGTCGGCAGCGCATCAACGTTATCCTTAGTGATTGCTAAAACTACTCTATAATAACGGGTGAGCTTGCACCCTACGTCTGCTATCAATGACTTACGTCTTTGTGCACTCCGGGTTGCGAAAGAGTAAAGTATCACCATGTGGACAGGAATAAGCTGTTTGCTGGCCTTGTCTTCTGCGCGTTACGCACTCCTGTTCTGGACAATACTCCCTGATTGTCTGTTTGATGGCGTTTTCCAGGGCCTTAGCAGAGAAAGCACCAGACGGGTGTGCAGGCAGCCATGAGGTCCGCTTCTGAGTAAAGGCTTGCTGGGCAAGCTTTCGATATGCTCGGATACATTCATCAACGCTCATACGCAGCCTCCCCAGCATTATTGCAATAATTCTGCGTTCATGTTAGCCAGCTCTGCCGACAATTCTCGCTGGATAACAGCACCCTCCCGTGCTTGTGCCCCCTATCAAGTCAAATTGCTCACATGGGCGGGGAACCTCTTTGAGGCCCTTGGCTTCCCGTACTTTCTCCATAATATTCTCCAGAATGAGGAGGCTTGAAAGGCCTCGGATCCCGCCCCCATCTCAAGCGACAGTCAGCCAAATGAAATGTAGGGAGTTGGAAGTCGTATATCATACCAAGAGAAAGAATCCTCAGCAAGTCCTGTGAAGCCATTCTGTTATATTCAGATAAGCGTCTGTGAAAGCAGTCTGAGCATCATACAAACGAAGATCCCGACACTCTAAAGCCAAGCGGATGGCTGATGCCTGATGACCGACGTACTGCTCGTATACTTGTATACTGATTCAAATTTGTAAGCTTCGAATTTGAATGCAAATTGACCAAGCTGATCGATAACAAATGTGGAGATGGAGATCAGATAAGATCACTAGACCAACGACCAACGACCAACGAGTTTTTCATTTCGCGCGACATTGCCAGAAACCAGATCCCATTACCATTACACATCATTCAATTGCGATTAATTTCCAGTCTTCCCGGCATAATCAAATTCTCAGAGATACCTCTTCAACAATGTCAAAGCAATCGGTAACTCCTCGCCGTTATTCACTCCAAGACGACAACTCTTGATGCTAACACACCCATCGCGCAGACCACGCGCCTCGCGCACATCTTCAAACACTGGCCCCAAGACCCCGTTCGACCATCCTCCGTCTCCGTGCAGACCTATCTGCAGGCCCGTATCCCCAAATCCGAGGGCGGCGCAGCCGACGAGCCCAATTCCTCTCTGTCCGAATCCTCCGTCAATGCTCTCTACTCCCTCCTGAACAATCGCTACAGCAAGCGATATCCCTTGCCAATGAAATTGCGGTACCCGGCCAGTGACCCGGAGCATTACGATGCCGTCGCGCGTGAGTTCGAGGAGGCGCCGACGCGGACGTGGTGGGAGCGGGTACAGAAGCGGTTGAGCGGGATGATTCGCTTTCAATGAGGACGGAACTTCGGGAACCTTCAGTTGTTATATACTACTGATGTATTACTACTATGTTTTGCATTTTTGGCGTTAGATGGTGGGTTTTTTTTTGTGTCCTGGGAAGAACAAAAGAAATAGTATTCGTTTTGGCTGGAACAAATCATCACAATCATCATTATAATCATCGTGGCTTCAACATTTTTTACAGCATCGGTTTCAAATCATCCGCTACACGGAATGGCGGCTCAGTCTTTGCGCGGATCTCATCCACTGTCACGCCATCCGCAATCTCAACCAATGTCAACCCTTCCTTGAAGTCGACGTCGAACACACCGAGCTCTGTGATGATGCGGCTGACACATGTCCGGCCGGTGAGCGGGAAATCGCATTGTTTGACGATCTTCGGGTTGCCCTTCTTATCTGTATGCTCCATTGTCACGACCACTCTAGTAGCGGAAGGGTTGGAGACGAGATCCATGGCACCGCCAAAGCCCTTGACTTTGCCGGGGAGCATCCCTAATGAACATTGTCAGCTAGGAATTCAAACCAAAAACC